>NW_025336481.1:8644379-8689621 GCF_004798865.1 Varanus komodoensis
GTGGCCCTACGCTGCACTGACTCTAACCTGGCTATATCCTTTCTGTAACAAGGGGCCCAAAACTGAACACAATACTCCAGTTGTGGGCACACCAGAGTCATATATAGTGGTAGTAATGCCTCTCTCGATCTAGAAGCCACACTTCTGGATATGCAACCAAGGGTTGTGTTTGCCCTCTTGACCACTGCATCACACTGCTGACTCATGTTTAGCCTGCAGTCAACCAACACCCTGAGGTCCCTTTCACAAGTGCTGCTCTCCAGCCACTTGTCACCTAACCTGTACTTATGACACCCATTCTTATGCCCCAGGTGCAAGACCTTGCACTTATCCACATTGAACGCCATCCTGTTGCCTCCTGCCCACTTCCATAGTCTGTCCAGATCCTTTTGGATCTGGAGTACCTGCCCCTCAGTTGTGGCCACTGCTCCAGTTTTAGTATCACCTGCAAATTTGATCAGCAGACTATTCACCCCTTCTTCCATGTCATTAATGAAAAGATTAAACAGGATCGGCCCCAGGACAGAACCCTGGGGGACCCCACTTGTCACTGGCCACCATCCCAATGATTCTCTGCTAATGGTTACCTTCTGCTTTCGGTCAGTCAACCATGCCCTAATCCACCGGACAGTGCTTTGGTGTATCCCAAAACTCCTCAGTTTCTCAACCAGGATATCACGGAGTACTTTGTCAAAGGACTTGCTGAAATACAGGTAAACCACATCCACTGCATCCCCTCCATCTAGGCATCTTGAAACCTTGTCGTAGAATTCCACAAGGTTTGTCTGACAGGACCTATTTTTGCGGAAGCCGTGTTGTGTGGCTGCCAGCCTCCCTTCTCTATCTAGCATCACTAGATCTCTCTCTATTATGAGCCTTTCCATTGTTTTTCCTACAATGAATGTAAGGCTAACAGGTCTGTAATTCCCCATGTCCCTTCCACTACCCTTTTTGAAAATTGGGACCACTGATGCCACCCTCCAATCCTCTGGAACTTCACCCGTTCTTCACGAGGCCTCAAAAATGGAGGCCAGAGGGCATGAGAGAATAAGTACTCTTGGGTGTAACCTGTCAGGGCCTGGCGCCTTTGCAATATCCAATGCCCTGAGGAGCCCCTCGACTTCTAGCGGGGTGACTCTAATCTGTGCCTCTAAGTCCCCGGCCTCATCTAATCTCCTATGTGGATCACCCCCATCCAGCTTTGGGGAGAACACAGAGGCAACATAGTCATTTAGCATCTGTGCCTGTTCCCTCATATCAGTCACTGGATCTCCTTTTTTTTCCCATGCTGGAATTTATAAAGCAAATCGGGGAAAAGTCTCCAGTGCAGTCAAAAAACGGAAAAGTCCATGCGAGGCAGCAGGAACTGGGGAAGGAAATGGATGTGGATGATCATGGAAGGGTTAATCTTTTTCTCCCACAGTGTACACTGGTCCTAATCTGAGATGGAGCCAAGTAAAGAAGAGAATGAAAGAGATGGCAGTTCTTTCTCACATAAGGTAAGAAGAACTAGGTGAAAAGTTTCAGTGGGAATCCTCTGGAGAGAATGCTATATAGTCTAAATCCATACAGGGTTAGCACAGTCAGAAGGCTATTCATGTGATTAGAATAGCCACCTGATCAGCTTTTAAACACCTTCTTCCCAGACTTATGCCTGTATCTCTTTGAGTATTTCTCTTCCAAAGAGCTCGTTAAAGCATGAACAAGGCTATCATTTCCCCTTCTCACCCTCTCAGTGGACTCTCCTGCCAGCAGACCTGGGGTTCCATAGGACAGACCTGATCACTTCCAACATTCCTGCCTGCAGCATCCACTGGAACCTTCCACTCTTAGCCCTCTGTCATGGCAGCCATTGCCAGGTTCAGTCCCAACAAGAAACTTCCTTCCGACTAGTAAACAACCATACGGAATTCCCTTTCCTAGCTGGTCCTCCAGATGTGTTGGGGGACACCAACGCCCCGCATTCTTAGTCAGTATTGTCATGCTAGCTAGGCATTGTGGGAGCTGGACCGCATGCACAGCTGCAGTTTCACTGGTCTTTACATTCCTTTCCCCATTGAATTACTTCATTTACAAATAATTGCAGCAAACAACCTATTGCATTTACTGTATCACTGCTACTGTTATAAAATAGCAACAAGTAAGTCGATAAATGCCAGTGCAGTGGGAACATACCTATAGTATTAATAGTGCATGAATAAATCAAACATAAACTTTATAAATATAATATTTAAGCAATATTCAATGATGCCAAACAATACATATGGAATAACATTATCCTAGACCTTATTAAAAGGGGGAAAAGTGGAATTTTAATATCATTGCATTCCCTTGTTGACTCCCTTCTCTAAATCTGCATCGCTGGCATTTCCTACTGTTCTCCAGAGCCTTAACAATACCCCTAGGGAGTGTTTGCTTAGCTCTGTTTGAATTGTTACAGAGGGCCTGGACTTGATCTAACTTTTACCTTCTGTTAAAAAGCAGTTCTTGCTTCTGTGCAGAACCTCATTTTACATGCAAGCTGGAGAAAAGAAACAGCGTTGAAGCCACATTGCATCCATGTAGTTACAAGACAGGCAGACCCATCGGAGCAGCACGGCTCGTCTGGTCTCTTTCCTTCCCCATCAGTTTTTCCCTCTGTTTGTACCATCAATTCCTCCAATATATGGTCAGGGTACCACTGACAAGACCGCTTCTTCAGCTGTGGGTCATGACAACCCATCAAGTCAAACACCCGATGGCGAATTCAGATGTGTGGGCAGGCAGGTGGGTAACACTGCCATTTAGAAATACGTGCAGACAGATTGGTATGTTTGGCCTGAGCTCCCCATTTCAGAGCAATCTTCGGATGTGAGCCAAATAACCTGTAGGCGGTAGGTAGCTTTATGTCGATTGGGTTAATTTGCATTATTCATTTCTGTTAAACACTTGTAGTTTATTCTGGTAGCAGCATTACAGAGATTTATGGTTTTGCTGCCCATTTCAGACCTCTTTGGAATATAAACCTCATCTTTGTATTCATCACTCAAGAACTTAAGAATCTGATTAAAATGTATGGAGAAAAGCCTCCAGAGTGGAAGGAAGAAAAAGAAGGCAGACAAGAGAGATGGATAGATAGATTCCAGGCGGGTTTTCCCTTCTTATTTTTATTTACAGTCACATGGAAGCCTTCTAGAAACCTGAAGCTAGTTTCACTAGAAGACTCACTGCTGAACAAAACAGATGTGTGGAAGGCTGCTGTCTAACACCGGGGCCTTCGCAGCAGGTTTGCCAACTGTCAATAAATTTATGAACAGTTTGTAGATCTACAGGAATTTTGAAGGGGAGGCAAAAAGCAGAGGAGGAGGAGGAAATGCATTCTCGGAGGACGAGTTGGCAAGACCTTCTGGTTCTTGGCAGGGGAAAAAAGTGTGAAGTTGCAACTCAGACCACAGCAGTCTATTGCCACTTGAGGGAAATAATGGTGAGAAGAAAGCACACACTCACACATGCACACGCACGCACACAGACACTGTGGAGACTGAAAGTCTGTGCTCATACATTATATATTGATAAAGAAAATTGTAAGGTTTTTCAGACTGCTGTCCAAGCAGAAGGAACCGGCAGAATTCTTAAAGGAGTTCTAGCTTCAGCTCGAACTCGGCCAATTTTTAACTCCTTCCCCAAACATTTGCTGTGACTGTGCCAGATTTTTCTTTGCAAGGGGCATCCCACTGCAAAAGTGGAGGGGGCGGCATGTCGGCTCCCAGCCTCACTCCCACCCCTTGCTGGAGGTTCACCCAATTTGGGCCTCCATGGCTTCCCACCTCTTGTATTTCTGTCCCTGAGCACGGCTGCCAGGGACTTGGGGAGCCAAGCTGCATCACCTGTGTGAGTGCAGTTACGCTGCACTCTGCTTGGTTATGTAAAGAGGCGCCACGGAGAATGCTGAGCAGCTTCACTTGCAGGGAGGGTGCAGGTTCTCATTCTTTCTTTCCCTGCCATGGTTCTAACAAGGACCCTAGAAGCTCCTTGCACGGAGGTGATCGCAATGCCGAGGCTGTTGACCAGACTGAATCCAGCAGACTTTTGGTACTTCAGTGGGTAGATAGACAAAATCAGGCCTGTTGGTGTTTATTCGCGGCTTCTGCTTTTAAAGTGGGCCATGATTTGCATATTTTTAGGTGTGCATGGGAATTGGCATAAATTCTAGTTGTAGCTAGAATTTATAGAAATTGAGGTTGGACTCTCTACAAACTGTGGCCAGAAGTTATGCAAACAAACAAACAAACAAACAAACTTAAATATGCAAATTGTGGATCAGTTCAAACACAGAAGACCACATACTAGCTTGACTTGTATCAGAGTATACTGGGATCATTGCTGGAATCCAGGAAATCAGCTCAAGCCACTCCACCAGATTCTGACCCCCCCAACTGGATTTGATTTCATTTGATTTGTGTTACATTTCATTTCTTAAAATTCTGTGTTGCACAACACTCAGAGCTTAAATATTAAAACTCCCAAAATACAATATGGTAACAATAGAAAAAGCACACATGAAAACAATCAATAATCAATTTAAAAAATCAAGGACCCATTAAAACTGTAGCAAATACGATCACACGCCCGGGTGCAGGGGAAGATGTTAGCCTGATGCTGAAAAGCTAACAGTGCAAGTATATAATCAGGGAGCCACCACTTAGAAGGCCTTTGCTCTTATTGCCATCCCTTGAGCTTCCCTTGAAGGATACACTCAGAGAAGCACCCCAGGCATCAGCTGTAGTGTAAGGACAGGTCCATGGCAGAGGAGGTCCTCCATCAGATATCATTTTCCCAAGCTATGTAAAACTTTATAGGTCAAAAACTGGTCAAAGGCCCATTGCAGGGATGACAATCCAGGAGGGAAAGGTTAAGTCACCTGCACTGGTTTCGAACTGTAGTCTCAGGAGCTACATTTTACAGGAACTCTGCCCTGATAAGCATAAGAGAAAAACATGTAATGTGAATCTACCTTACGCCCCCTCACTTAATGAGCCAGTGTATGGTTTAAGGTCCATGTGGTCTAATGTCACCTAAAAGCCTCTAACCAAGGTACTAGATCTCATGGAGTTTCCACATAACTGCATCCTGGGCATGTTCCATGTCTCAGAATTTCCTCAAAAATTTACATGAAATACCTACTCCTGTGTTGTACCCTTCCTTCACTCATTAGTATGGATTTATCCAGAGTTTGCATTTGCTTTATGTATTTCTGATTATTCCAAAAAGGCATAATAATGAACCTCTCCTTGCATTTCTGACTATGTTAAAAATGCATATCCATGAGATACTCTTTTGCACTGACTATTTTTGTTTCTGTTAATTTCCTTGGTCTCACATGAATAATGATGCTAGCAGGGACCCCTGAGTTTGCGGTTTCTATACATTTTAAAACAATAGTGCAATTAATATTTTCTTCCTATGCTGGGAGCAGAAAGTTTGGGATCTTGCTGCAATGCAAAGAACACTGAAAATAAAGACAAAATGAGAAGAGGGGTTGCTATGTTTATTTTATTAAGGGGGTGGGGAAGGTGGGCATGTTCAGCCTGGGGGAGGAATTTGTGTCCTATCTGCTCAAGTCTTCCCAGAGGTAGGGAGAAGATAAGAAAGGACAGGCACTGAAACCTTCTCAGCATCCCTGTCCACACCCACACCCACACACACACACACGCATGCACACACACAAGGTTTCTAATCCTGGCCATGAGCCTCAAGGGTGCTCTCCTGCAACACTCGGGACAAAAATAAAAGATTTAACTGGATGTCCTGCTGATGTGATCCTGAAGAATTGGGAGGCTGTGAGAAAACAGAGGTTTCTTGGTGTCCTGGTGGTTTTTGTTTTGTTCTGCTTGGCTCAGCAGCTCACACTCCGTTCGAGTCTGCTATCATGAGGGTCTGAGAAAAGCAGGGATGCTCTTGCATTCGCCTGCCAAAGAAGGTGGGGTGTGCATGGAACGAAGAGTGATTTTTCCTGTCAGAATGGCAAGATGGTTAAGCGATGAAGAGAAGCAGGGAGTTTCTGTGTTGCGACGGGTGAGTTCCTGGTTGACCAACCGAGTCGCAAGTCCCTAGGCAAGGCACCTGTTCTTGCCACAGCAAGACTGGGGGATGTGTGAAATTTCTCGGCAAGTCTAATTGCTCCTCATTTTCCACAGCATCATTGCTAATATCACATGCGATTAAATGGGAAATGCAGAGTGGCAGCACGGTGTAATCTAGCAGGAAGCGGCAACGTTCTGTGGAAACTTAGGGACGCACTGAGGACGGGGATGATGTACATTATAAGGGCCTGAAGAATCCATTGAAGGTTCACAGTTGACGAAAGGGCTGGAAATTATGTTCGCTGCCGAGCGGGATTCATTTTGCCAGGGGAGGAAATTGCTTCACAGAGCTCCGCAAACCCTCTGTTTTGGGACCGGTACAAAAGCAAAACAGGGCACTCAGCCAAAATGGCCTCATTTCATGTAGCCTTCAAACATTTCACATGGCTTTCTCCTCACCCCCCACACACATAATTCCCTTCTGGCAAGCCGGGGAGAAATGTGTCTTCTCGAAGGACTCCAGCTTAGCAGGGGAACCGTTCAGAATGAAGTGCTTTGCTGACCACCTTCCCACAGCAACCCTCAAGAAAGCTTCGAGCAGGAGGGTGGGCCTTGAAATGAGAAGTTTGTGCAAACACCAGAAGAGCACAAATCTTTGAAGCAGACTTTACAGCAGGGAACAAGCCTGGCTGGTGACAACCACCGTAGCGTATCGTTGTATAGGCCTACTAGGACTGGCAGCTGCAACTCTGCAGACTTGGCAGAGAAGGGACCTTTCCCATCACTTGCCGCGGATGTGGAGGTACCAGGAACCTTCTCCATGCGAAGTGTGAGCTCCTCAAGAAAGGTGTAGCCCCTCCCCAGCTTGGCTCCCCTTCACTGGTACCGAGCTTCATTGGGGAGGAAGCGGGGTGAACGGAAAGATGAATTTCTCACTTTGGCTTTGTCATGTTTGCATTTTTACTCCAAGTTCTTTGAAACCTGGATATTGATAAATGCTTATTTTTTTTAAAGGAACTGGAAGGACATTCAACAGATTCAGCTACTCTGCAGCATGAAAGGAGCATGATGCACCTGCCAGCCATAAAGCCATTGCAGATTGGCCTCAAGGATGTTTATGGGATGCCCCTGGATCTATGTACCTACTCTCCAGATCTTGCAAGGTTTGCTGGAATCAAATCAGGGGCAGCCATGGTGAGCAGGCCAGGACCAAGAAGGGGAGAGTCTATGCTTGTGCTAAGATGCAGCTGAGTGGTTCTATACCCAGCATCCTGGTTGTCCAGTCTGTCTGGTATAAGGATAAAGACTCATGAGAAGGGAGGGTGGGGCCTTGAAGTCACCTGTGAACAGGTAGAATCTGGTCTGCAGGCCACCTGGTCACAGTCTTTCATCCCCAATATTGTGAGTTGTATAAGATTTTAAAAGCATCTGTATCTCCTTTTTAGCTCTTTTTTGATTATGCATTTTTGGGTGACAAGGCAGTTGTAACAGTGCGCTAATTTCACCTCCTAGATGAAGTGTTTCCAGATACAATTCCAAGCTACTGCACTCAAAAAAATCAGTTGCACATACATGAAATATGGATTTGCAGCCCATCTGATCTTTAGGACTCAGCATAGTGAACAGCATTTCATCTTGATCACATTCTTTAAAATATAATAGCAAAGAGAATGGAAAGAAGAATTTTCAGAATTCCTAAGGAACATAGAAAGCAAGAAAAATCCCTTTATGTATGATCAGCACTCAACCACAACTGACAAGTGAAGAAAAGTTAAAACAACAACTGTAACCTGGAATTGATAGCCCTTGAAGAATTAAGATACACGTGACAGAAAAGCAGATATGCAGGCAATCATGTTGAGCAGAACCATGGACAGCACGGAAAGTTCAACGGCAAGTGACAGCTACGTTACATGGCAACCTTTTCCATTATTTGGAAAGGTTTTTAATGTGTGTGTGTGTTGCGATTTGCATACTTTTGGCATCAATAAGGTTTAGGTAGAATGGATTTAGGTAGAACTGATTTGCATTTCTAATGCAAATGTTTCTTTAGGAATTAGTCTCACGGAGTATGTTCAATGAACCTTACTTTTAGGTAAGTGTGTATAGTATCATGGCCTTGGATGCATCCCCCATTGAACCCTATGGAAATGAGTATATATGTATAACATTGCACTGTCAGACATATAGCTGCCATTACTCCAGGATGTAGTGAACTTAAAATCCCCTTTCTGTCTCCTTCAACCTCACAGTAAAGCTATGTGTTAGCATAGCCCATTCCCGTTTAAAGATGAGGGGACAGAAGTGGAAATATTGGTTTGCTTGAGAAGCTGAAATACTGGACCAGTGGATACAAACAAGCTCTTCCAGGCATTGGCTTCTCAGCCTGGCGTCTTATTTTCATTTAGAAATGAATGGATTCCATGAGAGCTTTCTCTAGAACAAATGCTGCCTTAGAAACCCATCAATATTTCCCCAGCATGGAAATTGATTTTGAAACTCAAGAATGCCAGTTTTTAACTGATTTTTGGACAGCTAATGTATTTTCCCAACTCTCACTAGGTGTCAAAGGCAAACCTTGATGGATACATTCCCCAAATCAAAATCATGGTTTTGAAACCCAAACTCCTTAAACAAGGGAGAAAGCTATATCTCCAAGGTGCCAGTCTGATTGTGCTTTGTGGATTGAGACTCAAGATTTCCCCATAGCATTCAGGCAGAGGATTCAGTTGCTAAGAAAAAAAGAGCCAGTATCTAAGAACATGTACACCTGGTGCAGTTTCCGAGCTGAAAGTACACTCTTGCTCTTTGGAGACCACCTGGCAATTGAAGGCAAGTCATCCTGGAATTCCTCAACGCAAGAGCCCTGGAATATGTGTTAGCACAGAGCCTTTGGGATAATTGCAGCCTAACTCTGGCTTCACCTGGGAAGAGCTCCCCCCTCTCAAATAATCAAATAATAATTTTATTCTTGGTCAGGCTAAAAAGTCCTAAGTAAGTAGAGCAGGGTTGTTCAACAGGAGTTAATACCTGTCGTAAGCTGGTCCCTTATTTAATATTTTATTTGTATTATTTTTATTTAATTCATTTCTATATCACCCCAATAGCCCCGAGGCTCTCTGAGAGCTTAAAAAACCCCCATAAAACAGCATAGCATAACTTAAAACACAGTAAAAATGCATTGGAGAAAACACATAGGGACAGCAGCAGTATAAATACATCTATTATAACAATTATAATATGAAAAACAGCAGTATAAAATATAAAATCTAATTTTAGCTATTAAAATGTCTAAAGAATAAAAGGGTTTTCACTTGGTGCCTAAAATAGAAAAAAGGGGGCTCCAGATGTACCTCTTCTGGGAGCCGATTCCATAAATGGGGTGCCACGATTGAGAAGGCCCTTCTTCTGGAAGGGGGCTCCATTGGAAGGGGGTTTCCTCAGAGGAACCCCAGAAGATGATTTTAAGACCTAGGTAGGTACATGCAGGATGAGGCATTCCTTCAGCTATCCTGGTCCCAAATCATTTAGGGCTTTACATGTTAATGCAAGCACTCTGAATTGGGCCAGGATATCTGAAGGAATACTGGGAGCCAGTGTAGCTGCCAGAGGATTGGCATAATCTGGTCTGGATCACAGTCCACATCAACAGCCACACTTCCGTTCCCTCCTTCCTTCTAGTTCGAAACTCCTTTGAAGTTCAGCAATTTTGCAAAAACTCAACAGATTACAGAACAGTATGAATGCTAAATAGCTTTCTGCTAAAGTTGGGGCAGAAGTCTCTGCCCATGTAAAGAGTGGAATCCAAACCAGAAGCATTTCCTCTGACCATCTCTCTCAGTAAAGCTTCTGATGGCACCCTCTGGTTGAGGGCCATCCAACTGAGCAGCTCATTTCTCCCACTGACTGGGTCCCTTACCTGCTTCCCTCCCCTCCTGAAAACCAATGGGATGGTTTTCACGCTCTGCCTCAGAAACTTCTCTAGGTAACCTTGGTACTTCAAAGCCCCCTTCCCACTCGCTGCTTTGGTCCACCCTCAGGATCTAACGAGGGACCTATCTGAGCAGTCTGCAACAAGCAAGAGATGGGCCCACTCATTAAGCACACAGACTGCCTGGCCACAGGCTTTAATCTCCCCAATTTCCCCCTAAACATCACACTTATTCCAAGTTATTTCCAAACATGCCTTCCCAACCTGCTGTGCTCCAGATGGGTTGAACTACAACACAGTTATCTTGGCCAAAGGCAACCTGACACCTCTTGAAGATACCTGGCTGGGGAAGACCGACCTAAACACATGCATTAACCTATGTGATCCTGGGGGATGCATCCTGTTTTCAGCTGATGTGCCTCCTTCTGTTCTTGCTTTGGGAAGCAGAAACCACTCTAGACTGTTTTGGCCAAGCAGCAAAGAAAGGACCTCTAGGGAAGCCACGAGGGAAGGCCATGCTCAGTTTGGGCAGACCTGCATCTACAACAGCCTTGGTGCCCTCCCAAAGTGTTGGAAAATCTTCTCATTCTCAGCCAGGGCTGAGTACAAGGATGATAGGAATTGCAGTCCAGGACAAATGGAAGGCACCAGGCAGTGGAAGGCTGACTTAGATTGACTTTGCTGTCAAGCAGTCCCCAGAAGAACTGGATTGTTGATGCTGTTGTGCTCATGAGAAGGACAGATCTCACTTAAAAATATGTATGCGCAAAAGCACTCAATTCTGGATTGGGACAGGTCAGCAGAGCTCCATTCCGCTAGTTCTGCTGACTTACCCTGTTCAGAACAGATCTGCTTCCTCTGGGTCACTTTAGGAGGTGCCAAAGCCCGTGCTGAACAAATGGTTTATCCTGAAAGAGCACAAGCACAATAGGAAACTAGCCTCTATTCTGAAAGAAAGAAAGAAAACAAAACCAAAGCCAACAAAGACAAAGTAGAAATTGCCCTGGAGATCAAATAGAACTGGCACATCCCCCAAGCAAAAACATTTTCTCTCCCTGTGCATGTTTTGTACTTGTGTAAGGATGGGAGGAAAGTCATGCCTGATTGTTGTAAATCCTCCACCACACAAACACATGCAGAGAACTCCGTTGCTGCTACCCCATCTCCAGAATGTTAACATGCACTTTAAGAAAAGAGCAGTTTACATTGTCTAATGTGACCATTTTCTCAATTTTAATGGATTTGGTTCTGCCTGCAAAGTGTTAGGATGAGGATCTTTTTGAAGACAGACACTATGTATTCATGAACAAGCATAATGGCTCAGGTAATGTGCATCTGTGAGTATCAGAGGGTAAGGCTTACCCTTTAAAAATAATGACTACACTCAGATATTACTGGCCAGGGAACAAAATATATAAAGCTTTTTCATGTACAAGAAGCATTTATGGATTTGCAAGATAGCATATCTGTTATCCCCCACACCCCCTCCAGCTGCATCTTTAGAAGTAAATAATTCACTTCAAAAAATAAAAAAGAGGGAAAGAGAGAAATAACATTTATGAAAAATCAGCAATTGTCTAACCCTTTTTTTTCACCTGCACAGCAATTTACCCTTATTTTTAAGCATTGCACCAAATCAGCTATTCAGGGCGATTTTGCCGTTATGGTTTTGTCTGGGGTCTGGCAGGAGGGACAGGAAAAATCGTATTAAATATTCCAAAAAGAATCATAGTGTGCCTGCATACAATCTGGAGGTTATTTGTATTAAATTATGTCTTCTGTTTCAATGTGCATGAAAAGAAAACTATTCTATGAGATGCGATTACATCTGTCTATCTAAACCCACATGCATCTTAGTGGAATTCATTTGTATATTCCAAAACGGTTAGGCCTTTGTCCTCTTCCTTTCACAAAGTCCACAGTTGGCTTGGAAGTCCAGAAGGGGAGCTGGAAGGTAGCCCTCTTCTACTGTTGCTTCTGAGTAACTGGGTCTTAGAGTCACAGGGCCTTTGATCCTGGAGGTAATATATAACTATCAGAACTAGCAATCGGTGATAGATTCCTCCTTCATTAATTCATTGTATGCTTCTTGAATTAAATGTTCAGTGCATTTCCTCAAAGCCATTACTCCTAAAATCATCTGCTAGAACAAGCCAGAAATCTAAAGAGTTAGTGCATCCTCTTTTCAAGGCATCCTCTATTTGAAAGACTTCCTCATCCAAGATAGGCTTCAAGGGCAAAAGTCATAAGAAGAGAGGGCAGGGCATCAAATCATGAAAGGTACTTGGACACAGAGTGAGCAAGGCTCACGGGACACCTGCTTGTCTCATCTGCACTATGGCTAGATGTGTTTCTCCTTTGATGATGATGATGATGATGATGATGATGATGATGGTGATGCCTACTTTTTCATTTATACAGTTAAATTAGCATATGCAACATTTTTGGTGATGTATGTCCCCTCTTTTGGCTTTTCATATCCAGTCAACTTCTCTCTAGCTATTGTGCTTCAGCAACTGGCATCCTTGTTTGGTTTGGTTTATTTTATTCAGGCAAGGTATAAATTACCTTAAATAACTAATTAAAAATCCTTGCATTTCCAACTTTGGCAAATCCTGGTTGGTGTACTTGCACTCACACATGCACGCATGCACACACACACACACACACACAAAGGTTGCTGTACAACTGAGGGACAACTGATTGTGTGACTTCTATTGGAAAGACTTAATCCTTCAGGAGCACTATTGAGATCTAACTAGAGAGGTATGAGAAATTTGTTCTAATTTGCTTCTGATCGGGATCTACACAGTTCAGAGCTTCAGTAGTTCGAAGCCTGAATCCTACTGAACCTGCAATGCAATTCACAGACTCCACCCCACAAAAGGCAATCAACAGCAAGTGCACATTTTTAAAAAATGCATATAAAGAAATGTGTACTTTTGGAAAATGTGCACAAATAGACTTTCATTAATTGGATTAAAATGCATACATTCCAGAGATTCATACAACTGAAGCAAACTTTTGGAAAAATCTACATAAAATTACACAATGACTTTATTTATGCCATTTTTAAAAAGCTCATAATGAGATACTTGAGTTGGAAAGAGCATCAAACAGAATTTGGAGAATTCTTTGCTCAAGTTTTGCTGAATTTCATATCCTACCCCTGGCTCTTGATATCTGGTTCTTCCACTGTTAATTTCCAGACCCCCATAAGCCTCTATCCTTCAACTAGAGCCTGGAATTCCCAGTTTGCACATCTTTGCAAGCCAAGTGCAGACTCCTGCCTAGAAGCCCAGAAGCACTTTCCGGCCTCAGTGCATGCAATGGAGCTCAGGCGAGGGTTGGACACACGCTGGCATTGCAAGACGTTTCATATGGCTTAAAGCGCTGCATCTGTGAAATGGATGGAAACTTCAGCACTTGTATAGTTCAGCATATGCCCAAGTTGGCCGATCTGGTATCTGTCAGAGTTCAAAAGTTAATTAAAAACCACCAGGCGCTCTCCCCACAACACACATACGCACACACATGTGTGTGTCTATTCCCTGGGAACCTAAGCTTTTTTTTCAGGATCTCAGTTTCATCTCTACAGAGTTTTGCTCACTAAGCTCACTTCTTGGCAATGGTTAGCTTTCAGTAAGTAAATTTCAAGTGCATTTTGCAGGTTTAATGTAAGATATAAGCATTCGGAGTTTATTTGCCCAGCCCTGTTCCACTGAGCACTGCTTGTGTGTTTATGTGTGTGTCATGTTGTCAGAAGTTAGATATGCGATTCTGATTTTTCTCTCAGCATTGAGGCAATTTCTCCATGTTATTTGCTCTGTGGGCATCTTTGCAACACATTGCAAATACATTTCTCAATGTCTCTTTGAAAGCGTGGCACGCATGAGACATGTTGAATCAAACTAATGAAGTAACTTCTCTCTTCCTCCTCTCAGACCCACCCTGACTTTTCCTCAAACTTGTACTAAATGGGTTGAGAAAGAAATCGATGAGTAGGAAAAATACAGCCCTCTTGCTCTTGGTCCACATGTTCTCAAGATAATGAGGTCTTAACAAAGACGTAAGTGTTCAAGTGGAATATTAGATCCGACATCTCTTTTGAGGTGAAAATTGCCAGCCCTCCTGACGACTTGCCTTCTTGCCAGGTACTGGCAGAGCAGAAGAGGGACTGGAGAGGGCTAGGTTGTTTGACAATTTTTTTTAACCATTTGCATCGCATTGCTTGTGATCTCATCCTGGTTGGTGAAGAATGTAGCTGGAAATAGGAGATGGACGGCCTGCATAAAGAAAGCTACAGCTCGGAGTTTACAAGGGTTAAACAGGGCTGTCACAGAGAGAACATTTTAGAGGGCTTTCATCCAAAGAGTTGCCATAAGTTGGAGACAACTGGACTGGCACAACGAAAACCTTCTTAGGAAGGGGAAGTATAACGTCCATGTTCAGTAGAACTGATGTATTTCCATCTGACTGTAACCATGCAAAGAACCATTTTGTGAGGAGAACCTCAGTAGATATAGACCAAAAGCACTTGTAGTCCATCATTTTCTTTCGTTCAGAGGGACATCTTCCAAGAAGTCCACAAGCAGGCTATGATCTTCCAAGCCACCCCAAGGAAGCGGCCAGCCACAGGTTGGCCACAAAGGCCACTCCCATCCCTGGCCCTCTCTTGTGGCAGCCCAAAGTGATGTGTGTGTCAGGTATTTTAGCTGCCTGAATTTTGAATTTTAGGCAGCTCACTTGCTATGGGCTCCCATACTCCAGTTATTTCTATGCTGGCTGCGGAATCCTGGGAGTCGCAGGATCTTTTTCCATCTAAGCATGCATCAGACTACTCCCTTAATTATGCTAAATTCCTGGATGGAAATTACCCAATCCACACCTTTCGGATCCTGATGTGGCTTGTGACTTACTCACCTTCTGAATCTCACAGGCTTCCCAAGGTTGTGATGCGCTTTGATTTAAATATACCAGCAGTATTTTGGGAGAAAACATGTGTTGGGCAGCACAGTCCCATGTCTGTTAGACCAAGCCTAGAAGGTCCTGGATATTCAGACTCAGATCTTGAAACTTGCTCTGCAGTTAGAGCTGGGACTCCAAACTTGGAGCACCCTTGCCCTTCCTTTGTAACTGGCATGGGGAAAAACATCACCAGCTGTGACTCCAGGTCTGCAAGAGTGACTTTGGAGATGGAATTTTGGGGAAGTTCTGGGGGCAGGGAGGGGAGCTGAGAGGAAGAGACACGCTTTACTAGCATCACAGAATCCTAGCAGTATCTTGGCTTTCTCTCCTGTCACTCTAAGGCTCCAACTTTAGACAGTCAAAACCAGCCATCTAAGAGTTGGCACTGTAGAAGGAACATGTCTGCATGATTCCCACCATTCATAGGATAATGCCCACAATCCTCTGGGTTGGGAGGGTTCTGGGCAGCCTCACTGGATGCACTCCAAATCGATTTTTAAAATAAGTTTTTCAATATGCATCTGGAATTCTTTTAAAGACTTGCACATTAATGCAGGAATGGAGCATAATGGAATTACAACTAGGGACATGCAAAAATGATGTGCAATGTAAACAGACAGATTCACCCATCTTTATGCCTTCTAGGAATGTGAAGATCTGCCTGGAATTTGTTTCTCTTTCACGCATCACCCTTCGTTCGTGTGCTCAATCCTGGCGCAGAAAGCGAGCTGAGCTGAGCACAAGTCTGTGAATGTTTGGGAATATCGGCAGCCTGCTGCTTTGCACAAAATTATTCTCCCTCTAAGTATGCAAAGCCTACATGTCATATGCGTGGAAGCTGAACTCCACTTGTGCAGCGGATGTTGGGCAGCAGGTGGCTGGACTCGCTAGCTAAACCTGCCCATCTGCAATGTATTATGCAGCAATTGCACTCGCTTCCTGACGAACATCTGCACAAACAACCTTGTGAGTCAGACTTAGGGCTGAGAGAAAGTGGGCTAAGCCAAGAAAATCTGATGGAGTCCCACCAAGAAACCAGATCCCATCTTGCTAATTCCACCTTCCCTTGACATATACACAGATGATGTCTCTTTTCTCCTCTAAAATGGAGGGAGACTTTTGCCGTTTGTGAACCACTGAGAAATATATATTCATCTGCCTTTCACTGTTGATGATGAAGGGATTGTTTGTCCAGGATCACAAACGGCTCCGGTGAAGTAATATTGATGTATGAGCAAACAGTCACAGCAAGAAGGCTGGCAAGCTCCGCAGAATTAATTTTAATTATTATGCCTCTGTTAAACAATTAGATCTTTTTTGTTCCAACATTATTTCATTTATAAATTTTAATTAAAAAGCCCAACCCTCTACTCTGTTTCATGTTGATGTGGGTATTTTAATCATCCGTCTTAACTATAGATGCCCATAGGTATGCTGTTAAGAGGGGAAATCAAAGAACAGTGTCATCTCTTAGATGGGTTTTAATTTCTCAGCAGGTGTAAGCAACCTGTCATTTGGAAAATAAAGAATGAACATTGGAAAATGTAACTTAGAAGAGCGCTTCATTAAAAAGTATATGGCAGTGTATGCTCTAGGTCTTGAAAAGATCCAAGGGTCAGACTCAGGAGACAAACAAAAACATGTACAACTTTGCACACAAAAGAGAGCTGATGGTTTCTATATGCTTTAAAGTCTCTCTCTCTCTCTCTCTCTCTCTCTCTCTCTCTCTCTCTCTCTCTCTCTCTCTGTGTGTGTGTGTGTGTGTGTGTGTGTGTGTGTGTGTGTGTGTTTAAAGGACTTTGCCACCTGTGGACACCCTATCTGGCACAATGATAATAATAGGGGCAGAGGGGAGAAGGGCTTTCGATGTTAAGATGTGGGGGAAAGGAAGAAAGATTCAAGCAGCTGCTGCTGGTGAACCATGTGCAGGCCAAGAGCAAGCTCCCGGAAACTCGCAGCTTTGTTTCAGCAACTTCCCATGGACAGCAGGGTGGGGCAACAGAGAGATTTGCAGCTTCAAATGTAAATTTGGGACCTTCATTAGCTAGGTCTTCCCATCACCTCTAGGTAATATGCTTCCTTCCTTTGAAACAAGCCTGCGCCCAGAGCAACAGTGACAAAATCTCACTTGCACAACTTAATAGCACAACTTGCATTTTGATACAGATGAGGACCCTTCCATATGCCGCTTCCAGAAAGGGGCATAGGTTGTAGGAAGGGTCTACATTTGCAGTCTCGCCATGCCTCATGCTGCTTCTGGACAAAGAGGCTTCTGCCAAACCTGGGACCCCGAATGGCAAGGACTGCAGAATCCAAGGAGGGTCATACTCTGGTGCTTTGCAGACACCTGCAGCTATGCCTGTGCATGGAACACACAGGGGAGGGCTGCGTTTTGCTGAACTGGAGCTCCCGGCCGATACAATTTTCATTCAAGTAAGGCAAGAAAAGAGTCATGGTCCTAGGGCAGGTTTCCAACATGGTGCCCTTTGGGTTCCCTGCCCCACATTCTATTCTTTTTTCAATTAAAATTAAGTAACCCACTGTCTATCACCTGATGTTTTGTCTGAGCTAAATGCATTTGGAACACCTAAGTTGACACAAAAGAAGAGCTCTTTGCAAGGGCTGTTTCCCTAAGGACTAGGTAATCATGCCCTGTTCCCATATAGCTGGTTTCCTCGGTGTGTGCAACACAGCTGTAGTAACTCAGGAAGTAAACAGGGTGGCTATAAACCTTATTTTAGAGAGCACAGTCCTCTTTTTGAAGGACTGTCCACTCCAAATCCAATTTCAAGATAAAGAAGCAAAACCAGAGAGAGAACGAAGATCTTGAAGTCAGCATCAACAGTTAGCCAACTCAGCAGACATGTCTTAAATGTCCATGATGGTGAAATGGTATTTCTACTACTGCTTGTATAGCTTTTTTGGCTAAATATACACCTATATTTAACAGATGCATATATTGGGCAAATTAGTGTTGTCTGGTTTGGTGATGCCTAAGTACCTCAGCCTTAATTTGGGCTACATCATTTGTTCTGTTGCTCAGGCTAGATAAACTTTGCCTACCCCTTGCCTCCTATTTTCCATTTTTCTCCATTGTCTCCTGTGCAGACTATGAAATCGTAAGATTCTTGGGGGACGGTCTTCTTATGCTATGTAAAATGCCAGGCATACTGATGAAGAAACAATCAAACAGACGATGGAGAAGCCAACCACCCAATCAACCCACTAACAGCAGAATCTTGGGAACTGGCTTTTACATCAACAGATAAATTTTATATCATATACAAACCCATTCCCATTTGCACATGTATAGAGGATGACTTCTACTTTTCAGCCAGCAGTGTTCTCCTATCTCCCTCGATTCAACTAATTTATGGAGCCGTGGACTTTGGGATGCTACATTATTCCCTCTCCGTGCCAAATCCCTCAGAGTTCAATAGCCAGCCTGCTGACTTCAATTAAATGATTCATCAGGCCCCCTTTTATTCATCCACAATCTGAATGTGTCCATTCTTTTATATCCCCCATCCCCCCCTGCCCTTTTTCTCCAGTTCAGTTCAGTTTGAATTTCATTACAGCCTTTCTTTCTCAATGCCTTTGTAGGTCTGCATTCATCACATTTGTTCTGAATAGCAAAGTCTCCCTATCTGCGGGGAATGTTGACAACAGATTGTTTCATAACTAATTGAAAAGCAAAACCTGGACATTCTCAATCACCTGCTGATGGGAATTACTTGGGACACCCACAGTAAATCAACAAGAATGGCTCTGCACAGAGAAGCTGCATCTCCAAGTTAACAGCCCAACTCGATGCTCAAGTAATAGGAAAGCACGGGAGAAATCAGGGTGTATTCTAGAGAGGACCTTTCACTATGAAACCAAGCACGGAAGTCGGCCTGGAGGAGATAGTTCGGCAAGGGGATGGGGAGGGCAAGAAGGGTGCCTGCTGTCCTGCGCATCTTACCCCACTAAGAAACCCTTATGCTTAGCTCCATGGGGTGGCAACCACCTCCTTCTATTTTGTGCATATTAATTAACTCTTCTTAATGACACAGGCATAGGACAGGGCATTAGCTCTGTTCACTTGGCAAATCTGGGTGCAATTTTTCTCTTCATAGGATTCAAGAGAATGTTGGCAACATACCTGCCTTATTTGTGCTGGCCATATTTCCTCTAGGCTCAATTCAAGGTGCTTGTGGAGTGAGTCTTCCCTAGAAACCTCTTTCTACAGGAATATCACTGTTTGTTGAGATTTGGGAGAGGAATGGCTTAGAATAGCCATTGCCCAAGACTTTGGGCTAACAAGAAACAAAGAAACAGAGTGAGTCAGAAGGGGTCTCCTGGGCCATCTAGTCTGACCCCCAGCTTCAGCTGGCTCTGCTCTTGACATGCCTACTGTGTGCATGTCCAGCCAATCCTTGAACACCCTCACCAATGGGGCTTGAACCACGTTTTGTGGAAGCCCATTCCATACCCTTGGGGACCTAACTGTCAGGAAATATTTCCTGGCATCCAAACTGAACTTTGGTTCCCTGACCTTGGCTCCATTGGAATACATCCTGCCCTCCACTGCAGGGGAGAACAGGTCTCCACTGACCTCCATTTGACAACCCCTCACATACCTATATGTCACCAACAGATCCCCTCAGAGTCCCTCTTCTCTGGGCTGAAAAGACCGAGTTCCCTCAATCTCACCTCATATGGCTTTCCCTGCAATCCAGCCACCATCCTTGCGGCCATATGCAGCACTGACGCTAACCTGGCTATACTCGTATCCATTCTGTAATGAGGGGCCCAAAACTGAGCACAATACTCCAGTTGCGGGTGCACCAGAGTTGTATATAGTGGTAGTAATACCTCTCTCAATCTAGAAGCCACACTTCTGGCTATGCAACCAAGGGTGGTGTTCGCCCTCTTGACCACTGCATCACACTGCTGACTCATGTTTAGCCTGCAGTCAACCAGCACCCCGAGGTCCCTTTCACAAGTGCTGCTCTCCAGCCACTTGTCCCCTAACCTGTACAAGAAGAAACACACCTTATCTGGGTTGACTTTCTAGAGGAGGTTTGTGAACAAACTTCCCTTTCTAACTGCTGTGGGGCTGAAATTGGGGAAGGGGCAAAACATTTTATACTGCTTTGCAAAGGGGTTCACAAGGGGCTTTTAAAGGGTCAAATGAGGTCCAGGAATTCATCCCTGGACCATAGCGACCAGTGCACCCTCCTTTACTGCATCACAGCAGATCTTAGAAGGAGCTGGAGAATGATTTTCTCCCAGTGACAGTAACACGGTGTAGATGGATAATATTGGATACATATCCATATGTACCCACACTGTGTTACTGTTCACAAAGCATAAAGCTGTATTTATCTTCTACGGAACGTCAACTATGTGCAGTTAGTTTGGGGTGAAGGAGGCTCAACCTGGTTGCCTCTTACATGAACTCCTGCTCCCTTTTGGATGCGCATCTAAAGGTGGAAGTGGCCAACCTGTAACTTGCTCCTTTGAATGGGATGCAAGTTCAGATCCTCATCTAGTTGTGCATCCCAGTTTGCATTCTGATGCATCTGGAACTGGACTGAGGTGAAAGCCTTCCCACACAGCACCCGCAATTTATGAAACTGCCAGCCTGATGACCTTGAGGAAAGGAACATCCACCTCTCCCACCCCTTCTGCCGAAGGCAATGGAAGGGTTTTCTTTGCCCCAGCTATCTTCAGGCAGTTAAATCTGCCTGCCTGTATCTCTACCGCATTTACAACAGGAGCTCTGATTGGCTGGAATCATGCCATGAATGGAAAGAAGCTGTGAAATGGCATCCAAGTGGCATCACAGGCCAATAGGCGTGGAGGAGGGACACATACGGAAAACCATCTTCCACACCCTTCTTGCTTTCCTGACCACTTGCTGTGCTGGCTTGGGCTGATGGGAGCTGAAATCTGGAGGTTACTAGGTAGGGAAATTTGCCCTAAATAGGAGTAAAGTAAATTGTTTCTGAATAGGAATTTAGGTTTTCTCACAAGGCTTTCCCTACCCACTAGATACCCACTTTGGCGAGAGAGAGAGAGAGCGAGCGAGCGAGCGAGAGAGAGAGAGAGAGCGAGCGAGCGAGCGAGAGAGAGAGAGAGAGAGAGCGAGCGAGAGAGAGAGAGAGAGAGAGAGAGAGAGAGAGGGGGGGGGGAATGAGAGACAGAGACAGCCAGCCAACCACACCACGACTCTTGAGCTTCACCAAAAGCATACAAAAACTCACCAAGGAGACATTTGGGAAAAATAACATGACGCGTTGCAAGTCTTCCCTTTTTGGAATGCCTGGATTCAGTTGTAATTAGATTTGTGCTTTTAGTGCAACGGACTGCCTCTTTATCTTGAATTTACTGTCTTTCTATTTTATCAGTTTGTAAGCTGTCTCAAGCTCTGGAGGCGCTTTGGACTAAATATGCGGATTTATTTAAATAGTGCTCAACTGTGGTGGCTGTGCAAGAGAAAAAGATCAGGCAAAGGCTTCTGATCATCCCGCATAGAGGAGAGCTGTGGTCCTGAGTGACCAAAGCAGGTTTTGCCCGTGGCAAATTGAACTGATAACAGTTGTGCTCGCCACAAGGATGCTGCTGAGGCTGCCATGGCAACAAGGAAAATATGGCTGCCAGGAGCAGGAGAGTCATTTGTATCGGTCATGAGGGGAAAGAAAATGGGAGGAAAGAAGTTCAGCCCTAAATGAACTTGAAGAAAAAGCAGTGCAGCAGAGTTTGAAATGAGAAATAGACAGGGGAACCAAAGCATGCGCAACACTCAGAGGGAATAAAGACCATTTAGAAGAAGTGAGGAGGGTCTCCAAGAGTGGCGTGAAGGCCTTGTAGGAATTTGGTGCCTTGAAAATATGGAATGTAAAAAATATCATTTAGTCCTGAGTTTTGAGGTTACTTTATAAGAAGTGCCCTATGTCACTAGTGCTTGTGATGGTCAGATAACTTGGGAAAGGTCTAGTTCCTGGTTAGGAAGCCCAGTTAATCCCAGTTACTGAACACAACTGTTAAAATTTCTTTTTTAAACTGCTCAGTGGAGGATGGAATTAGCTCTCCAAGCCAATGTGGAAGGAGGCAGCATCCAGTCTCAGCTCTGAGAGGTACAGTGACAACAGATGCTCATGTTGTTGCCGCTGTTTCATTTCTAGGCTGCCCTGCAGCCAAAGCCCTCTGAGTGGTTCATACAATCCAGAAAAACAAATGATAAAAATGTAATTAAAAATCAGAAAAAATCAGAAAAAATAAAAAGTTTAAAACAGGTAACAGCAACTAAATGCAGGTGATTAAACAGACAATGCAAAGACAATACAAAGAATGACAAGAAGAGTGATTCTGTAAAAACCCGATGATTCCCCTCAGGCCCTTGGGCGGCTGAGTAAGTCCTTAAAAGCGTCCGAAAAGAGGACCATCTTCACTTGGCTCTGTGAAGATGACAGTTTCGGTCCCAGCCAGGCCACAGTGGAGAGGTTATCCCATCGGTGGGGCTGGGGCTACCACTAAGAAGTCCCTGCCCGTAATGGCCACCCTCCACACTTCCATCAGAGTTGGTACTCAAAGGAAAGCCCCAGACTGTAGTGTATGAGTAGATCATGGTTGGTCTCATAAAATGACATTCAGGTACCATAACATTTCTCTCCACAGTGAGGAGCAGGAGAGAAAGATCTGATCATTAAGGGATATTTAAAATCCTGAAAAATCGAGGTACACAATCTGTCATGTCTTGGGATCTCAGAGCAATTTACTTTGTACCTGAAATAGGTATAATGGGATAAGAAATTCATCCTGCCCCTGGAAGAGCCAAATTTGCCCCTGTTGCAAAAGAGAGGGGTTGGGAATAGGAGAGAAACAGCAGTTTGGGATGGAATCTATCATCTAAAGCCTGTGGTGTTTGTGTCAAACTTAACATATCACTATATCAAAGCATGTGTTATTAGCATCCAAAATTATAGAGTCAAATGCGGTTACATGTTGAAATGAAGCAATAGTGGGGCCACCGTGAGAAGAAGAGGAAGGAAACGTTTTGTGAAGGCATGCAAACTGACTGCAACCCAGATAGATTTCTGGTCGCTCTGTGCTTATCCACCCTTCTCTAGTTTGTTGTTGCCTGTGAAGATGTAGAGAAAACACCCATCATGGTGTTTGCATGGGTTACTGCAGGAGGAGGGTTCCTAGCACTACCAGTGTAAATGCAATGCACAGCTATTTCATGTCCCCTACCTTAACAGATTTCTTTTCCGGTAAGAAAAAAGGAAGAAGCAAATCCAAGACATCATTTTCTGTAACACATGCACACATATCATCAAATTCTGTAAATGAGGCAGGGTGAGTATTGCACAACCAACACCTTGACTGGAAGAACCTGGGTTGGAGAGGCATGACATTTGTACAGTCCTAGTCTTCTGGTACCATGACAATCAAAGCAACAGACTGGGTTCATACAACCTGAGAAACCATGGTGGTTTCTTGCACAGGGTGGACTCTTATGTCATTCAAATATTTCAACATGGCATGTTTGGCTTTTTAGAAACCATGATAAGAATAACCAGTCTGTTCTATGGTTTCCATTCTTCACCATCGTTTCTCTGTCTGAGCCTGGCACTGCGGTTTTCATGATCCTGAGCCAAGATCCCTGGAAAGTGGAAGCTGCAACAGAAACTGATCTGGCTATCCAGGGTGGAATCAGGTGCAGTGCCTGATGGGATGTGTGCTAATTGTGGGAAGACTGAACAAGGAAGCAGGAGACCATGCTAGCGTAGAAACCACCCAACCATCTGTCAGGCACATTCAGACAAAAGAAAGATGCACCATGGAAACCACACAGGGATCGCTTGTCATGACATGGGAACCTCGCCACTGTGTTTGCTGTAACACACTGATAGAGTTTGACTAATAATAGCTAAAACACCTCCCTATGTTCTGTGCAAAGTGCTTTAATAACACAAGAATTAATATCATCCTATATACTAAAGTATCATGCCAAGTGACAGAGCAGTAAAGGATCTGTCAGGCTCCCCATTACAAAGCCCTATTTTCAGCCATAAAAATTCCCCTTGAGCTGAAACCTGGCATACATGCAGACTTGAAAGAATTCTGTTCTGTAGGGTTTGCGTTATACAAGTGCAAAGAAAATTGATTTAAAATCTTCAAGTGTGTGTGTGCGTGTGTGCATGCACTTATATAACTTTACAAAATGAGATACATACTTAAAATAACCCCCACCAAAACACAAATTTAGTATTCCTCCCTACCACTCAAAAAAAAGTCAGGAAGACAGCAGTGGGGGAATGATCGGATCAAAGAATCAGGAAGAATCCAACGCAAATCAAAGCCATTTCCCCACTGACAGAAACCCTGCATCCTTTAATGCTTTATTTAGGACTACCTGGGGAGTTTGGATGAGCTGACACTTAAACTGGAAGATACTGGGACTCAGGTTCAAAGTACGGATTGGAACAGTATCATGTTCTGGCTAGAACATGTGCCACATTCTATCTGAATTGTGTGCAGGGAGGCAAAAAGCTTGCAGCCTGGGCCACAGACTTGGGCAGAGGTTTAACCCCTTCTTCCCTGTGCTGTTTTTCCACTCACTACCCTCACCCACAGCTTCTATTTCCACTGCAAATTCAGCTGCACATGCTGGTGGGCAGGAGATCCTTCTGGACAGGAAGAAACACATGGCGTGGAAGGGGAGCGCCAGCTTCCTGCGTTCCATGGCACCAACCTGGATTCCATGCTTCCACCAGCACACCTGCTGTTGGTCCAGAAGGATGCTTCTTCCACTGGGAATGCTAGTTGAAAGTTGTAAGTGCTGTTCACCTGTTGTTTGATCCTCAGGCATGGACTAGGAGCAACAAGGCACAGGCTGGCCATGGATACAGGATCGACCCCGTGGAGGACTGTGATTCAGCAGCTCCACTTTGACTATTATGAAAGAATGTGGAGACGGCAACCACAGGGCACTGGCAAGTCAGTCCTTGCTGCACCTTCTGGTGCCTGAAACCCAGCTCTGGTAGAAGCCCAGGACCAGGGTGGTTTGCAGGAACGGGTGGCTGTTTGTGCATTTGCTGGATTGGGCAATGAGTTCTTCCTATGTTTCTTCCTTGGGAATCCAAAGTCCCACCACTAAATCATGGAATCCTTTCTCCTTAGGTATATATGGGACAAGGATACCTGAAGGAGTGCCTCATGCCCCTTAAGATATGTGAGACAGGCTTTGCTCCGGGCGCCCTCTTTAAAGGAGATAAAAAGAACAACTACCTGGAGCAGGGCCTTCTCTGTGGTGGCACCCAGATTATGGAATGAGCTCCCTGGAGAGGTGCGCCTGGTGTTGAGTTTATATTCTTTTCGGCACCAGGTTAAAACCTTTTTATTTAATTGCTATTTTAAAAATTAATATTTTATCGTTAACAGTCGCTTTTTGTTTTTATATAATTTTATGGAATTTGTTATTGTTTTATTGTTTTTAATTGTACGTGCTGTGAGTCGTCCCAAGATGCCAAGGCATGTGGTGACGGCATATAAAAGTGTTAAATAAATAAATCAAATAATAAATATATGCAGTGCTCTTGCCAAGGCCAAGCCAGGTCAGGCCAAGCCAAGTCCTCACAGCTATATTACGCAATGCTCTTCCATTCACTCAAGGCAGAATTAATAGAAAACCTTTCCTTGCTTCAAAGGAATGTCTCCCCCAGTATTTTGCCAGAATGCATTCATGAGCTCCTCCATCTTCCAAAGGACTCAGTTCCTATCAGTCTAGCAGAAGCTCTTTTTGGAGGAAAAAAAAAAGCACTTTGCCAACACCACATGGCTGGAGTTCTTTTACTACAGTACCAATTATTTTGTGGGTTTCTTCTGCAACTCTCCTGTTATGCTTTCTTTCAGTGTGAGTTTAGCCGTGCTTTCTGTCATATTTCTCCAGGTCCAGAAGCCCCTCTCAGTGGGGAAGAATGGAGGCTGCTGTTGAGATCCTATTTCTTCTTTCTGTGTTTGATCACCGCTGTGTGTGCCGTCTCATTCCTCCTTCCCTCTTTCTGCTCGCACAGCTTCTCTTTACAGCAAGATGTCTGAAGGGGGGCTGCATTTCCCTTTCTCTTTCATTTTAATTTCACTGCTGTCATTACATTTCCTTCTCTTTAGGATTTGGGTTTTTTTCCCCATCCAGGTCAGAAGAGGTTATTCTTCAGGAATACAGAAGGACAGTGCAGAGCTTTGATTGTCTCCTTCAGTCTTCCTGTCGTGCTTTCCATCTCTCTCCTGAGTATCGCTTCTCTCAAAAATTACTATCTTCATGCTAATCCCTGATAGACTCCAACTAGTGTATCAAGGCAGTCAGATGGTGTATTGACAGATTTCCTCGTAAACCAGCACGAAGATGCATGGCCCATTGTTTCAGAGTGTGCACTGACGGAACTCTTCCACAAAGAGCTTTGCCTTTAACTATTTGCATGGCAACACTCTTTTTTCTGTTGCATCACTCTCGGTCCAGCAAACTTGCCCACATTTCCCTCCAAAGAGTCAAAACACTTCTCATCCAAAAGGTCACTTTTGAACACAGCATTTATAAGAGACCTACTGGCTTTGTTTGAGCTAATTTTCAGGGAGGAGTTGACATCCTCGTTGCGACCATGTCATCGACCACCAGTTTGTCCTGGATAAAACTCAGAAATTGTAAGTGATGGAAAGCCCTGTCCAGCCTGGGGCCTGACAAACTAAAAGACTGCCTTCTCGTGCATGAACTGTGGGAGAAGCCTCTCTCAGTACCACTGGCATCAGAGTCAAGAGCCAGTTTTCTTGGTGGTTCTTCCCATGCTTTGGAGCTCCCTGCCAATGGAAGTTAAGTTGGCTCCTTTTCTGATGTCTGTCCAGCAGCCGGCAAAGCTACTTTTATTTAAACAGTTCTTTGGCATGTCACTGGTCTGTTGGCTCAGGTGCTGTTTTCATTCTGTTATCACCAGGTTTTCAACTGCTGTTTTAATGTATTTGTTTTATGATTGTTTTAATAATGCTTTTATTTTAAATGTTGGTTTTCATTATTGTCAGCTACTATGAGCACCATTGGCTGGGTAGAAAGGGCAGTAGAAATCAAATCAAATCAAATCAAATCAAATCAAATCCATCAATCAGTCGATAAACCAGGCACAGCAGTACCCTGGAATGTCCACTTCAGTAACACATGTGTTTATTTACCAGGGGAGCTAGATTGCTGATGCAGCCAGGTGGAATCAAAATCTATCCCAACTCAGTATTCAGCAGAAGGAATGAAGCTCACAGAAGATATGAGTACTCACTTGAACATTTCCAACCCCAGTTGGAGTAATGCAACTTAAAATTTAGATAGCACTTTGGACACTCTAGAGCAGGAGTGGACAACCTGGGAGCCTACAACTTTATGAGAACATCTGGCCAAAACTCCCTGCACCCATTCAGTTCAGAACTCAGGTAAAAACAATCTGACCCTTCCTGGTCGGGGACCCAACCATTAGGACCTTCAGCCCTGCCCACAAATTGCATGAGGTCCCTGACAAGTTACTCTGAATGGAACATGGCCCCCAAACACACAGCTATCTTCCTTCTCTGCTCTAAAGTGCTTTGCACGCGATTTGATAATCCCTGCAATATGCCTACCAGTAGTCCAACATATTTTTGTCCCATACTGTAGACAAGGAAAGCTGTGACAAAGTCGCTTGCTTCAAGTCACCTACTGAGTTTGTGGCAGAGGTGAGATTGAAACCCATTCTCTTTGCAGTTCATTCTCTTTGTAACTAAAATTCTGCTTCTGAAAGTTAATTTGGATGGGAGTTTTGGGAGTCCCAATGCCTAAGAGAGAAGTGACTGGCACTTAGGAGCTTGGTGAATAAGAATATACTGTTGGAATGGACTTCACTCAAGTTACTGAAAACACCATGAAACCATGAAATAGGTAACAGGGAATCAAACAGGGAGACTGGAACTGAGGTTGAAAGCACAACTAGATACTGCCAGATAACAGCTTTCATTCATCACAGAACAGATGTGATAGGCTGTGCCTGGAGGGAAAGGCAACAGCAAAGGGGAAAGCTAACCAGATAATAGGTTTCTAATGACAAGAGTCTAAAAATACCTTAGTCTCAAGAGGAAGGGATTGCTAGTTTCTCAACAGAGAGCCCCTCGGATCTTATTGCACTGTCCTCCTTTGCATACCTTGTCTATATTGTGTACGTTATCCAACAACAGTAGGCCAAAACCTGAATAGGAAATACTCTTGTGCAGCTTTCTTCTTCTTCTTCACATTAGGACTGCCACCCATCCATTTTGAAACTGGACAATTTTGAAAATGAAAATCACTGCACAAGAGAGAACAGCGGTTCTTCTTTTCCTTTGCTGGCTCCTGGGAGGCAAAAACGACAAAACTAGGACTGTCGTACTTTGGACACATCAGGAGAAGACAAGACTCCCTGGAGAAGACAATCATGCTAGAAAAAGTGCAAGGCAGGAGCAGAAGGGGAAGATGAACTATGGGGTGGATGGCTTCCATGAAGTCGCGGCCTTGAGTTTGCAAGAGCCGTGAAGGGCTGCGGAGAGCGGAACATTTTGGGGGCCACCCATTCATATGGTGGGGATATGTAGAAGAGCACACAGCAACGTCACTCCTACTCATTGCATTCAAGCTGAATGGAGCTGAGGCTCAGCGTTCTGCTGCTCAGCATTGCTGGGAGGAAGCTGAGGGCTGATGGCGGATCAGCTTGGACCATGTTTATCCCTCTCTGCCTCCAGTTTTGGGAATCCATTTTTTACCTACCAAGGATTTTTGAGTGGTGGTCATGGAGAAGGAAAGGAAACTGTGTGCATCAGACGTGTCTGCTGCGGGCAGGACCCCACTGGATCAGGCCAAGGAGGAGCCTGGTCCTGCATTCGGTTGACAGCAACCATCCAGAGGTATAAGAAGTGCCATCAGACCAAAGGTTCATCTTGTCCAGCATCCTCTTCACACAGTGGCCGGCCAGCCACCTATGGCGTGCCTGCAAGCAGGACATGGGGGAATACAACTCTCCCCCTCCGTTGTTCTCTACCAAGTGGTGCATATAGGCTTGGCGCCCTTGATACTGCAGGTACCATATAGCCACCAGGACTAGCAGCCTCATCCTTCATGGATCTGTCCATCAAAACTGGTGGCCCTCACTGCAAAGACATTGCCACCTCTCCGCTTCTAAATGTTCCCAGCATCTGGTATTCATGGTTATGCAGCCTCTAGACATAAATATAAGTAAGGGCTTCTCCATGACATGAAGTAGAGTTGTGTCTGACTCTAGGGGGTAATGTTCATCTCCATTTCTTAGCCAGGAGAGCCAGTGTTTATCTGCAGACAGTTTCCGTGTTCATGTGACTGGCATGACTAAACCCTGAGACGCAAAGAACCTTCCCAGCAAAGTGGTACCTATTTACTCACATTTGCATGCATTCAAATTACTAGGTTGGCAAAAGCTGGGACAAGGCAAAGGGGGATCACCCCACCGCATGCTGACCTTTTGATCGGCAAACACAGCTGATCAAAATGTACATAAGTAAACCAGTTATTTATCATGACCAGTAGTCACTCATAGCACCAATCCAGATGTTTTTGATTACAACTCCCAAATCCCTGACCAGCCTGGCACATTCCACATGTCTTAACCTGCAGCTCTCAGGATTCCCGACCTTTAGCTATGCTTGCTGTGGATCAGAGGAATTCTATTCCAAAACATTTGGAGAATATCAGCTTTTCTCCTAGATTACAGTACAATGAGGCAGCATCCATTTCCTTTTAAAGTTCATATGAAAAATGGAAGGCACGTCTGCAGTCCCTCCTCCCTGGGTACAGAGGGAGGGCATGAAGCTTATGGATGGAAGACAGAAGTTGAGGACTGTAGTTAACCAATCCTATTTGCAAAAAACAAGTTTCAAAACCTGTCTCCTAATTTGGTACCAGTTTGGATGTAATGGTCCTCCCTCCTCCTCCTCCTCCCATTTACACCCTGCATTTCTTCCCTTTTCAAGGAATCAAAGGCATCTTACATAGTCCTACCATAGTCCATTTTGTCCTCACAACAACAACCACCCTGTGAGGTAGCTTGGTCTTACAGTCTGCGACTGGTCCAACGTCACCCAGTCAGCTCCATGTCCACGTGGGGACTAGAACCCAGAAATCTCAAGGTCCAGTCCGGCATGCTAACCACTATGCCACACCATGGGAATATGCCACAGCACAACCTGATGCTTTGGACGTCAACTCATCAGCCCCAGACATCATAGCTAATGCTCAGTTCTCAACATGATCGCTGAAAGTATCTGGAAAGCGCCAGTTGGGAAAAGCAGTGCTTCGTTATGTATGCAAAGCTCTTGAGGCAAGAGCAAGTAGCAAACATGAGTACGCTTGAAAAACTTTATCCTCCTTTGGTAATCTGAGCTGGAATTGAACTATACAAGTATCAGGAACCGTATCTGTAATGCAGGTACACCCATGTCCCTGCCAAATCTGTATGAGAGCATCGTCACATGGGACCCACTATGGGAAACAACGGCTGCTTGCTGAAGCACATAGCCCCGTGCTTCCAAATAGCGCCTCTACGGCGTTCCAGACAAAACGCAACTGATGTTTCAACCAATGTTGAGCTTCATAGGAATATCAGCTCTTTCTCTGGTAATAAAATAGACTTCTGTGAAAGAAACATGCCAGCTAATTTATCATACATACAGCTCTCTTGGTATTACCCACTGTAATTTTCCAGTGGTGAAGAAAATCGTAAAACAAAAGTGATTCAAACAACGTTTTGCTATGTTTAGTTCTTCTCCCTTCTCCTTGCAGAAATCAATGCAAACTTTTGATTTACTCCTCTTTACAATGCACAATGCAGACATAATTCAAACATGCAAAAACATCTCATCTCCTCAGAAAGTAAGCATAGAGTTGCTGATACTTTTCCCTAACACAGACTGTGGAGCAAAATAATACTTACATTTATTCATATTAATTTGAGTGCTGGTATTGCTTGGCAAGAAAAGATTGCATTTGTACTTTTTGTTTGCCTTCTAATTTCTTTTAGTATAGAAAAGTGATGACTATTAAAACAACAACTTTGTCATACGAATACAAACGAGGGGTCAAGAAAAATAGAGAGAAGGTTGATTGTGTTCTTCCACTCAAAAACTAAGCTAAGCTAAGCTAAACTCTGTTCTTTTAATGGGAATCTTATCATCATTCTTACTGGGGAATTGAAAGTACCCCGAAATATTCCATTGAGCAAGTGAGTTTTATCCTTATAGGTTGCCTGGGGGGTGGTGGGGGGGGGGAATAGCTAGATAGGTTTTTGGGGTGGGAATGGGTTGGATTCCATGGATTCAGCTCTCTGGACTCCCCTGCTTTCCTGTGGCCATGAGCCCGACTTCCTGGTGTGCTGAGCATTCATATGGGCACCTGCCAGGAAGTGAGCCCACATGGATGCTGTGCAGCCTCCCCTCCCCTTTCCTGCACGTGTGACGTGTGGTCATCGTTTGTGTTGCACATGCTGCAGAGGAAGGTTGCTGGTTGCACTACCAGAGTTCCCCACTTTCTCTCTGCTCAGTTCACTTCCTAAGGTGGACTGAGCATGAGAAGACATCCGACAAACAGAAGAGAGCCAGATTCCAGGGAGGATGATTGCCACAACCCTAGTTGGTTGCATTTGGAACTTTTAACAAGCTATCCAAGGTAGCTTGGATCCAGCTTTTCTAAAGTTCAGACTCTAACCCAGAGTGGGCACACCACCCCACTGACATTGGACCACTGGCATCTACTACACCAACTGCCACTGATTTGAGACCCATGTGATCCAGCTGCATTGCTAGACTCTGTATAATGATGTTTTCTTCTCCAACTTGGATTGCAGCCCTTCTCCTCACCAAATGCTTAGCTGCTGCTCTTTCTTCCTGGTCACTAACGCTGTTGTTTCCACAGTGGCCTGTGTCCATAGTTTCCTGGAGAAAATTCCTTATCCATAGTCCCTGGTGCCCTGGCACAGCAGCATCCCGAGATCCCCCAGCAAGTAGGACACTATCACAGTCACAACGATGTAGTCACAGAAGCAGAATAGGATACAAATTGGCTTGGCTGTTATCCAACTGTTCTTTTCAAAAACAGCTCAATTTGCTGAAGCTATTTCCATAGCTAATTGGAGAGGTGGGACCAGCCATCATTAAGGGGGGGTCTCAAATTCAGTTATGCACTGAGATGACTACAGTACTGCTTTTAGAAGAAGGAAGCCAATGAGGGCTTCATAGATAACATACTGTTGCCCAATCTTTATCTCAAAGCTTGAAGCATAGGCTTGCAGAAACATTGATCCCACAATTCAGAATCAATAGTTGTCTCTGAAGAACCTTGATCAAATGAATAGAGTTTGATATAATCAAGTCTTCCTTGACCTGGTTTGCTCCAGACCTCTTGGACTACATTTCCCATCATATTTGACCATAGGCCATGCTGACCTGGTGGGCAGCAGGTAGTAGAAGATGGGTATAATCTGGTATAGTTCTATATATTCAATGAGATTTGACATTTATTTTACCATGATTCACAGAGGGTTCCACCAACAATGCATGAGCTCTATGAGTTATTTTCAGTGTTTGTGTTCATCATCCCCTAAAATACCCCAGAATTTGTGAATCTCAATCTTTAGAGTAAAATTCAATGGGGGTGGTAGAAAGAACACGTCCCACAAACTTTTTAGTTATTAAAATTTATTGTAGGAACATCACACATCCTACGAACTAAGCTGCTACTTCTCCCGAGAACTGTCAAACAACCATTACATTGTGGGTTTAATTAAATAAAATAAATGATAAAGTATTCCAATTTTTAGAATATATTTCTCGCTTCAGAACCCTAAAATAACAACAGTGTGTGTGTATGTGTGTGCTCATTTAAGTGTGCGCGTGCATGTGTTTATGGAAAAGCACAAACATAAAATTAATCATCTTCAACTTGGGGGAAAAAAAGCCAAGCGAGACTGAGTCTATCTGACTGCCAACATCTGTTATGATTATGAACTGGCTTATTAATTACCAATACTGTGATTAGAGTCAACATGAACGCTCCATGGTGTGCAGTTTCTGCTATCGATCTGCTACATTCAGAAAGTTTGTTGGTAGATGGAATGAAACTTAGGTTTCTTAATAAATGCACCTGCTTTCCTGCAATTTTAAACAAGGTAAAATGTTCAGGAACATAATTTAATTTCAATTTCCAGAGAGATAGCTGCATTTATTGGTTTTGCTGTAACAGATTAAGAGTCTTGTGGTACCTTGATGACTAACAAACTCCATAAGGCATAAGTTTTAAAAAGTAAAAATATATATATTGTTCTTTGAATTTTGACAAGATTTTTGCTGATTTGATTTCAGGTCAGTTTTTTTGCTGAAAACCACTAATTACAACACAGAAGCCATTTGGATATCCAAAGTCCAGCAATATACTGAAGGAATTGAAAACCATGAATGATTTCACATACTTTGGCTCAGTCATCAATTTAAAGGGAGACTGCAGCCATGAAATTTGAGGAAGACTGAGACTTGGAGGACAGGGATGAAGGAACTAGAAAAGATAATCCAGTGTAAGGTGTTTTACTAGAGACCAAAGTCAAGATCATCCATACTACCGTATTCCCAATAACAGTGTATGAGAGTGAAAGCTGGAAAGAGAAGGGAGCTGACGGGAAGAAAAATGTATGCATTCAAAACATGCATTCCATATGCATTTAGGCTGGAGGAGAAAGGAGAAAAAATAGATTGCATGTGGTCCTTGGTTAATTTTTATGATGTCACCACAGGTATTAAAGGGATGGGGTTGCTATTTAGCAGTAAAAGATCTGCTGTGAAGGAGAAATACCAGGTTTCATCACTGGTATCAAGAGCTTAGAAGGCTTCTAGGGAATGGCTGCAAGTCAAATTAGACAGTACTAGCTAAAGACAATACACAACTTTGATTTCAGCAACTTTTGATATGAATTGCTTTGCTTCTCATCCTGCAATGTACAGACCAAAACACAGGTATCCGCACATATTCACACTTCCCAAATATCTGCATTTTTTAAATGGGCCTTTTGAGAGAAAAGATACTAAGACACAATGCACACTTAGAATGTACACTTCTCAATTCCCACAGAAGACAGTGCCTGTTCCACTAAAGTATCAGTAAGAAAAAATTTTAGTGTGTTCCTGTGACAACAGGGGCCGGCAAGTCAGCCCCCTCCCCTCCCACAACCACAGCTTTTCCAACACTGCAGAGGTAGAAAAGGCTGCAACTGTTATATTTCTTCCAGTGGTGACATTTTTAAAGGGAAAGACATTCCAGCTCAATTGGTTACAGAGCAGACAGAATGAGGAATGCACATGGGTTGGAGATGCCTACATAGGATTACTGAAACAACACCAAACCTGGGAGATGGCCAGCATGATTTTTAATGCTGACAGCAACACCACTGCCTTTTCCCTTGAACTGCTGCACCAGAGACGCGCAGAATCATAGACTTGTAAAATAGCAGAGTTGGGAAGAGCCAAAGAGGCCATTGGGTCCAAACCCCTGCTCCGTGCGGGAGACCAAGACAGGAGGGGTGGACGGTAGGGACTGTAATGGGCTGAACAGGAGAAACAGTACATTTTCTGAATCTGTGTTCAGCAAGGGGTCATGAATGTGTATTATATGGCTCTGGATTTCCCTGCCCTCAAAACTTTTTAAAAAGTAGGAAACAAAAAAATGTTGAACTGGTTATGGCCTTCCAGTATCTGGTGTTCTTCTGGAAGATGTCCCATGGAAGTTGCGAGCTAGATGGTAGGGATGTGTGAGCAAACCAATTTGGGAGTAGGAATCTGATGCATTTCCTCAGCTTGACTCACTGGGTGCTGTCCCACTTTCTCTCTGCTCTAAATTCACCTTGTGCCAAGCATTTGTATCAGTGGCTGTCAGGAACTGAGTTGACGAGAATGGACCCACACTTACTGCGTAGGTGGAGTTCTCCTTCCCACATGTAACTTGTGGGCTTTGCATTCTTTGCACAAAGAATTACAGTTTTGTGTATGTCGTGCAAAGAAGCCGCTCGTGTCCCTGAGCTTTGCAGCCTTGATGGCAGCTTTCTTAGCTACCTGGCCGGGGCTGTGAATTTCATTTCACTGACAATGAAATCTGGCAGTGCAGGAAAGCTGGATTCTAGCCTGATATCTGCAGCCCTGCAGTACCGATGGATCTTTTACGTTAAGGGTATGTGCAGGAACGGAAGAAGAGCAACTGTGGTGCAAAGAATCCAATTGGTGGTTTAAGGTCCTTCAAGTCCCATTTCAGTATCATCCGACTTAGCTCCAGCCAGCCCTATTTTCATCTGAAACCCTCTCTCTCCCTTCCATGGGCACAGTTGTGTGAAGCTTCGACAGCAGCAGCGGCAACAACAAAAGCTATGAAACAAATGCACATTTGTTACACAGCAAGCACTGAAGGACTCACGCTGAACACTTTGTAGATTATTCCTCTGCATTTTGGGAGGGAGCAAAAAAAATCTTCAAAAACTCTGCACTGAACATCAAAGACAAACGGCTGCAAAATGATGATAGTGTGTATGTGTGTGTTGAGAACTTCCAGTTCTTGTTATTTCATGATATACATAAATACATATTTGCATGCTTCCTGTTATTTATGTATGCATTATCACATGTAAATCCCACTGTTTCTCCTCTGGCGAGGAGCAAAGGTAGCACACAAGTTCCTCTACCTCTCCGTTTTATCTGCACCATCTTTCCCTTTTGCAAAGAGTGCAGCCAGGATCCTAAACCTCTCCTTTCTATACTCACCTCTTCTCCTCTTGCAAGGAACCCTAGGCAGCTTGCCAGGTTCTCTTTCTTTCCATGTTATCCTAACAACAACCCTGTAAGGTAGGATAGGTCGAGACTTGGTGACTGACTTCAAGCCACCCAGTGAGATAGATGGCTGAGTGGTTGTGCCATTAACCTCTGGAAAGCTGTGAAGGCGTATGAAATTTTGTAAGAATCCACCCTCCCCTGAAATTTACATAGGAAACATTATTATTTCGTTTTGGGGCAGCATAGATGCTTTCTAAATAAATAAAAATAAATATTAAAGGGACATCCTATGAAGAACACAGTGAGTAGAAGATCAGTGGGAACCTTAAACCTGTTTGCATAAGAGTCCTTGGCTGTGATCCAGCATGCTGCTAAATGCGCCTAAGCTCCACTTATTTAAATGGAGTTTAGCATGTGTAACTGTGAACTGGATTGCAGCCTTTGTCAATAGCTGGTGTTTACTGGATACATAACAGATTCGGTCCTAATCGTTATGTGCTTGTCATATTTGGAAGGCGAGCAGTACCCTTAATGAGAAATCCTTCCTGAAGAGCTGAAATCTGAAAGGGGAAAATAGACAAGTATTCTACTGTTTACCTCTGTGTTTATGCAATCTTTTCTAATGCAATTTTTGGCTTTCTCCAATGGGGAGAGAGAGAAAAAATAAACAATGCAAAAGAGGAAAAAAGTGTAATAACAATAAAATAAGCACAGAACTCTTGGCATGCTCAGAGCAGAACGAATTTGTATTTGATGTTGAGCTTCAGTGAAATATTTCACAGAAGTTGTAAAAAAAAGAAATTAAAATAACATGTATAAAACTGGAACAGATTGTTAAAAAAGAAAAATCTATTGTTTAAAGAAAAAAATCTAGTGCTTCAGAGTACTTTACAGATAATTTCAGTAGTCCTCACAACAACCCTGGTAGGTAGGCCAAAGTTACCCAATCCTGATTCAGATGGGATGTTGTGGACAACAAATAGACAGACAGATGTTTGACTAAGTCAGTGTAGAGCAGGGTTCAGAAAAAGCAGGATACTCCAGATGTGTTGTACTACAAGTCCCATAACCCCCGCCTGTTGGCCACGTTGGCTGGCCTTGGTGCGAGTTCCATCTGAAGAACAGCAGGTGCCTAGCCCTGTACTAGTGAGTTCTGGAAGGGCTCAACATTTCAATAGCATATTAGTTGTGCTGCATCCTACATTAACTTATGATTGGCATAGACCTGTAATAAACAAATGCTATTTTTACAAAAATTGAATTGATTTCCTTGGAACTGAAACTTTTGCATTGCAAAGCCAGAAACTGGGCAGGAGCAGGGAACCTTATCTGGTGCAATTACTCACCCTCTTCCCTGAGTCAAGTGTTCATGAGCTCAGAGTTTAAACTTTTAAATAGCATGATCATTGAGGTCTGTGTCCAATGATCACCATTGAAGCTGCTGCCAACAGGAAGGAGAAACCACCATGAAGATTCAGGGCTTTAATCTATATGGACTCTTGCCTGGGCACGTATTCCCTGTGCCAATGGGGAACCTCTGGCGCTGGTCTCTCAGAAACCTCAGTCTGATCTCTGCTCCACAGTTGTCCCATCCTAAAGTATCCAAAGATAGTATTACTGCTTTATTACTGGTGACCTGATAAATCTGTTCCTTTGTCTGTCTGTGGACCTCGGCAAATGGATCTAGTCTAGGATTGTGAGGCAGGAATTCGGTTTGTGTGTCGCCTTCCAGGTTTGGACTAAATAGGAGACCCACCGCACAAACCAGTGAAGTCTCTTCTTCATCCATTATCAAATAATACTCTTTGACTAAATTTTCTCCAGATCTATTCTGATTTGTTTACTGGCCCAAACAACTGTGGAAAATTGTTGCTGTTGTCCATGCCATGAATATGCCTTGCTTCTGCTTAGCTGAGCAGGAAGTTAGTCTGACAAAGCCTGCCAGATCACTAGCCGCAAAGAAATGGAACCAACCGAGGATTTGTGTTCCAGATCGACAAAGAAATATATTCTAGAACAACCACACGAAGGTTCTTATTTTTCCTCTGCATCTCTTTTAGTTCTGTTGATAAAGGGGGGATGGAAGGTCCAGTCTATCTCTAGCCCCTACAGCCAAAAAAGATTAATATCCTGACTGTGCAAACCATTTCTCACCTATCCTAGAGTTGCATGGGTTCATTCTGACATTTCTTCCATCTCATTCTCTATGCCTTAAAAAAAATCAGCATTTGCATTACTTTCAAGCATTTTTAATCAAATACCCTTTTGGGAGTGTGCATTACAACCTAAAATAAACAGTTTGACACATACTGATAGTTTTTCAGCTGAGAACTGACTCTCAGAGTATGGATGGATAACTGTGTTCTGAGCATGTATCAGTCTGAAAGTGAAAAGCAGCTGGGTTCACTTCAGGTGCAGGTCCAATGTTTGGTATCCACTAGATGGATGTCCCCTATCTCAGAGGCCTCCGTGGACCCAATGGCCTTTTGAGCAGGAGAAATGATAGAGATGATTTGCACTAGAAAGGCTTTCGTGCTTATCTTGTGTGGTTGTACTCCAGAGAGTGGTGCCAGGGCTTACGAAATCTCTTGTCTTCACCTCTCATCCCTACACATTGCCCATTTCTTTCTCTCCCTTCTCCAGATGTCCAAAGTTGTGACATTGTCTGCAGTGGCTAAGAGGGAGGCAGAAGTGAAAACCTGAGCAGGGATTTTTGTCACTAAGTTTCTTTCTTTGTTCATGGCCTTACAGGTGAAAATCCCCAATATCTCTCAGACAATGTCCAGGGGTCAAAGGATTGTTCAGTCCTAAAGGTGAATGAAATCTTCAAGCATCTCTACCTGCAAAAGGATAATCCTCTTCATCCTCATCACCAGTCGAGATATTTCATTTTTCTATAAATACGTGGAAGGCATTAATATAAATATTCCCACATTGTTTTGACTACGCAGAGTACTGTATGTGTTATGCATTGTTTGCATTTGCACCCAACCGCAAAAATAGTGTCATTCAGAATGTCACCATGATGCACCAAGAAGCGCTTACACTTTAACAATAAGAAACACCTTCTCAACAGTGTCAAAGCTTTTGCATGAAGCCACAACAAAGACTGTTCCAGCTGCAGAACACATTTCATGACACTCAGTCCTGGATTTTGGGAACTGGAGCAGTGTATACAATTGCAAGGTCCCTGGATGCAAAACGAAATTGCCTGCTTTATTTTATTTTGTTTTCCAAAAAAGAAAATGCATGTGTGGTTTGTAGGATTTCAGAGTTAGGAGGAAATTTAGTTACACTAGAAAATGATAGAAAGGGTGGGCATGCGGCGTGAACTCATGAAAGAAATTATTCTCCTTGCATCATGGCTGTTTTAGCACATCTAATGTAAATCTGTCTGTTTGTTTCATTTTTATACCAACCAATAGCTGAGGCTCTCTGGGCAGTTAACAAAAGTTAAAAACAGACACACAGAGACATCTAGAAGCTGAATGAAAGACCACATGTCTAAATGTCTTTCTTGGGAGGTCAAACTAGGCCAGACTGAATCTCCAACCATGCCAGATCTGTGACTGGGTCTCCCACAGAGTTTTAAAAGCTTAGAAACCTGACTAGGATCCAAATCAACTTGGGGTGACAAGATATGTGCCCTTTGTTGGGAAGCAATAGGTAGGGATGTTAGAGAAGGACCAGAGGGCCCTCAGCTGCCAATAGTTAACCTCCCTACTTCCAGCAATTTTTTTTTCAGGTCGGCACCAGTCAGTCACACTTAGTCGATGACAGAGAGAAATAATTCTATGTGAGGGGGTGTCACACAGAGGTGCGTAGAGACCTGTTCTCCCCTGCAGAGGAGGGCAGGATGTGCTCCAATGGAGCGAAGCGCAGGGAGCCAAGGTTCCATGTAGATGCCAGGAAGCACTTCCTGACAGTCAGGACCCCGAGGGTGTGGAATGGGCTTCCACAGGACGTGGTAGAGGTCCCATCGGTGCGGGTGTTCAAAGGCTGGACGTGCACATGGTGGGCGTGTCATGAGTGGAGCCGGCTGGAGCCAGGGGTCAGACTAGATGGCCCAGGAGACCCCTTCTGACTTGCTCTGTTTCTATGTTTCTATGTAAAATCTGGAATAGGCTCCCCATATAAATTCTCCTGGCGACCTGCTTACTCACATTTTGACACCAGGTGAGGACTGTTCATTTTCCAGATATATTTTAATAATTGATTTTACTGATGCATAAATACTCTTTGTGATTTTAATTGATGAGTTGATGCTATGATATCTTGTCAATGCTGTACTTTTCAGGAGTTTTATTGTCAGTTTGATACTGGAAATGTATGCCACCCAGAGAGTCTTAGAAGACCTATAGGCGTGGCTTATACATTTAACAAACAAACTAACCAACCAACACCTTCAGGTGAACCCAGGTACTGCTTTTGGGCTTTTTTGCCACTATACGCACCACCTGTCACTCCCGGACAGTTCTTGAAGCTCCGGTCTCCAGTGTCAAGGGGCCACAGGAGTCATCACAATGCCCAGGTTTGTTCGTGAGCTTCAGTGTTGAATTCACCACTTGTGTTCAGTTCTTAGTGCAAATGGCTCCCTCCCTGGCTCATTTACACGGAGTAGATAAAGAGCAAGTTAGTGCACAAAACGGCCAGTTCACAGGTGTTTCTGGCCTCGGGAGCACCAAGGCTGCAATCTTATTCACACTGGCTATGGAGTCAAGTCCACTGAACCCACCTAAACTAGCCTCCAAATTAACTAACTTCCACTAATTAATAATGTGTCTGTCACTGCATTGTGCGAGCAAGCCCTTCATGGATGCTTGTTCTAGCCGAATTCCTTTGTAGGACTGCAATTTTCAAATGACCTACTTTGGGAATTTTCAGTTTTCTGAGCTCCTCAGTCTTCTTCCTTAACGTTATGAACTACTCAATCCTCAATCAGCTCATACAGTTCTGCAAATACCTTCCTTTACTAATTAACATCTTTAGGAGAAGGGATCGCTTCCAACACACCCTCCAACACCCCCCCTTAAAACACACACGCCTTAAAAAAGCTCATGGTTTTCTTCTGAACACCCCCAAATATGACTGCAGCGTCAATGTCAAAACACTGCTTCATCATATATCACTGCAGAAAGAGGGGACCGTTGATTTAAAGACTGAGGATCTTTTATCATGAACATCAATCACAGCAACACTTTGGAGAAAATCTCTCCAAATATACAAACAGTGATTCACCGGGGGAGGGGGGTTGGTTTTGTTTTTTGTTTCACATGATTAGCATTGTTCAACTGCATGTGCTTTCTTAGCCAGCATTTATTTTTGTGCCTCTCCCTCCACTGCCCCAAAGGTCCATCTTGCCCTGCCTTCTGTTCCCACGCTGGCCAAAAAGAAAAAAGCAAAACAAAAAGGCTTATGGGAAGCCCAGAAGCAAGTCATGAGCATTGTATCACCGCCCCAGTCATGTTTCCCAGCAAATGGTGCAGGGCAGAAGCTTAACTGGTTCTCCAGCGAGGGCAAAAGGCAAACGGAAGGCTGCCAAAGCAGGTAACAACTTGCGATAGAATCAGCGTGTGCCATTTTGGTATCAGTGGCCTTCTCCCATTGACTGAAGCCTTTGATGTGTGCAGAGCTGCCCTTTCCAATGGAATGAAAGGGACACGGAGGTCTGGTTGCCACGTCTGTGTTGCCGCACCCACAAGGAGTGCTTGGGCCCGGCATGGAGCCTTGTCTGCTTTTTGCCCTGCTGCCCTTCTTCCAAGGAACTCCTCATTGCCCCAGTTTTGCAAGAGCCCTGGGGGCTGGGCTAGGTTCAGAAAAAGAGACTGCCACAAAGCTTTGGTTAAGAATGTAAGAAGAGCCCTATGGAGCAGGACGGGCCAATCTGTCCCAGAATTCTGTTCACACAGTGGCCAAAGAGATGGTAAGGCACAAGAGATGTCCACAATGAGCCCACAGACAGGATACGAGTGCCGCAACATGGCAGGCTGATGTTTTTTGCAGAAAGGCAGGAAAAGAGTCAACATATGCCCGAGGCCACATTCTGGCTGTATGAAACCCACATTGGTTTCTAACAGACTCGATTTGCAACAGCAAAGGACCATGGGAGCATAGGAAGCGCATTCCAACTGAGTCAAACTACTGCTTAAGCCCAGTACTGCAAACACTGACTGGTAGCAGTTCTCCTGGGTTTCCGGCAGGATTCATCCCTATCCCGACTTGGAGATGCTGGGATTGAACTTGGGACCTTCTACACACAAGGCAGGGGTTCTGCCATGGAGCCAGCAGAGCAGCCTTTGAGAAGTAAGGTGTCACCTCCTGCCATTTTTCCCTGAAATGGAAGACCACATTCCTTCATTTCAGGGCCTGCCTGCCAAACAGAAATGCATCTCACTCAGAGACACTCCTTTGTAAGCACACCATTATTCCAACCCTGAAAGGCCCAAACTCGTGCCTCCCACTGTCTTTCGGCCTGGTTGGGTTACCTCAGAGGAACATACACGGGGATTACCAGAGTTTTGCAGCCATTCAGAAGCAGAGAAAAGGTTTAGTAACCCAGCATCTCCTTGTTGACCCACACCACGGATACAATTAGTGACCCCACTCTAAATGTCCGCATGTGCTTTCAGGTGGGGATCCAACAGTCAATGAGCACTGAAATGAAAGCAGGGCCCCAGCTGAAAAGACACACTTAATGGGTGTTATAAATGGCAGAAGAAATAGAAACTCAGCATCTGGGGTGCTCCTCTTTCCTTGCAACCTACGCTCTCCCTCTTCTCTTATGCTCCATAGCTTCAGCCACCAGCCCATCTTAGTAGAGCCATGGCCAGCACTGCCTGTCCTCTGTTGGGGAAATCCAAATAAATATACAGAAAGGTTGCTTATACGTGTCTTTGTGATATAAAATCAAACCTGCACTGTCCCTGCTCTTCTTGCTCAGAAAGAACCAGAATTCTCAGCCACGCTCCTTCTCCCTGCGGCTTTATTATCATCTGTCCCTTTAAGCAGCTGAGACTCTCCCCTGGCTGGAGGCACTGCTCCATTTAGTTGCAAAGCTAAACTAATTTAGTTTGCAACATTTAGTTGCTAAACTTGTTACACTGTTAGCTTCCACATTTTGTTGCACTGAGGCTTTGTACTCTGTTATCTGCGGGGCTGCAGCAAACAGCCCTGACTAGACTTTCCTGTTCTTACGAAATCACCTGTTCTTGCATGTCAAAACCCACACCCAGGATCTGTTAGGATCCTTGTGCCTCACTATTTGCCATGTCAATACTCTGCTAATCACTGTTGTTCTACTGTAACATTATGTCATAGCCCCTCTTCAGCTAACTCATATTGTTCCGTACTTCCCCCATCATCTTCCCTTTCCTATGAATGTGACTAAAGGTAAAAGTAAAGGTAAATGTTTCCCCTTGACGTTGAGTCCAGTCATGCCTGACTCGAGGGGACGGTGCTCATCGCCATTTCCTGGCCGAGGGAGCCAGCGTTTGTCCGCAGACCGTCTCCGTGGTCATGTGGCCGGCATGACTAAACACCGAAGTGCACGGAACGCTGTTACCTGCCCACCGAAGTGGTACCTTTTTCTCTACTTGCATGTGCATGCCCTCGAACTGCAAGGTTGGCAGGAGCTGGGACGGAGCAGCAGGAACTCACCCCGTTGTGCCGATTTGAACCGGCAACCTTTTGATCAACTAGACTAGTGGCTCAGCTCACTGTACCACCTGCATCCCTATGTATGTATGTATGTGACTAGAAACATATAAAACACTGAAAACTTGTACTTGTACCCAACAGCACTATTGTAAGGTTTGTCTCTGCGGGGGAGTTTTCTTGGGTGTTCTCACCAATAAAACTGCTGAGGTTCATGACGAAGGCATTTCCCTGTGGATCCGAGCACACATTCTCATGGCTGCAATTCTGGGATTTCCTGACACCTCCAAACTACTAATTCTGGGTCCCTACAAAAGACAGTGACCGCCCTATCCTTCTAGTTATACAGTAAGTCTCCTGATAAGAATCTTGTAATCCCTCCCCCACAAAAAGTCCCCTGTGAAACCTGGAAAGATATATTTCCTACATGAGAAATCAAAAGTAGCTGATGACATAGCTCTGGAAACTTTCCTGTGTTTCGATGCTACTTGTCTACCCAGCCATTGTTCAAGCTCATCTTCAATTTCTGCAAAATGTTCCCGTTCCTAAGCAACTTCAATAGTGGCATGTGAGTCACATCAGCCAAGAAGGCGAGAGGAGAACAGGCTGCCCTTCTACCACTCAGAAGGAAGGCAATTGAAATGGAAACATTTAGTTAGAGCAATTATGACAGAATGGAACACAATGGAGATTTCTCCAGAGCACACTCAGCTCTCAAATCTCTGCAGGAGCAGAAAGACGCAAAAGGAAAGGGGCCCAGGAGAAGCACCTGCACTGCTCCCAAATTGCTCTGTATGTGGACAGACAGATAAGGGCAGTTCCAGCCATTAAGATCACAGTGTGGGAAGAACACAATGGTTTCTTAGTCCTTCCCAGACAGTGTGGGAGACTACATGAAGGTCTGGCCATCAGCAAGCACAGCACTGGGTGCACAGGAACCGTAAAATCCATTCCGTCTATATTTTGTGGATTGTCCACACCTTTGGTTCTATCATCCACTCCTTGATGGAATCGGATTTTGCAAAAGCAAATTCCTACACATTTGAGGAAACTCAGAGTTGCACAAATTTGGATGCCCAAAATGCATACATTCCCCAAAACTATGCTAATGCCCCAACATGTATATTTTGATACACCAGCATATGAAGAAGCTGTACATTTTTGCTTCATTTTTTCTACCACCAATTTGCATAAATTATGTAAAACAAACAAAAGTCCATGAATCTGCAGGATGTGCATGTTTTGGGAAAAGCTATTCTACTGTAGGATCTGAGGGTCAGATTCTTATAACTTCATTTGAACCTTTTGATAAGAAGTCCACCTTCTTATCCTGCTTGCTACCAGCTACTCTTCTGCCAAACCCTTCTTCACACTGCCATTGCTTTTTCACCTGGCAGGCAGAGGTCCAGGAAGCAGGCAGTGTTCCTCTTCCAACCATGGCTAGAGTCTGGGCCAGGGTGAGCAGCCAGGGGACAAACACGTTGCAGCAGTCAACAGGAGAAGCCCTTGCTGGAGTGTGGGCCCTCGCCAGGACCCAGTCATGCGACCTTTGAGACTGGCCCTGGAGGCTTGCTTTAGTCCAGGAAGGGCAGGTCAGCTCAAATTCCTCGGGCATCCCTAATATGCTCATATGCAGACATATACAGAGAGCCTTTGGTCTATTGGGTGGGATTAAAATGTATTTTAAAAATAAATGATAAATAAAACTCATCCTCTCAACATTCTCTCTCTCTCTCTCTCTCTCTCTCTCTCTCTCTCTCTCTCTC
>NW_025336481.1:8689721-8944394 GCF_004798865.1 Varanus komodoensis
CCCCTCCCCTCCCCTCCCCTCATCTGAGCTGTGTCTTGTCAGCAGCCCACAGCCCTGTTTGTCTCCAGCTCCTGCTTTTTAAATGTCTGAGCCGCTGGAATTTCATTAACGCCCTGCAACATGAGATGGCGTGGGCAGTGCTTCCAAAATACTGAAGCTGGATGACTTGTAGGCAGTGCTGAAACAAGTTTCAGACCCTGACAATTCTGCGTGTTAAGGTTCCATCCCACATCCTTTTGTCCTCTTCACCTGCTCTGGAGATGATCTAGGAAAACACAATATATTTCTGCAGATGGATGTGTTCTGAGCATTGAGATCTCATTTGCCTCCATGAACACTCAGGTGCCCTGAGAGATTATGCAAGCTCCCCTTGACTTTGCGCATAGATATTTATAGATCAGTTTCACTGCCCACTGGCTACTTAATATAAAGCAGCGAGTTACATGAGCAGAGGATGAGGAGAGACCTTTGATCAAGAGTCTTTGAAGGACTTACAGAAAAGCAGAAATAAAGATGCATCGGCTAGCTGTAAGTGAAGCAACTGAGGCACATAATGCTGAATAACCCTGTGCAGGCCCGCACGCTGCATTATGATGCTCATATATATAATCTTTGCTCTGGGCAGAACTCAAGGCAAATAGTTTGAAGCAGAAGCGGGAAGGAATAGGAATCATGGAGTGGCATCTGTGGCCTCACTCAGCAATGTCCCCTGGAGTCACCGTTTCTAGGACTGATGCCACCTTCCTTTTGCTTCAGAGTGTACTTTTAAAGGTGGCTGGGCCATGTGTACTATTTGGGGTGGGCAGAAAGAGGAGAATTAAACCAGCACTCAGTCTGATAGCATTGATGTCTGTTTTCCAGAGGAGAGAAGATGGAAGCTGGGGGTGGGGGTGGGGAGGGACCTGCTTCAGTTTTTCAGGTAATGCATTTTGTACTTGTTTATTCTTTTCAAACAGACTATGAGGGAAGGGGAAGAGCCCTTTCCTCAGTCCTCTTTGGCATGGAGTTGCTCACCCTGCCTTGAACCAAATCCTTCATCAAAATACTTTGCCTCTGAATCACATCTAAGCTCTGCAAGTAGATTTTTTCCCTCAAACCCTGTAAAACAAACCCCAAGATGTCCAATGCTCAGCTGGAATTCTGAACACCTTCATGGAATTAATTGCATCTTAAAATGACAGGTCAGCCCATCTCCTTATGGCTCACTGTACTGGTGCTAGTCTTCTTGCAAACGATGCAGATGGGATGGCAGTGTTTGATTCTGAAAATCCGAAGGGAAGGACAAATGAAGAGAGGGACTTAAGATGGGACAAAGATTAATCATCTGTGGCAGCTAAGAGTTTCAGTAACCTCTATTAGATAATTTGGCTGTCCTAATAGAAATAGTTTATGCTAATGAAAAGGGAGGCAACGTTTGGATTGAGTAGGAGAAGAGTTAATTTGGGGGTAAAAAGCCAATGACATTGCTCATACTGAAGGCTGAACATGGGGAACATTTGAGACTGGTGTGGCTTTATTTCTGCATATTATGGGATACATTCCCAAGCACTGCAGATGGTTAAAGGCCAAGGTTGAAAAGGAAAGGAAAGGAAACCAGACAATGACATATATAAGGGGAAGAACTGGCCAGCAGTTTTACCTCAAATGTGTATCATGTACATCCCAAGCTCTACATAGAGGCTGAAACTTTGCAAGTGAACATTGACACAATTAGCACATTAGCAAAGTGCCCATTTTTTGGAGCTAAAGGGCATAGGCCAAAACACAGAAGAGAACGGGGGGGGGGGGTGTTAAAGCTGGCCTTCTGCAAGGGCTGCAAATTAAAGGTGTTGCGCTCTTAACAAAAACGTTCTCCCTTGTCCAATGGTGAATGTCTGCATGCGCCTATTTTTTGTGAGTACGAGCTCACTGGGTGAAGTGGGAGAGGTTTCCATTCTGGCACAAAGAAAACAGGGATAGAAACAACAGCAAAACAGGGAAAGAGCAAAGTCACAAAAGGGAAAGGGGGAGAACAATGATGACTATTGCAGGAAATTTATGCCCCACCTTTGTTCTTTTCCAAGGAATCCAAGGCAGCCTTCACAATCCTCCTCCTTTTTATATTATCTGCACAACAACCCAGTGAGGCAGGTTAAGTTGAGAGTCAATGATTGGCCCAAAGTCACCCAGTGAGCTTCATGGCTGCAAGGGAACTAGAACCAAGACCTCCCAGGTTCCCAGTCTCTATCCACTAAACCACACTGGTTCCAATGTTGAACTTGACCCTAAGAGCACAACTCCATGCATGTTTCAGTAGAAAACAATTTTGATGACTTCCAGGTTGCCATCTGCCCCCGCTTCCCCACACCTGTGTATATCTGCTACAAGGCAACAGTCAGGTGCCCATCACTCATCAGCTCCATCCTCACAAATCAGCAGAGTAGGAGGCAGGCATGGTGGAACCCACAGTCTTCAGGATACAAGCACTGGGAGGAAAGCACTGTAACACATCCCTCTGAGTGCCAAGTATGCCCAGTGGCCATGAAATGTTGGCTCCTTGCTGATGGGGGAGCACAAAACCATTGGGGAGGGAAATGAGACGCTTGTGAGAGGGAGCTGACCAGGAGCAGCTTGTAAGGTTTTGTTACAAGTCCTGCTTGTGGAGCCAAAAATGCTGTACTACAGTGTTGAATCCTTGCTGGAAGACTACATGAGAAGCCCTTGGGGCAGTAGCCATCCATATCATTCTGCACACACAAGTCCCACTGTCCTCGCATGAACTCCTTTCTAAACTACAACAAGACAAGAATCCAACAAAACGCATGCTTGCACAAGCGCAAATATCTGGCCAACTGATCGCACAAGCATAATGCACAGATGTGTAAACATTGGGAAGGTTCAGTGGTGCGCCATTTGGATCTGTTGAATGACATTGTTGGATACTGCCCACTGAAAAGTCAAAAGTGCTGTACAAATTCTTATAATCATATCAAGTCCTGATACTGCGACATGAATGGATGAATGGATGAATACACTGGAGTAACAGAAACAAGAGCTTACTTGTTCAAGTCAGAATCAACTTGCCGCAGACAAACTAAACCCCACTGGATATAATGGAAGGCATTAAGAGGATTTGCTTTCCTTTAGTCTGATATGAACATTCAGAAGCAGAGAGAGCATTAAATCCCAGTAGCAAAATGAGAGTAAACAAATCCATATGCTTAGACTGTAAATGTCCCACCATCTACTACAAACCAAAAGTAATTACTTGGAAAATAAATTAGAGGTGATGATTTCAGCTAATATCCCACAGTGCTCATGCTCTCTCTCTCTATCCCCGCTCTCTGTGCATATGTGTGCGTATGCATGTCTATGGTCTGATCTACAAACTTTCGGGTTTTCCAGCAAGGCAATAATGCCACTTGTGGCACCTTGCCTTTCATCCTTTTTAGAAGGCTTGTTTACTTATTCAAGTTTAGAGCCAAAACATAAAATATTAAGTGGTTATTAGTTAAAAAATATAGAATGGGAAGCTGAAAATAGGCTTCTTCTGTAACTAAAGCTTTCATGGATCTTCATACATTAATCAATACTTCATATATAAATAATTAGTGCCAAGTTCATTTGGTGATGAAAGTGGAATTTCTTTGAATAGGGATGGGGGAAATGAATATGAAAAGTCTGCTTATTGTAAGGCTCATTCTAAAGTATCCCTTCCCGCTGATCTGAGGGTGATAATAAAAAAAATTATGGCATGAAGCATTTAGAATGACTTCTGCTTTTCTATGACTTCTGCTTCATCTTTTTCCAGTGGACAGTGATGGTTTTTCTTGCAATAAGGAATTAGCATTGAGCCAGGTTTAAGTGTAATTCTTGCAATAAGGAATTAGCATTGAGCCAGGTTTGAGTGTAATTCTTGCAATAAGGAAGTAGCATTGAGTCAGGTTTGAGTGTAATTCAAAATGGCCAGACTTTTCTCACACTGAGCATCAAGCTTTGTTTTCCCAAACAGCTGATGATGCAGTACAGCTGGATTGTACCACCTTGGGTTTTCGGCAGAAGAATCAAGCGCTTGGATGCTTTCCTATGAAGAGTAAATCCAGAATACACAAAACTAACATTACAGAGGGAGGGAGAGGAGAGAAGGCTAAACTAGAACTCTTCCTCTTGACCTCCAGTTTATCTGTGTACAAGGCATTTGTGCAGCATGTGTGTTTTTATACACAGAAGATTGTTCAATCCCCTGTGTCAGGGACTGAGAACAACTTTCAGCCTGAGGGCAGATCCAGTTTTGAAGGCACCATGTTCCAGTGGTGGAAAAGGGTGGAGACAAGGGCCAAGGTACCAAAATCTACTAGCATATTTTAGTTTAAAGCACTTACTGTCACTAGCTACCTTTGGCAGGCGAAGTTCAATCTTTTGGAAAGGGGAAAAACCTGGGGAACTACCCAATGATAGTGGTTGTGGGAAAGGGGAATGGAAACCTAGAGGGTGTTTGGGCCCCCAGATGGGTTGGATTTGGCACACAGGCCTTTGGTTCAATTACCCTGCCCTGGATCTAGCACAATACCTCTAGGGTTTTCCAATGATCTGACCCCATATCTGACAATATGGGAGACGTAGAGAATACCTCTGTATACACTACTATGTGCAGAGCACAATCCATACTATCTACTAGAAACTTTCCTACACAGCTGTTCAGCCAGCTCATGTGAGAGCTAAAGTGGGGAGGGGACACAGGCCTAGCCCCCAGCATTCCTGCTGTCTCAGCCCCTGATCTTTTCTTCAGCAGGAAGATCTGAATGAGGGCATCTATGGGCACTGAGTTTCCAAGAGATGAGCAGGGCTGTGAAGGATGCGGCACTCTGGATGCCATCCATTCCTAGGGTCACCATAGGTTGGCGATGACTTGATGGCCTTTAACAGCAACAGGTGTGCATTGACTAGACTGCAAGGAGCATGGAGTGAAGGAAAAGGATTCTCAATTGCATGAAAGCTACTATTCACATTCAAAGGAACATCTATCAAAACTGGGAGGTTAGGCACAGGTTTTTTATGTGGACCAGATTTCCTCTCTACCTCATTTTGCAAGCTGGATGCCTGCACAGAGATGGAGAAGGCCTCAGAAGTCATTTGGTCCATTTCCCTGCTCAGTGCAGGGAAAGCAAACAAGTAGCACTTCAGACCTAAGGGTTTGAAGAGAAACACACACTCAGCCCTACCCAACCTGGAACGCCAGAGAGTTGTAATTCCAATAGTTCAGGAGACCCCCCGTTTGGAGAAGGGTGAACTAAGCCATTATTTCTCAATGGACAAAGAAACATCTCCTTCTTAAGGCTCCCAAACTTAATACATCATCATCAGCTCATTGGCTGAGAAGTGAGCTTTCTGAAGTGAAATAGTATCTACCTCATATATTTCCTAGAGATTCTTTTCTTTGGCTCTCTCCTCTTCTGTCAGCTTTATGTTTTTGAGAGAGAAAACTCTTATGTCTATATTATATTGCAGTTAACTAGAGGCCTCAGGAAAAGACACGTACTGTGAGATATTAGCTCCACTTAATAGTTACCAGATCATCACCATACTTTAATCACCAAAAGAAAAGTCTTTGAGGAACAGTTGTGAGAAAGTAGTTTGAAGGCAGAAAAAAAGAGGAAGAATTCTTACGGCTCCTGCTGTTCTAGCAAGCCCTTGTTCACGTGTCTAATAAGGAATGTGGCACTGAAGGTATAATCCATGTTCAATATTGTGGTCTAAGAGACTTTTAGCAAAGGTGTGGCACAAGGCGAAATGGTTAACATCTGCAGTGTTTCAACAAAGTTGGGAGTCGCTGGTTCTAAGATCTGGGGAAAAGCTTCAACAACCATTCAAGGCTAAGATTGCAGAATTTATTTTTATTTTGTATGTTTGCAGATCTTCACGGACATGTTGCAAAAGAGAACGATGCTTGGTTAGTCTCCCACCCTCCCCAGCACGTGGGCACGATGCTAGTTTCAATAAGGCTGCCATAAAGATGGAGAAAAATAGCATGTGGGGGAATTGGGGTTTGTCCAATCTGGACAGGAAAATGGCAACACAAGGGCTGGGTAAACTCTGTGACTGAGGAACATGGGAAAGGATGACGCAAGCCAGCCAGAAGAACCACAGTGACAGATTTAAAGGAGGAAGGAAAATACAGCATAAATACAGCATTTATTAATGATTTGGAGGAGGATGTGCAGGGAAAGCTTAACAGAGTTGCAGATGACACAACATTGGGTGGGATAGTTAATACTCTGGAAGACAGAAGCAAATTTAAAAGTAGTCTTGCTATGTAGGAGTGCTGGGCTGGAAGCAACAAAATGAAATGTAACAGAGATAAATGCCAAGTTCTGCACCTAGGAAAAAAGAATCCATGTGCATCATTATGAGATGGAGAATACTTGGCTCAACAATCCTACGAGCAGAATCTTGGATTGTTGGAGATCACAGGTTAAATGTGACACAGCTGCAAATGCTGTCTGGGGCTGCATTAACAGGGGCATTGCTTCCAAATCATGTGAGATTTCCCTGTATTTGGCACTAGTTTGGCCCCATCTTGAGAATAGTATCCAGTTCTGGGTACCACATTTCAAGAGGGACGTAGACCATCATAGAATCATGAATACAGTTGGGAGGTGCCTTGCAGGCCATCAGGACCAACTGTTTGCTCAATGCAGGACTCAAGTCACCCATCCAGATTTCAACTTGTCCCGACACTGCTTTGTTTCCAATATTGGGCAGGATCACACACTTCAAGCTATACAGAAGCTATGCAGGGTTCAGGAGAGTGGCAAGGATGATTAGGGGACTAGAAACAAAACCCCAGGAGGAGAGACTGAAAGAACTGGGCATATTTAGCCTAGAGAAGAGAGGACCGTGGTGAGATATGATAGTACTCTTCAAGTACTTGAAAGGTTGTCACAGAGAGAAAGGCCAGGATCTTTCTCCATCATCCCAGAGGGCAGGGCATAGAATAACAGGCTCAAGTTACAGGAAGTTAAATTCTGGCTAGATGTCTGGAAAAAAATTCCTGACTATTACAGAAGTATGGCAATAGATCCCATGATTTAGGGAGGTTGTGAGCTCTTCCACACTAGAGGCATTCAGGGTGCAGCTGGGCAGACACCTGAGAAGGATGGTTGAACTGGGAGTCCTGCATTGAGCAGGGAGTTGGAGAAGATGGCCTTGGCCTGTTCCAGCTTGGCACTAGTTAGTTCTGGGATTCCATGATTCTTCTGTTGTTGTTAGATCCAAAGTCATGTCTGACCCATCACAACCCCATGGACAACATTCCTCCAGGCCTTCGTGTCCTCCACCATCCCCCAGAGTCCACTTAAGCTCACATTGACTGCTTCAGTGACTTCATCTAGCCACCTCATTCTCTGCCATCCCCTTCTTCTTTTGCCATCTATTGTTCCCACCATTAGGGTCTTCTCCAGGGAGTCCTTCCTTCTCATTCGGTGGCCAGAGTATTTGAGTTTCATCTTCACTATCTGGCCTTCTAAAGAGCAGTCAGGGTTGATCTCCTCTAGGAATGACTGCTTTGATTGCCTTGCGGTCCAAGGGACTCGCAGAAGTCTCCTCTAGCACCACAATTCAAAGGCCTCAATTCTTTGGCGATCAGCCTTTCTTATGGTCCAACTTTCACAACCATACATTGCAATTAGGAAACCCACCGCCTTGACTATACACACTTTTGTCGGCAGGGTGATGTCTCTGCTTTTTAGTATGCTGGCTAGATTTGTCATAGCTTTCCTCCCCAGGAGCAAGTGTCTTTTAATTTCTTGGCTGCAGTCACCGTCTGTGGTGCATAGCTATGATTACCCAAATTCATAGTAAGGAGAACTCTGTCAGGATCTGACACTCTGGGGCTCCAACTGCTGGACAAAACCAGAAACCCATCTCAGTATTCATAGTATTGCCCTGTGTACAGCAGCTGGAAGCCTTGTGGGGAGAGCTATAAGAGTAAGGCCTTCCCCGCAGAACCAGCCTCAGCAACTGGCTTTCCTGTCTGCTGTAAGTGTCTGCATCTTGCCTGATTTGTATCCTGCCTTACTGTCTCACCTCAACAACATGGGCCCTCTTGCTGGCTGTGGTGTGGTTCTTCCCACACTTGGCCTCCTGGCCCTGGATGCATTTGGCTACACACACCCCTGGCCTACAGCCAAAATACTTGAATCGGGTGAGTAACTCTAGAAGTTCTGGGAAACACTTTCCAACCCAGTGCCTGTGAGCCTCAGTCCTCCGGCTGGGAATGCTCGGATTCAAATTTGTATTATCTGTAGAGTTATCTTCTGGACAAACCACTACCTTTCAGCCTTAGTTCCCCCATCTAAACTATGGGAATAAGGAAGTCTCATTCAGTGATTTGTTGGAGTGATTTAATCCCAATTCTCCCTGTACCACTTCCACCCACACAATTATATGGTTCTCCACTACTGAATCACCAGCACATGGGTCTGTATAGCCTGCCTAAATCATAGAGTAGTTATGACAGACTGACCATTTTATTACAGGTCTGGAAGCCTCATTACTGACCTGTCTTAGAGAACAGGCGTAAGCTTATTGACCTAGTCCTTGGGAGATTCAGTGTTTAGCATTATACTAAAAATGCCAGATCCATCACAAAACATCCATCCGACCATGGTTCAGAAGAGAATGCTGGACTGGATGAATCTTTGGCCCCATCCTGCAGGACTGTTCTTATTCTTTCTCGCAGAAGAGCAGGCAACACTTCCGAGGCCATCCGAATGATCAAGCTGAACTACCTAAGCAGGTTGAGTTGCCCTGGCCTCTTGGCTAGGTTCTCTTTTGCTACAAGGTACCCTTTCAAAGTTCTCCAGGTGCAGAACAGAGCTTGCTTAGAGCAGCTAATGGATTGCTAGGCTTAGAAGAGAGGTTGGCCTTTTGAACACAACCATTTGTACGGCTCCACAAAGGGCAATCCATTTCCTAATTGTTGCGGATAAGGTACAAAGCTTTTAACAATGATCAGCGAGTAGTAAAAAAGGGGAAAAAGTCTGAAGAGGCAGGACTAGGTTTATTGTGAAATAGAGATTAACAGTTCCCTTTTTCAGCCACTTCTCCCGAGTGCCCTACCCCGTGTCATAACACTCCATGTGTGCCTTCCGGAAGGTAATTACCTCAAAATAGAATTAACTGGGCTTGGGTGAAGCAACTGACCTAAGCACCAAAGTGGTATAAAGGTAATCTCTATGATAGCGACTAACGCTGACCTTTTTGGCCACAACTTGATTCTGACATTTAAAGCAACTTCCCTGCATTTTTCACTTCTCTGAGCCTTGACAGGATTCCCTCTTTCACCATGGAAATAACAGGTCAGGCTTAGAAATTGTGCCCATGTTAGAGAGATGAACCAGCCCAAAGCTTATAACACACTCCGATTTGTTTCTTTTTTTTTTATGTTTTAATCACAAGAATGTCATCTTCCTACTGGCTGTCACAAAGTTTATAATTTCAGTTAAATCTGTCAAGGCAGGATGATATTTGCTTTGGGTCTTAACAAGTATTAAGTTCCAGATGGGTCAATGCTACTTTTATAGGTGGACTTTTATAACAGCGTGAATGGGAATGGATAAATTCATCTCTCACTGCCTGTTGCACTCATGGGCCGTTTCCTGTGGAAGTTGACACACTAATTCTTAAAAGAAGAGGGCAACATCAACTGGTTGCTACAACTATTTGGGGGCATATATTGTTCCATGGGAAAAGTATAACTCTGATCATAGAATCATAAAATAGCAGAGTCGGAAGGGGCCAAGAAGGCCATTGGGTCTGACTCCCTGCTGTTGTACATCACTGATTTATACCATCTCACACATGTGACCTGACCTTCCTGTCACTAAATTTAGATCTATCGTTTTCATCATTTCTAGGTAGACCACGTAGAAGCAAAATGTGTGATGCTACTGATCCAACAGATAGACCGACTGATGGATAGGGGTGTGTGTGGTCAATTGAGAAATACAATCCCCTGTGGAAAATGTCAGAAACCTTTTTGTCATTAACCTTTTTTGACATTTACATCCTTGGCATGGTACATCTCATGATGGAAACAAAAAGAGCATTTGAGCGTTTATTGAAGGCACTCAGTTGGCTTTGACATTTACTGTCAAGTGTCACAATGTCCAGACATTTGCTGCAAGGCCTGAAGCAACGGTGCCAGTAAATTTCAACATTCTCCAGATTTTGGACACGGGTGTAGTGTGTGTGCATACATGCCCATGAGCCAGTGCTCAGTTACACACATAGCCCTTTCCTGCTACATAGAAACATAGAAACAGCGCGAGTCAGAAGGGGTCTCCTGGGCCATCTAGTCTAACCCCCGGCTCCAGCTGGCTCTGCTCACGACATGCCCACCATGTGCATGTCCAGCCTTGAACACTTTCACCAATGGGGCCTTGGTGAACACCCTCACTGATGGAGCCTCGGTACTACTGAGATATATGTAACTGAATGTGCACGCAAGTATGCGCGCGCGCGCACACACACACACACACACACACCATAAATTAAATCTGCAGGTGGGACTAGCAACCAAGTCTAATTGGAATGATTCTGCTCAGGATACCAGCCAACTATCTGTGATTGTCTCCAGGATACTGTGAGATAAAGGGGCTTGAAAGGGCAATCGCTCTCTTCCAAGACCTGTTTTTCTTCTCCAACTGACACAACATTCTATGGGGTGGCTTCAGGCATGGACATACTTAGAGATGACCCCTTGAAATCACTGGGGCTTAACTTTGTCATGTCTAACCTTAATCCCGCAGATTCTAGCAGGTGTTTCCTAACTACACCTGGACTACATCTGGATCTGATCCCAACTGGACTGTTTTCTTTTTGTGGAGTGGCACCCCTTCTGGGTGCTTAAAGAAAAGAAAAAGGTCTGCCCCAAACACCAAAAGTCCTCCCTTCTCCTTCTCAGTTGGCCTGTTTTGTCATCAATCTTGTCAGCACATGCCACTCAATTCCCTATGAGGAGGAGTAATCCTGATAAAAAGACCCTGCTTCACTGGAAATTGCAGTACAGCGTGAAGCCAAGAACTCTGAGCACAAACACTGCACTTTGGAATTAAAGTCTGTCCCTAACTACTTTGCCACCACTTCAGAGGGTGCACTACAGCCAATAACATAATATTATTTCACTTTTCCCCACAAGTTTACATGTCCATTATTCTAATGTGTAGCTTCATTTTAACCTGGTATATGAAAGCCACAAGGCAGAAAGCTTCTCACCATGATAGAAAATAATAAAACACAGCAAATTATATACAGCCAGAGCAAAAAATCAATTAATTCAATGAGACATAAGATGTTAAATTATCATACCAGTAGATGTAGCCAGTGGTTATCATCAATAGCCTGTTGAGTAATTGCCTTTGCTACTGTTAGAGTACAATGTGGTGCCCGCTATATATTTTAGACACTTTCTAGACTGTACTATAATTTTATTGATCACTGCATTGGCGGTAGGGAGGTCAAGCAAGTGGTATTATAATTTAATGGAGACCTAGCATATTCAATCCATCGCTTTTGATGAACTCCACAAACAGTTGCCAAGTTTGATACATAGAGCTGGAAGTACTTGGAAAAGCACTGCATAGATATATATCATATGTCTTGATAGTGATCCACTCTAAAGTAGTGGCCATCTTAGCTCTCTAAGCAGTCAAAGGAAAAGCTTCTCCCTGCAATTCAATTTTGCCTCCAATCCATCTTCCAGGGAGAACAAACCAGAGGGTTCCATTCACATTGACGAGGCGAGCCAATCCATGTGTGCGCTCTTGGGGTACAGCTGACCAAATTCATTCTGATCCAATTCCATGCCAGTTTTGTATGCTTTCTTTGGTGTGATAGTGTGCTGGACTGGGGTTTGGGAGATCTGGTTTCTAGTTGCCGCTTGAGTGAATTTATTACGCAGCCCCGGGGCCTCGGGGCGACTTCCAAACATCAATAAATATAATTAATACAATTACATAAAATATTGGAGACATTCTGGCAAGAAATTATTCAAATCAATAAAGTTAACAATTAAAATAAAATAATGGGAATTTGGACTGGTCGTGAATTCTCAGCCTAGCCTATCTCACAGGGATGTTGCTATGAGGAGAAAGGGAAAGACTGTGCAAGTTACCTTTGGTTTCTCACAAGCAGGAAAAGGTGAAATAGAAATGTTGTTTAATAAAAATCTACTTTTGTCCTTTTCCCACCAATCTAGAAAATATTCCATTTTTTATTTTATTTTATTTTTTTTTATTAAAACATTTTTATGCCGCCCCATTCGCCGAAGCCTCGGGGCGGCTCACAATTTTGGTAAAACCTGCATGAAATTCACAGTATTTTATTGTATTTTTCCCCACCAAAATTGTTTTTTATGCTAAAATAGCCATTTTATGTTATTCTATCCCTAAATGTTCCTTCTGTACACATTGCAAGTTAAAATGTGTTATATTATGCATTCTGGAATCCCGTTTGAGTTGAAAACTATTACAAGTTTGGGAGGAGTGTAAAAGCCAAAGGGTGACTGCACCATCAACATATTAGTCCATAAAACATAGACCAAATGAAATTACTAAGCATCCCGACTGGAGAAATACTGGATCAGTGGTCTGAATCCAGTCAGATCTCATTAATAAGACTGGGAGCATTCCCCTTGCCGTGTATGCCATGCTTGAGCCCTGTCCTGGTTGACTAAGATTGTCATGAGAATGCAGTGCGCTGGCTTTACCCCATGGACTAGACTCTAAATCCTTGACCTCAGAGGATCCCAGCACCTTCTCCTTAAAATGAACAGGCTCCAGAGTTAGCAGTTCCAGGAGCTGATCTGACCAAGGAAGACACTCATGGATGTCCTACCCCCTCGGAAACACATTGCCCAGAGGGGCCAGTTTCCCAGCATTCAAGGGACGTTGGATTACCCTCCTCAGACTGTGAGGACTCATGAGCATCCACACTGCCACAACTAGAACGGGTCAGTCGTCAGTCAGCTACCTCCACAGTCCCCATAAGGATCTGGCTTGCTACAGAAACGAAGGAACACCACCAAGAACAGGGTGTCCTGTGTTCTGTGGCAAGTATCAGGCATTCAGTAAAGCTTGCAGAGATCCAAAACTAGATCAGGTGGTGCTTGACCTGGGACAGTTTCTGCTGCGAACTTCCAAGGAATATAGATGGTGCTTTGTGAGCTGGAGCAGAACCAAGCCAAATTTAGCTGAGAGAGAACAGAGATGTAGAAAGGGCATCCTGTGAGCTTCCTGTTTTTTCAAACATAGGACTGAGGGACTTTGGGATAGCCGGAAAGATGAAAGATTTGAGATTCAGGTTCCTTACATAAAAAGACTGAACCCCTGGTTTCCATAGGACAGCACTGCCCTTATCACTGCATGAGTTGCCTAGACACAAGACCCTTTGTCTGACCCAGTTCCCTAGGAATCCTATCCTACTGTGTGCATACGGACACTACCTGTACTGGGGAAATTGCTTGATCATACAGATGTGATTGTTTGCCAGCATTGCTTCTGCTTCTGGTAGGCATGGAGAGAAGCCACGCAGGGTGCGGAAGCAGGCTTTTGTAGAGTTAATAGCTAAAGATGTTTCTAAACGGGTACTGAAGAGGAAAAATCCACAATTGCTTAAATGGGTATTCCTATCCCAGCATGGCTAGTGGCTACTGGGCACCGGCCACTCTCCACAGACTGGGGTGGAGATTTAGAGAAAGAGCCAAAACTGTGAATACAGTCAGCCAAGCAAACAGAAGCCTCAGTCTGGGAGCTGGCTAGAAATCCTTTTGTAGGAAGTTGGTAACGCACATTCTGCATTTGCTTGGAAGCACAGAATACAAGCAAACACACAGCTCTGATAATATGTTGCCTTCCAAAGCACCACTTGCCCATTCTAATTCTTGGACATTGCAACAGACTTCTTATTTCAGTAGTAAACATTCTCTGGGTCAGTGCCTCCCCCTCTCTTTTCTTTGTTTCTTGAAGCATAATTGTGTTTCCACAGCGTGTTTCATTTTAGCATATCCAGGAGCACCCCCCTATTGTCGCAATGTTCATACTCTAAAAATTCTTCATGGGGAAGTTCTGGGATCACCGATTTAAAATGAAGGATGGAAGCAGAGGCCAAAATATGTGCAGGGAATTTGAAATACCTGTTTGTTATCAGAAAACCATGAAAATGTTGGAAAGTTCTGTTTATAGGGAAGGTGAGTCCCCATTTAATAAGTGAGTTATTAAATTCAATAAGCGAGTTCCCAGAACAATAAGAACAGAGATCCAAGCAAAAGAGGCATTGTCAAAGAAGGGAATTACTCAGAGATAAAATGCAAGTAATGGACTCGTTAATGCCATGGACTTCTCACAGGGACACAACACATTCCTAAAGAATGGTATTTTCTCCTTAATATAATAATTTTTTATATTTTAAAGAAAGAATTCCTGGTAACAAGGAATTTAGTAATAGCAATGAGAAATTTAGCATGCAATCCAACTGGGACATTCATGAACCCTGAAAAACAGAAGATGGCAGGCACCTGATGAAGATATCTAGTTGTGGTGCTTTAACTGAGGAGGCACAGAAGCTGGAGTGCTGGCAGGATCTGTCATCTCCTGGTGGTCCCAGTCTTCTCCCATCTCCACACTCTGGAATCCCCCTTTGCCCCATCTCTGAGTTGCTCAGAGACTTTGAAGAAGCTGCCTGCAGGGCTCTTTCCACAGTGGTTGCAGGGGGGCAGGAGAGGAACCCAGGCCCAGCTTGGGGTCTCTTTTCTTCCCACGTAAGAGCTGGGAATTGGAAAAAATCCTATGTCCCATTTTCCAGTGGGGCATAGAATCACCCTCCCATAGCAAAGAACAATGGGAACCCCAGCAATAAGACACATATTACTAGATGGAACCTTTGCTTGTTATTTCGCAGTGGACTGACTCAAATAGCAGTAGGTCTTTCTGCATAACTCTGGGTCCTGTCTTATTTACTTAAAGGTGAGCAGAGCTTCCTTCTAAGACCTGGGTGACTGAGTATAGCAAGAACTTTGCAGAGTAGATCTAGAGTCAATATCAATATCAACTAGCAATAACTAATCAAGCTGGGAGAGGAGAAACACCATGCACTATCCATGATTATCTGTACACAATGGAGAAATCACATAATCAGTGGAATCACCCATCGTGACAAGCAATGATGTGCAGTTACAGTAATGCACAGATTTTGCCTCAACTTACTGGCCAGATGGCCACACAACTCCCACAGAAACATGGTTTCTGTACTCCCTGCTCCATCCTCGTACCATTGCCACACATCCCAACAGCCCCCATGAACAAAATCTCCTTCCTTACACAATTGTTCCATATGGGCCCCAGCATCTTGACTGACCCACTGAGGCAAATTTTCCCTCTTGCCCTCCCAAGTTATCTGCATCGCTGTAACACTTCTCAGAGGATTGCAAACATCCTGTGTGGGGAAGGAGGAGTGAAGTTGGGATGAAAATGGTTCTTATATTTGGTTGTGTTGGTTTACTCCAATCCTCATGCCTGTATGGGCTCTTAAACCCCTGCTGAGATTGCATTTGTGACCTCAGAAAAACAGCCAGTGTGTTTTTTTAACACACTCTGCATGCAGAATTCCAGCTCCCATGTTAGAGCAGAAATCCAAAAAAATCCTGTGACCCTCTAAATGCTGTTTAGGAGCCATAAGATCATGCTTTAGAACATAAACCTATGTGTGTTAAGACAGAAACGTCTTCTCCACCACCCTGTTTAACCAATCAAAAGATTGTGCCTTTGGAATTGGGAAAAAAATCTAGATAGAAAGAGAAAATGAAATTGTTTCTTAGTTGATTGCCGGAAAGTTGTCCTTGATCCAGTGATGAGGAAAAAAAGAAATCATGCTCAATCAATAGCAGTGGGTGTGATAAAGGCACTCATCACTGAAGCACTCATAGGTGCAAAAATATATTTTTCCCAATGATCCTTTTTGTACCGCTTAGCACCTGTTCCTAGAATATGAATAAATAATCCCTGCATACCTCTGCTGAAAGCATTTCAATGCACTTTCTGTTTGTTTCCCAGGCTTCCTACCCTTACACCTGTTTGCTGGATACACTCATAAGCTCATGATATTTTACATTTACACCATGTAAATGCCTCTCCACCATTGATTGCGTGTTTTATTTTTGTCATTCCTGGAGAGAAAAGAAATAATGAAAAGGCTGTACAAATGCTGAACAGAGCTTCATCAAACAGTGATAGGGACTTTTCTGTTGTTTTTTTGGAAAGACTTATAAATAAATCCTTGACAAAGAACCCCTGAATTGTACAGTCTCTAAAAATTAAACATTTGAAATACAACCACTGCATCCAGTACTTCAGCTGAACTCTGGTTTTATGATGCAACTAAATTGCTGGACCATTTAAGAAGTGATTTTACACTACCACGCAGTTGCGAGCTTGGACTTTCCTTCTTGCCCTTAGGCTCCAAAACTCCAGACTATCTCCTTGCAATGCAGATCGTTTTTGGCACTTTGCAGCTATGAGACAAAACAACTCAAAAACCCTCTAGTGAGTTAGAAGAATAGCCTCTGCTCATGTCTAGAATGTTGAACCCAAACTGGGAACTTTACCCTTAATCCTTCCCTTTCAGTAACTCTGTCGGCACCACCCCTTGCAGAGCTCCTGCCAGAGAAGGGCCAGCAGGCAAGGCCCAGGCCTGTCCTCTAACTGGGCAACTCCTCTCTCCTTAGACCTCATCATGGGGTCAGGGATCAGGCAGGGCAATAATTCTCCACCCCCATTTAGACCAATCCCCTTTCTTCCAAAACAATCCTGCCGCTCTCCTGATCAGCCTGAGAACCTATGAGCAGTGACCTTGAGGGCGCTTCAAAGGCTTCTGCCTCTCCCATAGTTTCCAAAACTCTCATCACCGAGATGAGAGTCATGATGACCTTGGGACGCCCATCAAGAGTAACAGTTGGGTCACTCACCACTCAGTTGTTCTAACTTCAAGGCTGTGGCTTCCTTGATGGAGTTAATTCATCTCTTATTGGGTCTTTCTTTTCTAGTTTTCCTTCAACTTTCCCTAGCCTGATTGTCTTCTCCAATGGAGTCTTGTCTTCTCATGATATGCAACAGTTACACCATTAGTTTTTGGTATAACATAGATTCAAGTTTGTGCAGATTTTGGTTGCTTTCAAGGTGCTACAAAAGGCAGTGTCTCTGGCAACACTAAGCATATAGACAGATGCACAGGCCCTGCTAGTGTCAGTTGGTACATTCAGAAGATATTTGCTTGGTTTGGCTCCACTAAGCTGTAGCTCAAGAGGCCACCCTCCCAGCAGACACAAAGCTGAATCGGAACCTAGTGAGTATATTATCTATAAAGGGTTGATGATTAGCCATGCCAGGGTTTGGCAACCTGATCTCCTCCAGCTGTTTGATGAAAATGTCCAGGATCTCAGAGTTTTGGACATGCTAACTGGGGCTGAAGGGCACTGTAGTACATCCAGAATATCTGGAGACCACTTGGATGACTGTCCCAGTCAATATCATGCAGGTGAACCATAGAGTTTTCCACAAAGAACAATCTAATGTAAGCAGAAATAATTAGTAAAGAAGAAGGACTGAAACATTCTGCAACTCCAGCCTAATCCAGAGTCCTTCTTCATGTGGAACACAGTTGGGAAGCTCTAGACTTTATGGACTTTCTCATTCATTTCCACTGCGGTGGCAGCTCCAGTGAGGTTCATGAAGATACTTTTAGTGCATGAAGAGCAACACAAACACAACGGAGTCTCCAAGCTGATTATGCATCCCTAAACGGAGGTGCTTGTCTGATCTGGGTGAACAACTTTAGTCATATTCTGTGACTGGGATATATCACACATGCCAAATTTCTCTCAAAGAAGTTGCTTCTCTCTGGAAGTCTTGCTTGGTTTAAGAGACTGCCTGCAACCTGATACCCCATTTTCCATTTGAAAAAGCTCCCATGCAGAATTTCAGCTGTTTTTTGCAGTCTGAGGAAAGAAAGGTGTGGCTTAGGGGTCCACAGGAACAGCCTTGAAAGAGAAACTTTGGAGGGGGTACAACAAACAAACTCCCTCCCAATTTGTGCCCCCACTTTATAGCTTTCTGGTTAATTCCCCTCTTCTCCCTCCCTCCCTCCCTGATGATTTTATAGCCAAGAAAAACATCTCCAACAACTTGCTTTTTGTTTTGCTTTTGTTCCCTGTACATATGTATAAATAATTATCAAAGAAATTCTATGGCATGCTAAGGCAGACCGCATCACTGAACAACTCATTTTCTACCAATGTAGCCTAGTAAAACTGGGTCCTTTTGGTAGTAATTGAATTCTGCCTACTGTTGTCAAAACAGAGAATTTATGAATAATAAATTGATTGTAGCCAACCCAGCTAAGTCCAAGATAGCAAACTCTGTCAAGGAATCATATGAAATTTAAAACACAATAAAGATTAATTTAGACCAAGCCTATGCTGTTTCCACAGTGGACAATAAAAAGCAAACAAAGCTGTCATTCTTGGATAACATAATCTATAGCACTGAAAGGTAGAGTAGCTTTGAGGTAAAAGAGGTTGTGTGTGTGTGTGTACTCTAGGGAGGGCATATAATGCCCTCCTGGGACCACTCCTGGGACCCCTCTGCTTTTGCACTTCAACCAAAGGATTCTTCCCTCTGTTGTGTGCTCCCTTGTTCCAGAGCAGGTATCAGGAGTAGCTGATGTTGTTTCTACCTAATCTTATTTTCCATCCCAGCTGACACTCCCACATTTCGTGGTGAGAAGGTTCATACAGGACAAAAGGTATGGAGGGAGGGAAGGTCACGTCTTGCAAATTCTCTTAATAGCATGGGAAATTGTCTCCTTTCACTTCACATTCAGGGACTGTAGCAAAAGAGAAGGCTGAGGGGGGACATAGTATCACTCTGTAAGTATCTCAAAGAAGAGAGACTGGGGAGGGGGGCATGATATCCCTCTCTACGTATCGCAAAGACTATAACAAAGAGAAAGGTCAAGTAAGATCTCTTCTTGCTGATACCAGAATATAGGACATGGAATAATCAATTCAAGTTGCAAGAACCCAGATTCGGGCTAGATATCAAGAAAAGCTTACTGTCAGAGCAATATGACAGTGGAACCAGCTGCCTAGAGAGGTGGTGGGCTCTCCCACACTTCAAAAGGACATTCAAAAGGAACTGGACAGCCATCTCAGTGGGATGGTGTAACATGGTGTCCTGAACCAGCAGTGGGTAGGACTTGATGGCTTTCATGGCCTCTTCCAACTCTACTCTTCTATGATTCTATGAAAAAGAGGGCAAATGTTTTCACACATTCAACCCACACACCCTCATTAATCTCACTGGCTGGGATAATTTGTGCATCTCCATTCTGAATTGGCTTTGTTTGGACACCCTCAAACTGGCTGGGCTTTTCTACTTGCCTCTGGCCTGTTTGCCTTCTCAGCATTGGGGCTCTGACATCCATACTCCCAGAACTACATTTCCAGGTGGAAGTAGCCAAACAATCATCACTATCCCTGGCATAGGAATGGGGTGGTGCCCCCTTGGTCATGGGACAATCTCCGTGATGGTGTCCCTTCAGACTCACTGTGAGTTGCTGAAAAGAGGATAATGGAATGGAATCCCCACCTATCGAATGCGCTCCCCAGAGAGGTCCGCCTGGCACCGTTGTTATTTGTTTTTCATTGCCAGGCCAAGACCTTTTTATTTAAAAGTCATTTTAATTGTTACTTTATGAACTGTATTTATTGGGTTTTTATGTACGTGCCAAGATGTTTCCGGTTTTTTAAGTCTAATTATATAACTGTTTATTTATGTTTATTTATTAATGTTGCAAGCTGCCCCGAGGCTTTTTGCAAATGGGGTGGCACAGAAATGGTTTAAATAAATAAATAAATAAATAAATAAATAAATAAATAAAATAAATAAATAAATAAATAAATAAATAAATAAATAAATGCAGCAGGGCAATGTCTCAGCTTCCAAGTTCTCCATTCTCAGCCACAACATTAAGATCATTAACAGGGAAATAGAAAGTACATATTCATGCTGTCTGCGAATTAATCTTTGAGGTCACTTCACAAGCCAGTGGAGAAGAAGGATGTGCAATCTCCTTACAAATTCAATAAAACTATTCCATCATGGAGGAAAAAGAAAATTCTGTGGAGTCCATAGCTTCAGCCCACAGTTCTCCATAAATCTGTCTGTGAACTACAATGTTCAATTAATCTCTGAACCCATTTCAATACTGAGTCATCATCTTTACTGCGGTTGACATCTCCGATCTAAGAATAGGTACCTGTGGATGCTGAACTGTGACTTATGAAGCAAAGCCATTAGCACTTAGCCTGGGAGTTTTATTACTTGAAAATCACAGGTCAGAATTTTGAAATGCGACATTCCCCAGTGGCGCTTAACCAAATTTGACTGGGTTTTTGTGTAAGTAAACTGGTGTTTTCAGCTCATTAGTGCATATTTTAGTTTTGTAACTATTCATGGCACATGAGTAAGTGATTTCTCACTTCTTTCTCTACCTGTATTAGGAACAAATTCCAGGTTTTCAGAAAACATGCACACACCACTTTTCTAGCTGCTTTACAAGAAGGTGGTAATGTACAGGATTTAAGCAGTACAACGGACACAGGAATGAGGAGCTCCACTGTAGTAGAGTGTCCTCTTTCCACACTGGCCAACCAGTTGCCTCTGGGAAGCCAAGAAGAAGCCTACAAAAGCAATGCTGCTCCTCTACTGTTGTTTCATGGCAACTGTATTCATAGCTGTGCTGTCTCTGGTACTGATCACAAGCAGCCAAGCCATCATGGCTAGGAGCTATTCACAGCCTCAGGGTAACAAGCCAAGGAAAAGGGGAAAAGTCCAGCAGGTCCCAGAATTTCCCACAGTACCTGGGAATGCTGGGAATTCCGGGACTTTTTCCCCAGTCTAAACACACACAGGGGATCGTACCCTTAAACTGTGCACTTGTCATCTAATCTCCTTTTAAAGCCACTTAGAATTCGTGGAAGCCATCACATGGTGTGGTGGTAAACTCTCAAGAAAACCATGTGCCAGCTGAAGAGGTACTTTGGTCCATCCTGTATTTTCCATCCCTCTGCTTTCTGTCACCATAGGATGAGAAGGGAGTGTAAAAATCATCGTTCATCTCTATTCCCTTGCTCCACATCACGTTGGGTTTTAGTAAGCTACATCATCTTCTGCTCCCTAACTCGCATGTTGGGAGCAGTGCCTTCAATGCTCATGCAATTTCCATTACACACACACACACACACACACACACACACACACACAGTAATTTGCCTGAATGAATAACATCCAGATGAGGTGACCATGTTGGGTAATCTAGGGATGGGCAAACTTGTGTTGACAAATTACCAGAAGAGAAAGATGACATAACTGCAGGAGCTCTGGGATCCAGGAAGAGCACAGTGCTGTGGAGTCTCAAAATATTACCCAGGAGTAGAAGCCCCTCCATTCCTGTAAGTCAGGGAGGGTGTTGAAGCCTTTTCAGCTCAAGGGCTGAATTCCATTTAGGGGAAGACTTTAGCGTCATCAGTCCAGGAGTGGTGGGGCTGACTACAAAAAAGTCAGATCTAAAAGAGAGGTAACCCCACACCAACACATTTCAGCTTCCTGCAAGCAAATAGGACTCAGGGGAGGCATTTCAGCCCTATAGGATAGGGAAGGGGAACAATGCCAATGTCAGGAACCCAGGAACTGACTGCCAACCAAGGGAGAAGGAGGTGGGACCCAGTTAGAGCACCACGTAGGCCAGATTTGGCCCACAGAGATGCAGTGCCCCTACTCAATAAAACTGTAGGGTTTGGGATATTACTGTCAACGCAGCTCTTCCCTAGGACACATTCATACGCTGTTAAGAAACCCATCCTCTGCTCAGGCAGGGAGGCATGGCAGGGGCAGGCACATAGATTGCCCCTAGCATCCCTTTACTCCAATACCTTGACCTGAATCCGAGCATTACTACATGAGCCATTCTTCCAACACTGACTGAAAGGACCGGCCATGTTCCGCCTGCTGCACCTGACTGCTGAAGGGCCAGTGGGTTTCTCTGCAGGTGTTGCCTCTTCCTGGGAAGTGAAGGTTGCAGCAGCAGGGTGGATGTTGAGTAGGTGCACTTTGCAGCGTCAGTGGTCCCTCTGTGTGGTCCAGGCCAGTGCAGAGGGACCAAGAGCTGGTTCTGATGCTTTTCCAGAGTCACTGTCCACAGAAGGCGTCCTCCTCTGAGGCCTCTTGGCCCATGGCCCTGGTAGGGTGCTGAGAAACGGGTGCAAAGGGAACCCTTGAGCAATTCCGTGAATCCGTATTGTGTTGGAATGAGCAAGCTTTAGCTGAAGAAGGGCCTGAGGTACAAAACCTTCTGCCCAAGTTCTCCAGCTGTTTGATACACTGCCTCTGAATAATACTGCTGGAACTGCAGCTGCTGTTATTGTTAGCTGTTCTTCAATGCCACCCGCCCCCCATTCAGCTCAGGGGAGCCAGAGGTGATAGCACTGCGGAGAGGGACAGCTCCAAAAAAAGCTCTTCCTTGACAGATGCTCCCTTCAACAACTTTGTTGCTCTGATTGACTATGCAGTGTTTAGGCAAATTAACCTGTCTACAAAAATTCTTTATTACCATGCTTGAGTACAGATGGAAATATGAACCTGACAGTCCTGGGTACTAGCTCAGCAATTAACTCAAATGTTTCAATAGACTAATGAACTTTCCTTCCAGGATTCTCTCTGTCAGGAAAGGAGACAAGCTGTTTGAGGAAATGTTGGAGAATTTCAACTAGATCTTGACAGCAGAGGCTTTGGAAATATTAGCAAAGCTTGCAAAGGAAGAGGCTGGGGTCAGGCATCTAAAGTAACCCAGAACAATATTATATGCAGGATTTGGTGAGAGAGGTATACCCACCCTGCTAATGTTCAAAGCTAAAGCCCTACAGGGGCAAACCTCCTTTTGGCTGGAGAGATGGATCTATCTATCTATCTATCTATCTATCTATCTATCTATCTATCTATCTATCTTGCCAGTCTTTGACTGGCCCAAAGCCACCCATTTGGCTCTATGGCTGAGCAGAGGATAGAGCCCAGATCTCCTGAGTCCCAGGCCCGTGTTCTTAACCACTGCACCACAATGACTCTCTGTGGTCAGTCACAGAGGAAGCAGCTGTCCTGGCGAGAGAGAAGAAGACAGCCTGATCCTTCCATTGGTCAGTTCCCTTGACCTCAAGTCTCCTTGGCCCCTTACAAATAATTATTTGCTCATAGACCTGAAGAAAGAGAGAGAGAGAGAGAGAGAGAGAGAGAGAGAGAGAGAGAGAGAGAGAGTAGTACAAGCTGGAAATGGGCAAAGGTAGATCTTACCTTTGCAATCCTAAACCCACTGACTAGGGAGTAAGTTTCACTGAATATGATGGCACCTTCATCCCGATAAACATGCATGGACTGCCACTAAATGCATGAAGGGGTTATTTATTTTTATCCTTCTTGTTGTTAGTTGCGAAGTTGCATCCTACCCATTGCGACCCCATGGACAACATTCCTCCAGGCCTTCCTGTCCTCCACCATCCCCCGGAGTCCACCTAAGCTCACACCAACTGCCTCTGTGACTCCATCTAGCCACTTCATCCTCTGTCGTCCCCTTCTTCTTTTGCCATCTGTTGTTCCCAACATCAGGCTCTTCTCCAGGGAGTCCTTCCTTCTCATTAGGTAGCCAAAGTATTTGAGTTTCATCTTCAGGATCTGGCCTTCTAAAGAGCAGTCAGGGTTGATCTCCTCTAGGACTGACCAGTTGGATCACCTTGCAGTCCAAGGGACTCGCAGGAGTCTCCTCCAGCACCACAATTCAAAGGCCTCAATTCTTCAGCACACAGCCTTCCTTATGGTCCTTACTTGTCACATTTATATCCCATCTTTATTTCCAAGATGGCTCACTTGGTTTCCTCCAGTCCATGTGATCCTCCCAGCAACCCTGGAAAGAAGATTAGCCTGGAATTCAAAGCTAAAGGAGGAGCACTGTGGCTGAGTGGGGACTAGAACTCAGTTCTCCCAAGTTTATTATTTATTTAAAATATTGATATGCCGTCCTAATTGCAAAAAAGCCTCAGGACGGCACAAAAAAGCCTCAGTCGAATCCTCCAACACTGTGCCCCACTGGCTTCATCAAAATATGCATGGATGTGCATGCAACGGTGTGCTACAGCGTTTAGGGTTATTAGCTGTGCAATCCAGCATGGTTACTCATACACCTCTGGACTTGGAGGACTTCAGGTACCCCATGCAGTATGGGAGGAGCCGGATGGTTCATTTTATCCATCTAACTGTGGTACCTCAGAAGAGGAGCCAAGGAACCTGCGAAACTGCTAGGATACATCCTATCTGGGCAACGCTGCCATCTTCTTTCCCCACCCCCAGAACTCCTCCTAGGTACGGTTCCTTTCCCCCAGGCAATGTCTAGAAGTCCTTAGGATTCCCCTTTTTATATGCTATCCTGTACACATTTAACCAGGAATCAGTCCTATTGAACTTAGGAGGGGTAGAAATGTATATGGATGTGCCATAATTCCCACTAATTTTCCATACCTGCCTTTTGGGAGTGGGAAGGATAATAAACATTATAAGTCTTTTCCTTCTATACAAACACACATGCCATTTGAGTTAGCTTCTTAAGAATGTAGTAACCACTATGGATGCCATAGGAGAACATTAGGTATAAAAGGAAAATGAAACTGTGACAGCTTATATAGAAAACAGAATGGTGTTATAAGGTGTTAGTACAGTAAAAAACAGAATTTGCTCTTTGGGAAACAAATGTCTGATTTCAAGGAGCGCTGAAGAAGGAAGTGTATGAAAAATGTATTTGAAAGTTGTAAAAACACATCAGAATGACATTTCTGGGAAGAGATTTAAATTATGCATCTGGCACACTTTAGTGGTCTATGTGAACTGGCTCTTTTAAGACAACAACGGCAGAAATAATAACAACACAGCCATGGTTTGAAATGCGTATTTAATTTGCAGCATGTGCACTTTATCCAATGGTGGGAAAGAACTTGTTGTGCGCTGCAGCTTCAAAACTGGAGGGAGCAATTGCAGGCGTGTTTGGGAAGCTTCAGAAAATATCACGCACTGGGGGCATCCCATGCCAGCTCCCTCCTTCTCAGAAGGGACTCTGATTTGCCCAGGTTCTCCCTTTGCAGGTAGTCACAAGGACCTCATAAGCTGACCAGAGAAGAAGAATTCAACTGCACAGAGAGACTTGCATGGAAAAGGTGGCAGGGGCACCGAGGAGGAGAGCTCAGGGAAAGGTTTGCAGGCCTAGGGAGAAGACTGGAATTGAGGGACATGAGCTGCTCCCAGGTACCAGCTCAGGCCATTGGCCTGCCTAGCTCAGTGCCGTCTGCACAGACCAGGAGGCCCCCCACCCCCAGGGTTTTGGGGAGCCTTCCTCTCCCAGGTGGAACTGCTCAGTCCCAGCACAGACTGAACTGAGGACTTCCTGTTACACAGCAGGTGCTCTGCTCCTGAGCAACCTGATGCCCTCCGGCTCCCTTCAATCCCAGCTGGTGTTCAAGAATCCAGTACTGGAGGACATGAGAGAAGGAGCTTAAGCCAGAGAAAGGCAGATTTCAGCTGAATATCAGGAAAAGCTTCCAAACAGTCAAACTAGTCAGGCAAGGAAACTTGATGGAGAGCCAACCATCAGGAGTGCTTTCAGCTGTTTTCCTGCACTGAAAGTGTGTGTGTGTGTGTGTGGGGGGGTGTTAGACCTTGTGGACTAAGCTCCCCTTTTACATCTCTGTGATTTTCTGACTCTATGGTGGGAGCAAAACATGTGGAGCAAAACACATGTGGGGCAAAACATGTGGAGTGCACCGGATCAGGGTGGGGGGTGGGGAGTGTGCCACTTCCCTTGTGTAGCAGGGCAGAGAGCAGAATGCCCGTGCCACTCATTCCGCTGGCCCAGCTCTTAAGAAAGCGACAAACCCGTGTCCGGGGGTGCCACTTCTTTCCAGCATGGAGAGCACATAAAGTGATTGATCCTCCATAAAGATCTTTTTAAAGCACATAGATATCTGACATATCAGTGATGCAGACAACTAGCCAGGGAGGGAGAGTGGCTAAAAAAAAGAAAAACTTTCCCCCAAAATCTAGTGCTGTAACTGAAGGGCATCACTTTGTTTTGTATAGAGGAACATGGAATCATATTAATCCTGACCTTTATTCTAAACTGATACAGATCTTTATCAGCTCAGCTAGAATTAGGCAATATGTGCTCACAAGAGTTGAGATAGAACAGGGAGAGAGAGAGAACAGGGAGTATCTGGTGCTTGGAAGACGTGCGGGGAGCTCCATCCCCTTTGCAAACAGCATGACACAGGAAGCCACTGTAAGTGTGGTCGCAAGCAGTTCCATTAAGAGAGAGATGGAAAATGGCTTTGCATTTTAATCTAAAATTAGCCAATATGCACCCTCTCAGAACTGAATGCAAGTTGCAGCAGAAATCCATACATTTCTCAGCATGCACTCCAAAAATGCATTTAAAATATGCCTTCATAGGAAAAATACACACAGAAAAATGCATTCATTTCAGAATATGAGTCTAATAAATATATGCATTCATATCAGAATGTGTGGTTTGAAAATTACACAGCAACATGCATACACTTTGAAAAATGTGAACAAAAGGACATGCTAGTTTCTCTTAAGAAAAATAAGCCTCACAATCTGCTGCAGAACCTGGGCGGAATGAGCTCAGTGGTATTAAAAAGAAGAACCTGGACAGACTCAAGTGGGGCATTATTTCCTCCTTCCTAGTCCTGTTTAAGTTGGCTCTGCACAACTTGTGATCCAGTGAGCGGAAAGCAGCCTGCAGTCTTCCATTTTAAGTTGGCAGGTGTTTGACAAGCCGCCTTTTCAGAAGCGGCTAATTGTGCCCCAAATGTGCTGAACTTGGCTCTGTGTGTCATGGCTTGTGAAAACCTGGTTTAAGTCAATAAGAGCACATGTTTCTTTAGGAAAAATATATGTACTGCACTCCCTCTGTTTTGCATTACTCCCTTGCTGAGCAACTGCTGCATGCGCCTACGTAGCCCTGGAGCTAAGAAAACATACCAACTAAACTGAAAGTGACACATGACGACATGAAAGTTAGTCAAAGTGAATAATTGCCTGTGTAACATGAAACGTTGCAAATTTTTTAGGAATGGGCATTAGCACACCCAAACAGCCACTCACTGACACTTATCAATTTTTTTGTATTTCTGAACACCTTGATTATTTTCTTGATGACTTGGCTATTTTATCAGCACGCATTACAAACCATGAGGAAATATTTATTCTTTTACCCTAATTATGCAGCATGCCCTTCATTTGTAGTTTATGGAGGATAATTTTGCCTCCCAGTAGTATACAGTGGGGTACTTAATCTTGGTGAAAAAGTGGCACTGTGATGAAATGGCACACAGCTTTTGCTCACTGCTTGTCAACAGTTTGCTTCTTTCACGATGAAATATTTAAACTTAATGTTGCAGCTTGTTCCCTCAAAGCACCAGGCCTCTGCATAGCCCCAAGGTTGTCACTCACAGATTGGAAAAACAAAACAAAACACCAAAACAAGGTGTTAACTGCTGTACTGCTTAATGGATAGTCTTAAGCCCTTGCAGGTCTTTTAAAATCTTTAAGCTATTAACTTCCTGGGGAGTTAATAGATCCCAGGAATAATTGTTAAAGTGGAAAAGAATCATTAAATTAAAAAAAGCCAATGACTCTTCAGCTGTAAAAATACAATAAAGCTGGTAATATTTACCCTCAGATAAGAGGCTTTTGGAGCCAAATGGCATTAACCTTTGGGGAGCTTGTTTTAAGCCAGATGAACAGTCTTGGCTAAACTGGAATGCTTGGCTCTGTGGAATGCTTCATCCCATGCCAGGTTGGAATCTAAAGGGCCTCATATGTTTCCTGCAGGTGCCTCCCCATGCATTGGACTAGTTTCATTTTTCCTCCTCCTCAACCTTCGACACTGCAGTTTCGGAATGGTTTATCATGAAAGAGCGTTCTTCAGAAAATGAACACCACCAATTCAGGTTTATAAAGGCAGCCCCTGGGTTATGAATGAGTTCCATTCCTGAAAAAAGAGAAATTCGTCTTTAAGTCAAATTTGTATGTAAGCTGGGTCACGAATTGGTGGCCCTCCACATTTGTGGGGGTTTCGGGGCACGGGACCTCCATGAAAGTGGGAAAAAGCAAGTATCTCTAGGCCCTTCCATCCAAACTCATCAGCAAGAAGGAAATGCCAGAGTGATTTCCCTCTCTGGGTATGCACTGCAGAAAGGCCTGGTCTGGCGCCTCTCTCTCTACCCTTTCATTTCTTCTCTCTCTGTGGTGATGCTTCGGAGGCCTTCCCTCTCTCCCATTGTACTTCCACTCTCTCTTTCTATTTTCCACAGATTTAAAAACTGGATAGGCTTTATGACAGTACATTCATAAGTACAGTTGTTTGTAACTTGGAAATTCGAAACTCGGGGACCACCTCTGTTTCTATTATCTTAGACCAGTCTGACCTAGTGCCCTTCAGACATGTTGGACTAGAATTTCTATCATCCCAGACAGCAGGGGAGCTGTATGCCAACACCTCGACGCCCGACTAGGGAAGTTTGGCTTACATTGCAGGACTGTGGGCATACACACTTTTTTGCTGCATGTGTCTCTCTCTGTGTATATAAAATCAAATTTAGATTACAACAAAAGCAGCATATCCCAATCATGCAGGTTACTGCTCGAGAATCTCCTCCCACCAGTTCCAGCCAACATGGCTAAGTACCATGAATTATCAGGAATCTGATCCAAACACTGGATTTGGAAGGCTGCTCGAGTTGATGGTCAGTGATGAGAAGAGTCAAGGCCTTTTGTAAGTAGCACCTGCGTCCTAAAGAACCCTTTCCACCACCTTTATTCTGTGGAACTTCAGATGGAAGGTTAAAATTACTTTTTCTCATAGGCTGGGTTCAACATGCCAACATGTTCAACATAGAAAACATGACAAACCATGATGACTTTCTACCGTGGTTCTTTTGTTGTGTTGTCTGAACCCAGTCATTGTATTTCATCATGGTAAGCTTGGTCTTTAGAAAACATGATAAGAAACTGTGGTTTGCCCTGGATCTTCATTAACTACTTGCAAAATGAGATGGGTAATAACTTGTTTATAATCTTGCTGTGAAGATGAACAAAATGGAAAATGCTTCTTACATCAGCAGGGATAGGCAAGTGTGGGAGATCTTGAGTCATTTTCATCCCTTCGATACTCCCTCCCACAAAGCACCAGACACAGTCACTGATACTAGATTGATAGAAAAAGTGCCTGCAAAAAATTGCAACATTTTTTTTAAACCCAAATGCAGGAGGTGGAGGGGCTGCAGCAGCTACAGCAGGGTGCAGCAGGGAGTCTATGCAGACAAGGGGCTGTGTGTTGCTTACTCCTGCATTGCAGGGATCACCATATGACTTGATGGGGGAAAGGGTAGCCCATTGCACCTTGTACAGACTTGTGAGTCAGCATGCAAAATGCAGCCTGCCAGCCACGTGCCATGACCAAGATACTTGGCAAATTCCAGCTACCCTCCATCAGGTATGTTGGTGCTCCCGCTGGGGCTCCAAGCTCTCATAGTAGTGCCAGGGGGACACAAGAAGCAGCTTACCTTTTCCTGGAGCAATGCTATACCAGGTGCTTCACGGCGTAATGGTCCAAGACCCATAATGGATTGAAGACGAGCAAGATTGTGATTGCTTGATTGTTTGATTGTGTCAAGCAAGAGGGCCCTACCTTAGCAATGGGACCCTGGCAGCTGCTCAAGCACTCAAGCCTAGGAGTACATCTGTGAATCGTCCCCAAACAAAAGTAGGGAAACCCTACTTGTCCATGGGCAGCTGTGGTAGAACACTTGCCTCTGGTGTCTAGGAGCTGATGAGCTCAGAACTGTTAATGAGTGAAAGATCACAGGGCCCTTCTTGGGAGCTTAGCATGAGAGGAGACCACACAGTGGAAGGCAAGTAATGCTGTACCTCCAAGTCCGCAGGCCCTGCTCTCAGACACCCATACATTGTTCATGGGCTCCTAGAAAGCGGTATCTATGTGGCTTACATGAAGGCGCCCCTTTGTAAGACATCCATGTTCATCTTGGGAGACGCAAACAACTCAACAAGGTTGCCTGAATTCCACTCCAAAGTTCATTCCCATCCATGCACATTTCAGATTGTGAATTGTGCTCCTTTTTTGCATTTTTGCATGCATTTTTTCCCAAATATACATTTCTGAAAGGTACAGTATGCACATTTCTCCTTTCTGCCCCTTTTACAAAGGTATGCATTTTTACAACATTGATTTCATTCTATGAACTCAGAAATTTTGAGATTTCGACTACAGGTGCATCCAAGAAGTACGAGCTGGGTAAACTCCAATCTAAGCCAAAGCGAAAATAAGACAATGTTCCTGTGCATTCCTACGTTCATTCCTACACACACATTGGCAGCCCAAACAACTCAGTCCAACACAACTCCATTTGAGCAACTCCATTTCCCCTTGGTCATGCTGAGCTCCTTTATGAGGCTTTACCTGCATTCTGAAATTATATACTTCATGTGGGATTTTTTGCATGCACCACCAGCAGCTGAGTGTCCTAAAAGGAGGGTTCCATATAAGCTTGCAAGTGCATTTTGTCTGTCAAAGCTTAGCTATAAAACCAGGAAAAATAGGCAGATGGCTTATTGACTGAGGGAATCAATTACTTTTGTTACCCGAGCTCATGAAACCATGCATTATATATCAGCTTTCCATGTCAAACGGTCTCTGTTCACTTCGGGAATGAGGTTTCCTGCACTTAAAAATAGGTTAATTGAAACAGGTGTTGCAGCAAGTCAATGCAGCTGCCTGGATGGACATGATGAGGGAGCCCGGGAAAGTCCACGGTTTATGACAGCAGAGCATTCTCAGTTCACTGTGATAATTAAAATGAGGAACAAGTTTCATTGCCAGGGTTCAAGTGCTCAAGTGGAGTTGCAACTGAGAAATGGAGACAGACTATTCGCAGCCTCAAACGGAAGGATGCATGGAAAGAAGCACAGTGTGCATTTCCCAGCTGGGAATAGTGGCTACCATTTAGGCATTTCTGGGGGAAAGGAAAGGTACATGCTTCAGTCAAGAAAATATAAAATAATACGGATGCTACCCCATTCCAGTTCAGACCATCGGTCCATCTTGCCTAGTGTGGCTGGTGGAAGAACTCCAGATTTAAGTTGGAGGATGTTCCCAGCCTCCTATCAGGAAGCCATTGAACTGGAGATGCTGAAAAGGTACCTTTTAAAGAAAGAGTAGGACAATTTGCTACTAAGCAGAGGTGGGATGATGTGAGATGGTCACTTTATGACTAGTTAACATTTGATTAATAGCGTTATTTGGGTCTTAGTAATGAGCCTGTCATCTCTCTTGTCAGACTATCAGGTCTCATATCCACTCAAACCTACCTGAGACTTCAGACGAGCACCCAAGGCCTTGTTCTCAGTCTCACTATTAGCTAAAATATAAGTGGCAGGCCCTAAAAATGGAGACTTTTGAAGAGGGGCTTCCACAATTGTGGAAGCTGCTCCCCAGGAAGGCACACAAAGCATTCTTGGCCATGGCTTTTAATGTGTTTTCTGAACACCATCCTGTTTTCAAAGGCCTTTTAACTGGCTTCATTTATTGGACCACTATTTCAAGTCACTGTTTTTACTGGATTGCTTGCGGTATCGAGTTTTACTACTTTAAAGGGTGTTTAAAGTAGCACTTTAATATTATAAGTCAATTGATAGGGGCTTTTTACTATGACTCATGGGGAATAAGAGCCTAACTAAACATGATGAAGACATTTTCCCTTGTCTTTGGTATCCGAGTCTTCTACCCCGGAAAGAACTGGGCATGTTCAGCCTAGAGAAGAGAAGAGAAGACTGAGGGGAGGTAGGATCGCAAATACTTGGAAGGCTGTTATACAAAGGAGGGACAGAATCTCTTCTTGTTCAACCCAGAGTGCAGGACATGGGATAATGGGCTCAAGTTATAGGAGGGGTCCCTATAACTTCCTGACGATGATGGAACCAGTGAGCTGGGCAGGCGGTGGGCTCTCCCACATGGGAGGCATTCAAGCAGCAGTTCGACAGCCAGCTGCCAGGCATGCATGAACTTGCAGCCCTGCACGGAGCAGGGGACTGCACTCGATGACCGTCTAGTTCCCTTCCAACTCTATTATCCTAGGATTCCTATACTGATACAATTATGGCTCTACTCAGCTCCATCTCAGGTGCAAGCTTTTAGGGCAGGGAAATGGCCCAGGAGCACTGAGGCTAATGATCCATGTAGGCACTGGCAGTTTGGAGCCAGAGGGGCAACCCAGCTGGAGAGCCGGTAGGCCATCAAGTCAGGAAATAGAAGTCCATTGTTTCCTGGCCTAGCCAGACCAGTGTGCTAACTCAGAGTCCAAAAGCGGATATGCGATGCCCGTTGTCCCTCCCTCTACTCACTGCATGCATGCACAGCATCTCCTTCCACAAACACTAGCCCAACTTTCACTGTGGTCCTACTTTGGGAACCCTCCTTGAAGGAGGTTAGAAGTGTGACTATCCGGAGAAGGGCCTTTTCCACGGTAGCACCTTGGCTTTGGAATCTGCTCCCTGGAGAGGTGTGCCTGGTGCTGATGCTTTATTCTTTTCAACACCAGGCCAAACCCTTTATATTTTCCCATGTTAAGGGTTGATGGTCTTTTTATATTGGAATTTTAATTCTGTATATGTTATTTTAATGTGCTGCTATTGTCTTGTGAGCCATCTTGAAACCCATTGTGGGTATAGAGATGATGGGAATGTTTTAAATAAATAAATGAACTGTTGCTGCTGCTGACTTCATAAGTGAGCTCTTTAGAGGGGGAAAAATGGGTCTAGCGCACTGGGGGTATGTGCACTCGAGCTGGAAATAAGCCAAGCAATTCATTTTCAGGAACGGAAAATGCCTCTGCTTATTTTGGAGCCAGTCCACTATGAATACAGTTGAGAGAGTCAACTCCCATTATTTATTAAATCAAAAGAGTCCACGCCAGGAAAGTGCACAAGGTCTGGTTCGCTTTCCTTAGCTAGCAAAGGTCACCACATCTGCGTAACACCCACTTTTCAAAAACAAAATGTTAGATCTTTCGAATGAATGAAGGGATTGTTTTGATGTTTTTTCGACTTTCAGTTCAAGCTCCTGGTGCATAAATGCCCAGCAGGCAATTTGACAAACTAAGTGTCATGGTGTAATAATAAAATCAATGTTTTAAGAATCATCAACTTTTCACACATCCATTCTTTTTAAGTAGTTCCTTCAAACCCTTATTTCAGTTCAAACATTTGGTCAACTTATTATCAACATTGCCAAAATACAGTCATACAACAGCTTGTTCACTTGCTTGTGGCTTATAAATAAATTGCACTTTCTGACACACGCAAACATCTACTGGCTGAGAGTGACTACAGATTGTAAAAAGAGTTATAAAAGCAAGCTCAGGTTTACGAAGGATTTAATTTACTGTGACTCTACACCGTCGTTAAGACAATCTGATCCAGTTTCCTATTATACTGTAAAATATGTGAAATTGCACACTTATTAAATCCTATCTTCTCCTCTTTGTTGTCAATACCACTCTCCTTCAGATACTCATCCCTTTAATCAAATATAGAACTCCATCATTAAATCCTATTATAGGCACCATTTCGTTTCACCCATGATTCATCTTTCATCTTCCAACGTACTTTGTTCATTTACTGCCACCATAGCTGTGGGTAGACAAAGTTGGCAACCTGAAGTTTTCCAGACATTTTGGACTACAAATTCTACTATCTCTTATCATTGGCCATGCTGGGTAGGTCTTATAAGCGTGGTGGTCCCAAACATCTGGGAGGGCCCAGGATGTCCACCCCTGCTCTACCAGATGTGTATTCTTATTTGCTTTCTACAGTGGGCAAGAAATCTGGGGACTTCCCACTGGGACCAGAGAACCTGAGCAGATTTTTTTTCCTACTTGCCAGACATTTCCTCCCCTCCTTACAGTCTCTTTGATCATCTGCCTAATAAGTTTGAGAGTGGAGAAGCAATGGGAAGACCTCAGCACAGGTCTCAGCACCTCAATGGGAAGACCTTACATTGCTGGTAAACTGCCATGGTGGGTTATAGAAGGGCAATATAGGTATTAAAATAAGGAAGAGCTGCTCCCAGGCTGTGGAATTCCCAGCTGAGGACGGCTAGGCTGGGTTCCTTTGTGCTCTTCTTCTGCTAGCAGGCAAACACATTGTGATTCAAGCTGGTTTTTGGCACGTAGCTTGCCGGTTGTATTTGCTGCTCTCATTTTACTCTGTTGACATGCTTTTCAATTATTTCCATTAGCAAACTTAACAGCCAAGCATCCCTGTCCCCATAAGGAAGAGCACTTGCATTTCTATCCATTGCATGAAGTTGGGCTGCATTGCTTAAATCTACATTATTTGAGATTTCAAATGGGTACTTGGTTTGTTTTATTAGCTCTTGTTATCTGTTCCAAGCATTTGAGATGGGGCAGGATAAGACTTGAAATAATCAACCTTAGAAGCTTTCATCTAGTGGTAGATGGCTTAGCTGATAGCAAATTGGATCATTTGCTTGGGTCATCATTAAGTCGTGACAGTCCAGGGCCCATTTCATGCTGGAGATCTGGCGAGATGACCTCCACGGACATTTTCAACCTTCAGCTTGGTGTGTGTGCACTGGGGGTGGAGGGATTTCAGCCAGTATATCAGTTATTTCCTTCTATTAGACTCTTCAAAGAGTCAGATGTTTTTAATTACCCTTCCACTATAATTTGATTATAGCATCAGCATTCACTGAATTACTCCTTTGCTATAATTTGATTATGGCCTCAGCATTCACATCACTGCCGTGCATTCCTCCGGCATTGGCCCATGACTATTTTTAAACTTCACAGCTGGCAAAGTTTGCTCTTGGTTCAGAGTTGGAAGCAGAAATTGTCAGCCTCAGTGCAGTCTTGATCGCGAATGAATTTGAAAGCAAACAATGCATTTCGTAGGCGCTCTTGAAGTTGAATGCACTTCTTGAGTACAGAGAGATTCTATCAGTGACATTGGAAGCTGCATGTGCTTGCATACAAATTTGATGCCTACTTTAATTCCTTGGAAAAGTGCAGTACAGCTATTAGGGATGAATGGTACAAGATTTCTCAAGTTTCAAGGATAATTCTCCTGACTGAGTGGAACACCGGGTTTGTATGACTTGATTTTGACAAATATTGAAGCACTCAAGAGCAGAACATGTATTTGGCACCATGGATGTGTCTCTGAGATTCCTGCTGGCATGCAGAGACAATCTTTGCTAGGATAGCAGGAGGGGAGGAGAGAATTAAGCTTCCCCTTCCCTCGTACTACAGTCCTGATCCAGAGAGGGCTCTTACACATTTTCTCTAAAGTAAAGAAAAGCACACATGGAGCTATACTCTATGTACTTCATATAACATGTCAATGAGAACCAGTGTGGTGTAGTGGTTAAGAGGGCAGGTCTGGGACTCAGGTGACCTGGGTTCTAGTGCTCACTCAGCCTTGGCACCAACTGGGTGGCTTTGGGCCAATCACAGACTCTCAGCCCAGCCTACCTCACAGGGTTGTTGTTGTGGGGATACAACTGAGAGCAGCAGGAAGTGAACGATGTAAAAAAAGAAAACAGATGGGATATATATCCAATAAATAAATAAAAATAATAAATACATTTGACCCTCAAAGGTGATGCTAGGAAGCATCTTTGCTTGAATTTAATGTTGTAGCTTTGTGGTGAAAGAAGAGGGTCTCGTAGCACCTTAAGGGCTGAGAAATTCATTCCACCATAAACTTTCACTGATTATAATCTGATACAAGAACTACACTCCTACTTGGATGAGGATAGTCTGGCTCCAGTTATTCATGCACTGGTAACCTCCAGAGTGGATTACTACAATGCACCTTATGTGGGGCTTCCCTTGAAGACATTCTGGACTCTTCAAAGGATCCAAAACAGGGAAGCACAGTTACTGATGAGGACCCATTCTCATGAACACTTGACTTTGGTCCTCCGGCAACTGCCCTGGTGGCCTGTTCCAGTCCAGACTGAATTCAAGGTTCTGACTATGCCATGTAAAGCCCTAAATGGCTTGGGACCACACTATCTCAGGGAGCACCTTAAGCCATACATACCGGCCCATTGTGTACGATCATCAAAGGAAGCCTTCCAACAGGTTCCTCTCTCTGGGGATGTTAAGGGGAGGTGGTGAGGAGCAGGGCCTTTTCTGTGGTGGCACCCCAATACTTTGCCATTGGAGAATTGTCAAGTCCCGTGCTTACTGAATTTTAGGTGCCTGATGAAAGCGTTCCTTTTTCAATGCATCTACGGCCCTACTTAAACTATTTATATGACAGCACTGGTTTTAATTTTAATTTATTATTTTTAAATGTTTGGTTTATATGCCTATATTGTGCTTTATTTTGTCTTTTTATTACAATATTTTAATGTTATTATTTTATTAATGTCATTATCAATATTTTATTGCAATGGTCGACCAGAGAACATAATGCTAATGGCTGACTTTTGAACAGATAAAATACATAAATAAAGTAAGTAAGTGTTGCTCTTTAAGGTGCCTTAAGACCCCTTTTCTGTCTTTTCCTGCAACTTTCGAGAACTGCTGCTTGCCGGAAAAGAAAGCAGAGACAGCTGAACCTTCCCCAAGCTGGGGCCCACCGGATACTTTGGACTTCAAACCCCATCGGCCACAGCCAACATGATCAGTTGCTAGTGCTGGAGTTGTAGTCCAAAACCCCTGGAGGTTGTGAAAGGCCGGGACGGACAGATTAATAGTCTACACACAGATCAGCTCCTTGTGTATCTTTCCTGAGTCCCTTTGACCTGACCTTTTTATTTACCAGCATTTTGACCTGGGGGGAAGCAAAAAACAAGAACATCTCTTTTCAGTTCTGAATCGCAGGGGGAGCAAAGGTTCACAGCAGGACACTGGACTGCGAAAGGAGAAAGGTAGAGGAAAGAAGGAAACCGCTGTGGCATTTCAGGTTGCAAAAGCAAACAGGATGCCCCATAACTCACTTCCAATGCAGATTTGCAACTGAAAGCTCCTAGGAAACTACAGATCTCCCATGGCCTGCAAAAGCACATGTGGTCCCACAAACAAGGACCGCTGCAGACACACAGGATCCTTGCAAATCTCCTACCTGGTCTTGTTGACTATAAATTCCCCTTCTCCACCTTACTGTTCACACGCTTAAATAGAGAAATGGCCATTACTCTCACAGCCCTTAAAATAACCTGCCACCTGTGTTGCACCTTGCCAAGTCGCATCCAATTAAGTTGGCCTCACCTTTCCGTGCTCATTTTGAGGAGTGCTTTAGGACTTCACACCCAGCATCTGTCTCTTGCCACCCCCTCCCCTAGTTTTCTTAATGCATCCCGCATCCTACCAAAGACGGCCGTGGCTTTCTGCAGAATTCCTAGAATAGGCATTTTGATTCTACGCTTTGCCGTGCCGACAGCCTGCACACCAGGGGTGCTGAATCCTGCGTCTCACAAGGGTTCCTCGGGTGGCCACACTCTCATTCACACCGTAGCAGACAGCCTGTCTTGCTCATCCCTGGCCACCCACTGCTGGATGGTTTCCTGGCTCATCTGTTATTTCCTCTCTGTTCAGAAGAGCGTCAATCTCTCGCCAAGGGTTCATTTAGTCGCAAATAAGAACACTAAGATGAGTTTGTGGCAATTGCTTTGGTACTTGGGCCCTGCCACCTTTGCCACTGACCCAGACCACAACCAGATAGTGGCACCAAGAACTCCAGAAGTATATTTGGCACTCAGGTTGAAAGAGGCGGAACTCCTCTGTGAAGGACCCTCAAATAGAAACATAGAAAACAGAGCGAGTCAGAAGGGGCCTCCCGGGCCATCTAGTCTGACCTCCGGCACCAGCCGGCTCCGCTCATGACATGCCCGCCATGTGGACGTCCAGCCTTCCACTCCACTGAATGTTCTGCCTTCCACTCCACTGAAAACTAACTCCCTGCTCCACCTTGTTCCATTGAACGGTGATGCTAGAAGGGGTTCCAGGATTGCTATTACATTATTTTCTTTCAACATTTTTATCTCTCCCTTTTAAGAATGGAAGGAAGGAAGGAAAAGGAAAAAGGCAAAGGGGAAAAAAAAGGTTGCATGTTTCAGTCACGCTAATTATGACAGGCAATTAATGCCTAAACAAGTGTTCATTACATTAAACCTCATTTGCAACATGCTAATAATACAATTGTATATTTATGTTGTGCGTTCCTCCCAGAGGATACCAAAGTACTTCAAAACTGGCCAGGCAGCAGCTGTTTGATAGCAGCAACTAAGACTGAACAACAGTTTAGGGGCAGAAATCAGAGAACAGAGTTGTTCCCTGCTGAAACAACAAAGGGAATTTAGGTAAGGCAAAATGTAATTACCCATGCTGCCATTTGGCCAATATGCCTGGGGGGCAAACATCTTGCCTCATGCAAAATATTGCCTTGAACCACTCTGAGGGCATTCATCTGTTGACAAACAGGGAAATGTTTGGTGTTTTGTTTTTAATATTGGGGAAGATTGTACAACACAAACGCAGCTGAGAATTCCAATTCTCAGGTCTTTTCTAACATGCAAAGGAAGAAAGGGAGGTTCTTTCGAAGCACCTTCACTTCCCTCCTTTGCATATATAGTTTAGTGAGTACAAGAAAAAATGCAGTCAAATGCACTTGAAGCAAAGCAGAGCCAAGCCAAACTCTCACTTTGGCAGAAAGGATGCAAACCTTTTTGCCAAGAAATGGTGAAATACTAAAAAACATACAGCACAAGAAAATTATCCAAGAAAAGCCTTTGTAGGGTCATTTTCATCTGGCCAAACTCAATGGCACTCACAATTTCTTGTGCTTATCCAGTTTCCATTGTTACGATATACATTGTACATGCCCACACAACATTTTCCTAACTCTCTAAATGAAATGTCCAAACTGTTCTTAAAACACACGAGTCTGGGAGGTCAACTTGGAGAAGTTGAAAGCAAAATGTGTAAACCTACAAACATCAAGTTTACACCTGTATTGTGCACTCTGTTACACACATACACTGGATGGAATTGAAGCTGCAAAGAGTCTTTCAATCTCTTTGAACTGGGTAGTACAATCCAGTTTCACCTTCAGTTTGGTTCCTTTTGATCAACCAGCCCAGCAGCACAGCAGTTTAAACCACTGCGCCACCTGCATCCCTGGAAATGTATTAAGAGATCCCTATTTGTTTATATCCTTCCAAAGTAAAGAAAGGAAATCTAGAACTCAGTGAAGTTCAGCCTTGTAGTGTCCAGGAACCATCTGTGTGCATACATCATATAAGAATATTTTTCTTGAGCATTTTAATGCATTTTTCTTTGAACCCATACAGGTATTTGTAGCAAATATGAGTCCAAGGCTAAACTCTAACAAGATTTTCATTGTTTGACTAGTTACAGTATTTCAACATAAGTTGTGCCTTTAGGTTCTTCTAGCTGGCCAGCTTCCATAAGAGACAAAATACAAAGCAGTATTTATTGGTGGGAAGCATCTTCATTGCTTTCTGTATAAAATTAGATTATTGTCCATTCCACAGTGCAGGACACGGAATAATGGACTTAGGTCCAAAGAAATCAGATTTAGACTAGACACTAGGAAGAATTTCCTCATTGTCAGAGCAGTACAACAATGAAACCTATTACTGGGAGATGTTGAGGCTCTCCCTTGCTGGAGGCATTCAAAAAGCATCTGGGCAGTCACCTGAATGTGATGATCTGACTTGGTTTCCTGCAATGGCAGGGCTTTGGACCTAATGGCCTTCCAGCCACTTCCAACTCTACTATGCTATGATCCTATGGATGCATTTTCAATTCAAGCTGCTGTAAACAAGGAGCCACTTTGGAGATGTGTTTGAATGTGCTGGCTATCTGCTACTGCTACGTTTGAGATGTTAAATAATTTCCTAGTTACTCCCATTTTCATGAAAGCTGCACAACTCCAATAACCCTACCTAATGCTTTTTCCTCAACACAATGCAATAATCAACTGTGTGCCAGGCTATATATCTATTTGATTTTACTGTTGCTTTTATCCATTCAGCCAGTAGAGAAAAAGGGAGCAAATTTCTTAAGAGGGTTTTTTTTTTCTTTTCTTCCCTTGACAATTAAAACCAGTCATCAAAGCTGTATTTCACCCTGGTTTCTCTTGACAATCCCCTTGTGATTAAAAGACTCAAATAAATACCTGCAGCTTATCATACATTTGCAAAAGTAATGAAAACATGCAATTTTAGCAGTACGCCCAATTATCTCTTTTTTAATACTTTATACTGTGTGTTTTGTTCTGACTTGGTGTGATTTCCCTCCTCCCATCTCAGTAGAGTTTTTATATCATGATTTCTCCTGCCGGGAACACAAATTGCTTGTTTAGAACGAGTACTAGTGATTGGCAGACATTCATCCTTAATTACCTTATTTGTCTTATGGTTTTTTCTTCGTTCATTCATTTGTTCATTCGTTCAGTTGTTTGTTCTAGCTTGCTTGCTTGCATGATGTCTGTCTGTCTGTCTGTCTGTCTGTCTTTGTGGTGGCCTCATTTAACTGTCATGGCTGTGAAAGTTGGAGCATAAGGAAGGCTGAGTGCCGAAAAATTGAGACCTTTGAATTGTGGTGCTGGAGGAGACTCCTGTGAGTCCCTTGGGCTGCAAGGTGATCAAAGCGGTCAGTCCTAGAGGAGATCAACCCTGACTGCTCTCTAGAAGGCCAGATCATGAAGATGAAATTCAAATACTTTGGCCACCTAAGGAAGAACTCCCTGGAGAAGAGCCTAATGCTGGGAACAATAGATGGCAAAAGAAGAAGGGGATGGCAGAGAATGAGGTGGCTGGATGGAGTCACTGAAGCAGTCGGTGTGAGCTTAGGTGGACTCCGGGAGATGGTGGAGGACAGGAAGGCCTGGAGAAATGTTGTCCATGGGGTCGCGATGAGTTGGACACATCTCGCGAATAACGTAACATAACATTTAACTGTTGGCCACCAATTTAGAAAGACCGGATTCTCATATGATGATGATTATCATGGAAAGCAATGGGAGAGGGACAGAAAGTTACTTGAGGAGATAATCCAGTTCTGCAGAGACAGACTCTCCCTCTCTGTGTGCGCGTAAGAATATATATCACATGCAGACCTGCCATCCAGCCTGCCCGCAATGGGACTTTGACCACCAGGTGAAGTCGTTATTATTCTCACAGTCTTCCAACAGGACCAAAGACTGATTATCTCTAGCTATCCCTTCTGGGCAGCATTAATACCATGATCTACTGTTGCATCTGCATTGTTCTTTTTTAATGACTGCTTTTTAAATGTCATGTGTTAGCTGATCAGCAGAAAATAGAAGCCTCAAACGTAGGGCTTGCCTTCTCAAAAGGGAACAGATATGGTTGTTCATGTATGTATATTTCCATGGTAAAGAGGGCAAGCCACTTCCTCTGCCCACAGCCACACCTCTGGAACAACATCTGAATGTTGTATCCTTCCTGCAGAGGCACCAAAGAGCACGGCCACCTCCTGGGCTGCCAACTCCAGTTCTGCCACTGAAAGCAACAGTGGAGAGTTAAGAGAAGGAGCAGGGTGACCACAAAGTCACTGTTATGAGTGCTCATGACATGCTTCCCAGATTTATGGGTTTTGTCACATTCCTCTTTCCCCCCACCATCGTCCACTAGTTTTCTTAGAGCATGGAACTAGAAATGTCAGCTCCATGCTAATTTGTGCAACAGTGAGGGTTTCAAAGGGCAAAAGAACCAAGCAGTTCAGAATTTTCTGAAGACTCCATGTTTCTGAAAGCCACACACTTAAGGCAGTGTGAAAAAGTTTGTGAAAAGTCCCTAGTGTCCACTCTTTGGTGCCAATGTGGAAAAGAACAGGCTTGTACAAACACACCCGTTCCCAGCTGCAGTTCCCTTCATTTGGTGTGTTGTACCATTCGGGCACTCTGAAAAGAACATGAGCCAAGGTATTCCCCCCACTCCCATGAACTCTACTCATCAGGTATCAACAAAGTGAGCAGGTAGCCCCATAGAATTGATTGCGCAATGTTTCTTCCAGGTATGAACAAAGTGAGCATAAAGACAGAGCATGAGAAGAGACCCATGACATCAGATCCAGGGTCTCTCTCAGCCAGCATTCTGCTTCCAGAATTGCCAACCAGCAGCCCATGGGAAAGCTGCAAGAAGGATTTGCATCCAACAGTGCCCCCTTGCGCAAGCTGCCCACCCACCACAGACACCCTGCTTCTGATACTAGAGGCAGCATCAGCCACTGGTGCTAGGGGCCACTGGCAGCCTTCTCTTCCATGGAGTCCAGCAATCGCCTTCTAAAGACACCCAAATTAACAGCTGTCACAACTGTTGTGGAAGCCAATTCCATCCGATCACCTTGCGGTATGTGAAGAAGTGCTTCCTTTCATCTGCAAACTTCCCAGAGAGCTTTGGCTGTTGGGTGGAGTGGAAATCATAGCAAATGAACAGATCTGCCCTGAATCTCCCAGGAATCAGCCTCACAGGATGAGCCCAGCTTCAAATAATGTGAGAAGGGCAGAAAAAATGAGTCCCGATCCAGTTTCTCCACACCACGCATAGTATTGCACACCTCCATCATACCTTCCATTACTCACATTTTTCTTAAGCTAGACACTCCTGGATGTGTCCTGACAGGGGAGTCGTTCCAAACCCTTGACCATTTTAGTTGCCCCTTTCTGTACTTTAGTTGCCCTGTTCTGCTCCACTCTGACTATGGGGTATGCCTTAGCCCTGACAGTCATCTCTTGCCTGTCACTCCTGGCCAATGCTTGCACAGCCTTTCAAAAAGGAATGCAAAAAACTCCCCAAAGGCACCAATTCATTTTATTTATTCATTTATTAAAAGCTTTTCTATCCTGTCCCTTACAGAATGTCTCAGGAACGCTTCATATATTTTTGTGATGGACTGCACAGAAAGCTTCAGCTATAGGCTGGTATAAAAATGAGATCAATCAATCAATCAGAAGGCAAATCGTTAATAAGAAACAAAACTATGTCAGCTGATCAAAGAGAACTTTGAAGCTTTCAACAGCTCGGGACTGTGACACCTGAAAAAGCATCCTCTCACAGGACTTCCCCTGTTGCTACAGTTCTCATCTTAGGTTCTTCTCAAAGACCCTTCTCCCTTCTGAAGGTGAGAAGGATGGCGACCATAGAGTGACAGCTTGATGGTGCCACCTTTCCTGCTCCCCAGGAAGGCTCCACTGGCACCAAGATCCTTGCCTTTTCACTGCATCCTTCTTTGACCAAGTCTCTTAGATCCTTGCCAAACTTGTCTCCAAAATGGGTGGATACCATCCGTTCCGTACTACTCCTACAATTTGTGTTCCTGGCATTTTATTGACTATCAGCTGTTCTGAAAGGAGTTGATGGAAGGGGAAAGGCAGGCAGGTTCGGGCAGGGAAAAAAGGAATAATTATCTTTGTGCCGGTTTACAAAGCTTCCCTGCCTAGTTGTCAGGGAAGGGGTGAGAATGGAGGGGTGAAGAGGATGCGAAGTACGTGGTTCTTATTCACAGCCAGGTCCCAGGAAAATGCTATTTCAAGGCTGTGTACAGAGATAAGAGATCTGCTTGCCCAAGTGAAATTAAGGGCAGCTTAACTTCCAAACTGGGGTCTTTCTTTAACAGCTGGCATATTTCTTTCCTCTCCATAGCCCTTCAGAACACATACAGCTATGGAGCAAATGCTTCTCCAAGGAAACGCAAACTTAAGGACTTGAGCGATGGCCTGAGTATTTTCATTCATCTGAATCCAAGCCTTCCTCTTCCAGTGAGTGCATTAGCTCTGGTGGCAGGAACACTTTGCAAGACTAAGCATTAAAACACAGCTTTCCTTTGAAAATGAAAGAAAGGAATGTTCAATTTTAGCTGAAATTTGTTTGAGTTCCCTCCATCCAGCTCCTCTAAAGCACTTCCCCCTCTATGATTCTGTGTAAAGAAAGCTAGAGAAATTATGGTAATTTTACTGTTCATTCTCCCCCATTTTTTTGGTGAACTACTTTCAGCTCTTATGTATAAATAAGTAAATGCTCTTATTAAGGCTAACACACTGAGAAATGCATTCACCCGAGCTTGTCTCTGTGTGAAATCGCAGAAAAATCAGTTCCTATCCCTTCCTTTGATTTTCCCAATACAAGTCCAGTTATTTCTGATCTATTATTCCCTTAATGCCTAGTTTGATATTAGGGCCATCTAGCCATTACAAGAAGAAAAGGATGTGCAGTCAATTGGCAGTGAAAGAACCAATATTGCTTTTGTGAACAAAAATATTCACGCCGGCATGGAAGTCAATTTCTGCTTGCCTCACTAAGGCAAGCTCAGTGGCCACTAACAATGGTATTCCAGCAGTAGTCAAAATGGTATTCCTGCAGAGGATAAAGCGATCACACCCACTCTGATGTAATATCTTCACCACAGGAGTTCTGGAATTATAGAAGAAGGATTTCTTCATCATAGTCGCAAAAGCTTAACTGTCATGAAGCCAGCAGGGCTCAATGGGGACATGCAGAGAGGGTCTAGAACCGTGTAGAGTGAAACAGCAACCCAGAAGTTCCCCAAAGGCCCATTCATATTCCGCATGGAGAAGAGGCCAAAGGAATGAGCACGATCTCCGTCATCTTCATTTTATGCTCATAATAGCCCTGTGAGGTAGGCTAGGCTGAGAGTCAAGGCCCAGCTGGGACTAGAACTTGAGGCCTATGTCCAACACTCCAGCCACTCACCACATCTATTCATTGGAACCCAGGACTCCAGGTCTCCAGTGGTATCCATGGAATGTGTGTTGTTGCTACATTAGGCCCACTCGACCAAAGCTATGTCTCCCAAAAACACTTTTCCCAGGTTCTGGGGAATCAGAAGTATTTCTGGAAAGTTTACTCATCATTACCATTTGCAGAGAACTGCTCACGAGGGTTGGTTGATTTTTTTGTTGTTCTTAAAAAGCAAACAAACTTGAATTTCTATTTTTTAATATTTTGAAACACACAATTCACATCCTCACAACATACAATCACACCAATCCTGAAACCCCGACCTACAATTTTCTCTTGATTAGTTAGTTCTTGGCTTGCCAGTTCTATAAGGGAGAAAGAATTGCTAATGACAAAGGATAAAGTACAAGGAAGAAAGAGCAGTTATTGAGGTAGGAGCGTGCGTAGGAGAAGAGAAAAGGGACGTAGAGGAAAGGAGGGAGTAAAGAAAATGAAAGGGTTACCCTCCATCCAAGACTCCCTCTCGTGCTAGGGGGCTTTGGTAGGAGTGGCTTCTTTGTCATTGCCAAGCATCAGCAAAGGAAGACAAGCATCCATTCTGGATTGAGTCCCAGCTGCTTTCTCAGGCCACTTTCTCTCCAGCTGGGCCTACTGGCTAGTAGGTGGTGGCTAGTGAGACCAGAGACAGGGTTGCTTGAGGGCAGTGATGGTGGCAACCTTGGCAGATGAAATGCCCTGCTTTGTACCTCTTGGACTAATCAGTAGCTTGTAACCAAGCTATCTAGGAGATGCTGCCATTTCACAATTCTCATCTGTTTGAATGAGGGGGTAGACATACCACTGGAAGAGACTAGATCTAGGAGTAAAACAGTGACACCAGCCACTGAAATAAATACATTTGCTCATCCCTGGCTGGAAAAGGCCAAGGAGAAGATGAAGTGCTGTCTAAATAAACATGGTAGCTTACAGACAGTATTCTATTTCTGTTCCCCAAATCAATTGGCATGGACTTAGGTGTACTCAGCAACAACAGAACACAAAAACAAAGTTATTTTATTGGAGGCATCTTTTATAAACTGCATTGTGTATCTCTTGAGGCTATGAAATGGGATAGAAATATATTAAATAAATTAAATGGGGAACATACTTTATCTTCAGTATGTAAACCTTTATTTATTTGTTTGAAATGTTTTACCATACTGCTCAGTCCAGGATCTCCCAAGTACTAAAAGTTTTTGGTTTTGTTCATCAGCAGTAACATTTTAGAATGCCAGCAGAAAAGGTGAGCAAAATTACTAACTCACAAAACTATTTAACAAACCTTTGCCAAAAAATGGTAGATACCTAGATTTCCTCTCTGCACCCATTTGGTTATTCACAGCATGGCTCCATTCACTGAGAAATCTCACAGAATATTTGCGAACACACCCATTATCCTAAATGGATAGGACAGAATAGATGCCAAAACTAAATGATCCAAAGAAAATATTGATGTAAACATTTCTGGGATATGTGCAGATGCATTTTTTTTCTTTTGTAGAATGCATTGCAAGAGTGTGAACATATGGAATATATTGTTATTTTTTGTATTTTAACTTTATGTTGTGAGCCGCCCCGAGGCTTCGGTGAATGGGGCGGCATAGAAATGTTTTAATGAATGAATGAATAAATAAATAAATAAATTTCTGACCACAATGTGCGGAAGCTTCTGACTCCTGTTCTGGGATGAAAGAATCCAGTGAACTAGTTGGAACAAATATACTCCATTTACGGCTAAGTCTGGATCCATCCCAACATCTCTAAGGTGCCCAGAACTTCAAGCAGAGCAACAGTGTGTACACATGAGAGCAAAACGTTGAGAAACAGGGAACTTTTTAGGTTCAGACACTGTTGTTGCCTGTTAAAATGTTCTTTAATCATCCTCCAGATCATGGGTGGATAGAACCCTCTGTCCACATAGACACACATGCATGTTAATCCAGAGACACATATGCTAACATGTGTGTGTGTCCCACATTTCCTTATTCTCTGGTCATTTCTGACGGCATCAGCAGTAGTGAACACGCAGATGATGTGGTGCTGCAGTGGGAGGGGCGGGGTGGAACAGATGGGTGCTGGATTCCTTCTCAGCTGGATGAATCTGTGATTATAAGTGGTCCAGGGTGCCTAAAGGGTAAACAACTGCGAACTAACAATCCAGCTCAGATAGGAAGAGACAACTTGTACAGACAAGGTTGGGAAAACTTCAAGGGTACAGCTGTTTATTTTACAGTTGATCTTTTAAAACAACGTTCAGAAATTTTGTGTGTTTGCATTAGCTAGTTTATTTTACAAATGAGCCTTGTGGTGGAAGCACTTAATTCACCAATGCTTGTGCGTGTGCGTGTGTGTGTCTGTGTGTGTCAGAAGGAGGGAGGGAGGGAGGAGGCGGCAGCCACGAAGACAACAATGCAATGCTGTGTACAACATATTTCTACTTGGGATGAGACTTCTCTGAGAGCAATCCAGTGTCCACCATGCATCATCTGAAGGAGGTCACAGGTAACTTCCAACTTCTAGACCTAGGTCTGGAGACACAGCTTCAACCCTGGAGATGGGAATTCGCACCCCACACCCCTGCTCCCCCTATACTCAGCATGGAAAGAACTGCATGACTATTTTTCCAAAGCTGGAACCCTGATCTTGCAGAAAGAAACACTGCCCTATGAGGAAGGTCAAGATCTCTTCTTACTGTTACCAGAGTGTAGAACATGGAATAATCGAGTCAGCTCATTGACAACCCAGATTCAGATAGATATTTTCCTAGATATAAGGAAAATTTTCCCACTCAATGTCAGAGCAACGCAACAGTAAAACCACTAGAGAGGTGGTGGGCTCTCCCACACTGGAGGCATTGAAAAAGAACCTAGACAGCCATCTGAGTGGGATGGCATAATGTGGTGTCCTGCAATAGCAGGGGCTTGGAGTTGATGGCCTTCATGGCCCCTTCCAACTCTACAGTTCTATGATTCCTTACCCTACCACCCAAAGTGCACCGGCTGGATGGCTGAAAACAACTGATGAAAATGAAGGGCAGAAGTCAGGAGCTGAATCTTGCCTCCATCACTCCTCCTGCTCTACCATGGAAGGCCATCATGGGCCTCTGAATTCCAGAAGAGATCTTGGGTGTTCTATGTCATATGCACCCCATAGATTCACACCTTCCAAACAAGAGTAAGGATGATCAGAAGAATGTGGGCTATGGCACCTGCTGCCCCATCTCACCACCACTGTGATCTGAGCCAGAGGCAGAAAATAAACAGGGAGGCTGCAGTGATGAAGAGGAGGAACATGTCTAGGGTGCAGGCCCTGAACAGGTGTGTGACAATCTTTCAAGTGCTCAATGAGTACTATCCTATCTCCCCTCAGTCTTCTCTAGTCAGGACGAGGAAGAGGAGCAATGACAGTGGGTAACAATGGTGGCTAGCCGCAGAGTTGCTGGGATGTCCTGTAGATGTCTTGCCCAAGAGCGCTCATAATCTTAGGCCAACAGTTCTTGGAGGTGAGGGCAGTGTGTTACTCCTCCACCAAGCAGCTGCCATGTTGCTCCAACTGGAAGTCTGTACTGGGGTTCAGAGATGCTGAAAACAAGATGAAGACTCGTTATCCTGCAATGTTGCAGGAAAAGAATTCCAGTAGTGACCAAATGGTTGCTAAGTGAAGCATGAGATGCGACACTTCTGAACTCAGCAGATGGCTCCCAATTATTCCTTAAAAAACGGTCCTTGTGTTCACATAAATCACCACGTGCCTGTTTGTGAGTTCAGTTGCCAATCTCAGCGCTCTGATTGATGGATGTGAAGGGGCCCGAAGGGTCCTCCTGCCTCCTGCCATCCAAAGATTCTACTTGAAAGTACACTAAAACATAATTCATCCAAATGAGTTGGACGAAGGCCAGGCTTCCTGAATAATCAGAATAACCATATAATTATTCTGATGGTTGCTGTTTATTGGGTTCTGGAATGAAGCATCATTAATTTCTGTCCTGTTGGACAAAAACCATTGGCAGCATCTTCTCTATTCTCTTATTCACTATATGGGAACCTAGAAGGGCCACTATTTTTCTTCTCAGTGAGGGAACAAAGCCACTGAAATTGAATTTAAGAAATTAAATGGAGGCATTAGCTAGCAACCCTATAGGAGTTACTCAGAAGTAAACTCTGCTGCATTCAAAAGGGCTTACTTTGGAGCAGGGCTACGTACCAATGTGGTTCTGAACCTGTTCAGGGCCTGCACCCTAGACATGTTCCTCCTCTTCACCACTGCAGCCTCCCTGTTTATTTTCTGCCTCTGGCTCAGATCACAGTGGTGGTGAGATGGGGCAGCAGGTGTCATAGCCCACTTTCTTCTGATCATCCTTACTCTTGTTTGGAAGGTATGAATCTATGGGGTGAATATGGCAGCTGTGAGACCAGGGGATCATGACCAAGCCTCCTTAATTGTCAGAAGCCAGGTCTGCTTCTGAGTAGACATGAGCAGGATTCGGTGCCAGTTGCTAGATCAAGCCTTCCCTACCCCTTTTGTCTGCAGCATCAAATTACAGGAACTTGAGACATTCTGTGGACTTGACAGGGAGGACTAGAACCATGCCAAATATCCATATTCTTTGTATTTCAAAAAGTAGAAATTTCTGGAGGGTGTAGGTGTGATGGTGGTGGTGGTGGTGGTGGAATCTTGTTTCTCCTGCATTCACAGACTTACTCTTGCACTTGACCTGGTCGTAGAAAGTGAGCCAAGCTGAGAGCTTGCACAAACATGCACAGAATGGAGGGTGCACATTTTCTTCCATATCAGGGGAAGCAGCACCAACGTTGCTGCATGTGGTACAACAGAGGGACACTGCACAAGCTTCTTCCTGGCAAGCGCCCCAGAACTGCTGAGTGTGCTCGCCAGGAATATAAGCTCCAGGCCACATGGGAGTGGACTCGAGTCTGGGGAGTCCAACCCAGGGAATCTGCCAGACCCCCATGGCCAAAGCATGGTTTACTATCATTGCTATCACTGCTCTTATTACATTGGATTCATACCTCTCCTTTCTTCTTCTTGCAAGGAAACCAAAGAAGCTTACCAAGTTCTCCTCCTTCCCATTTTATTTTCACAAAAGCAACCCAGTTAGATAGGCTGGGTGGAGAGTGTGTGACTATTCATGTGGATGATTGTGGCCAATCGCAAGGATGGGCCAGGGATCTCCTTGTGAAGGACATGCTATGTTTTGGCTTCATGGTGGCACCACTGAGGATACCCTGAGAGATAACAAGTGTGGGAATATAACAAATAAAAGTAAACTTTCCCACAAGCTCTTGAAAACCATCTGCCCTCCACAAAAGTCTCTCTTTCTCTCTAGCTATCAACAGTGAGAGTTTCAACACAACTCTACTGTGGACTAATTCTCACATTATATTTTGAACTCTCCTTTGAGATGAAAATATAAGATTTTAAAAGGCTAATGTGAGAAACGAGTGTGCGTGGAAGATTTGGCTTGTGCCTGCTTTAAAATACTCAGAGGAGAGCTCATGTCTTTTCCCAATGGCGACTTCCAAATGTTTGAATGCAGGAATGGCAGACTTGACACTCTCCGCCTTGGCCTGTGATTCCCCACATCCATGACCACTGGCTGGGGCTTGGTGACCATGGGGCTGTCCATTCTTATTTTTAAAAGATAAATGTCATTTTTTCCCCTATACAGCTAACTTCACACTTGCCTTGGGAACTGGGTGGCAAAATACACAATGTAAACAACAGACTGGCTTTTTTGGTTTGAATGCTTTTGCAAAGGACTGAGACTCCAGCCTCTTCGCATTACGTTTATCCAGCTGGAAATGTGATTTGATCCTGTTTAGCTAGGACCGAACGAACCATGGTGCTGTTCCTTTTAGGTTCCTGCAAAGCAAATTTGCCTTCAAAACTGTGGGACATTTTATATTGAACTCTCTGCAAATGTTTGTTTTAGTTTATGCAGTTTATTTAAGGGTGACTTTTGTTTACCATTTATATTTAGCTGCCTTTGCCCAAGTTTAGTTTTCTTCACCTTATCTTCACCTTATCTTCTTCTTCACATCCCCTTTGCCCAGTGTAAAAGCAGTTCTGTGCTGTGCCATGAAAGAAAAGTGTTGAAAAGTGAGTAGGGTGTTAAAAAGTGATAAAAATTTCACTGAGCTGATGTTTGCCTGAACTTGGCAAAAAGGGGTCTGTGAGCTGCAGCAGGTCCATGAACATAAAAAGGACAGGGAAAAATCCCACAATCTGTGCAGTGAAGTGCACACTTTGGGTTCAGTTCAGACTGAGTCCTATTCAGGGTAGATCCACTGAAATTCCAATGGGTCTACTGCAGGTAACTCTGTATTCAGCCCCATACATCCAAGAAGTCCGAAGATAATCACTGGCATACCTACTTCCAGATCTCCATCAGAGGGACCAAAAGAGCCCTCCGTGGGAGATCTCAGCATCCCTCTTCAGCTCAGGATCACCAGGGCTGGTCTAGACAGTGTCTCAGCCTGACACAAGATAAGACAGCCATTGCAAAATAATAGATTCTTAGCAGCATTTCCACAACAGCGAAATATGCCAATAAAAATGCATTTGCTATTTCTGCTGACATTTAGCACAATATTATGAATGGAAGTATTAGTGTTGGCATAGTGACAGCTTGTGATATGCCCTCTTGGATTTAATACACACACTAGGCTAGAGGAAAGGTGGGGGCGGGGGAGAGGAAGGAAGGCTACCAGAAAAGGGGGAAAGGGTTTTGTCGGTGGTGGTGGTGATTTTATTTTATAAGTCAACGATCTGCTTATGAGAAATGGGAACCTACTGATGCAAGCTGCAATCTTGCTGATAAAAAATGGATTTCCCATAGCAGTGCCAATAGCGGTGGGAACTAATTGGGCAGAGTCGACTCCTGCAGACAATCCTGCTTTCATTTTAGCTCTTGGTGGAAGACCCAATCAATCACATCCCAAGCTATCTCTCACCCAGGAGGAGGCTGCAATTAAGACACACCACTTGCTTGTTCAAAGTAAAAAAAAAAGAAAAAGAAAAGAAATGGATGTAACATCATCTGGGCCCAATAGGGGATGGGAAAGAACCAACCTCCATTGTCCCCAGTTCTTTCTTACTCTCCTTTAAAGGAAAAAAAGATGTTGGATGCCACCAAAATCATTGACAAAGAGTGTGTGTATATGACTCATGGGTTCATTACAATGGGTCTAAGGTTAAAACTCCAGACAAGCTAATCTTTAGACAATACATTATTGCCAGAACCAACCAGCTGTTACAGGCCCATTGCCAGCCAAACAGATACAGATTCTATCTATCTGTCTGTCTGTCTGTCTATCTATCTATCTATCTATCTATTTAGAAAATTTCTATGCTGCCCCATTTGCCGAAGCCTCGGGGCGGCTCACATTATCTCCCTAGCAGGAAAAAAAATGCTACTTACAAAAACGTAAAGAGGCAGCCAGGTTGAGAGCGGTCCCTTCTGATGCAGGGCGACACCCCTGCATGCCAACAATGCAGCCTGCTTTGGTAAGACTTGGCGTCTGGTGTATCAGCCATATCTCTTACCAGTAAATGTCCATTTCCTCATCTGGACCTAGCTAGATATTAGAATAAAAGCAAATCTGATGTGCATATAAATTTGATAATCTAGCAAACTCTGAACACGAGTTTATATGAACGTTTCTCTTAATGGAGAAAAGTGTCAGTTCATTTGGGTAATCTGAAGAACAGCTATTAAGAAGAGTTGAAAGCAAAGATTGGCAACTTAATGTGGCCACACCCTTCTTTAAACAAATATTGTAAGATATGAGGAATAACATTCAGGAGCATTACAGTAGCTTTGTTTTATTTTTATTTATCAAACCATTTCAGTAATGCTTCTTAACTGGAAGCGGGGACTTTAAAGTAGAGCGACATTTTGCATTGGCAAAAAAGAAAGAAAAAAAGGATATGTACAACTGGAGAGGATGACCGAAGAAGACCCCAATTTGCATAGAATCTGCATGGACAAGCATCCAGCCATATTTGCATTTTAACATCACTATAACTTAGAATGTTAGAAAATCACCTAGCTCCAATTTTTGCATTAAATAAATGGACAAGTACGCACATTGCTACTTAACAACAAGTAAGGCTAGGCTGCTCTCTCTGATCTCAGAGCTAAGAATCTGAACTATCCCATGGCCTTTGTCTGTACCAAGGAGCCACAGGATCTGTTCTTTAAATATTTTATTGTGTTAATTGGTATATTTGGTATATATGCAAACAAAACAACCTCCAGCAAGATACTACTGCTGCTATTAATAATAACCTGTAGCAGGATGGTAGGGGAATACCAATCCTTTCAGACAATCACCAATGGGGTCGGATGTCCCAGAAATGGTTTTTTCACTGGGGTAGAGACCCACACATGAACAAATCAAATTATGTAGGACACAAAACCTGCAGCCCTCTGGAATTGATGGATCGGGTACAAATCGGCTAGAAGACCGTAAGATTAAAATGAAGGCAAATAAAAAGGCCTTCATCTGGGATGCAGAAGACCATAATAAGGGCACAAAGTAGTCCTCTCTGGGAAAGACATTCCACAATTGAGGTACCACCACTGGAAAAGCTCTCTCCCTTCCTAGACACTTCTCTACATTACCACAAACCTCGGAGTTGAATATTCATCATGATTTTCTTTTGCATTTCAATGCATTGACCCCTTCACCACTGCAGTGGCATTGTGTCATTGCTGAACCATGTTTTGTGAATGGCAACCAGAATAGTAAGGATCGCAGCCTGTAGTTTCTGAATTTCAGTCCCCTTGGACAATCAGGTTCTCACTTCCCCTCATTCCCATGCATGTGTCTCCAGATCGGCCAATTTGAAGCTGACACTTTTTGAATCTGAACCCCTAGGCCAGCATAAACAAATTTGTTAGTCTTTAATGTGCCACATGACTCTTTAAAAAAAGAAGCAGCAGCCAATTCAGGCAGACATTTCTATGAGCATAAATCAGTCTTTTGCTATCATTCTTGTCACTTAAATCTCAGGCATGGACTGTCAATAAATATATAAACAGACAGACAGACAGACAGACAGACAGAAAGACAGGAGAAAAATACATGCATAGTATAGACACACAGATATATGAAAGTGCCTGAGCAAGAGAAAAAGAGTCCCTGTTACGTTATACACTCCTGTTACTTTAAGCCTGGATTTCATAGGCCTTGGGCAGCATAAGGCTTTTTTCTGGCACAAAACCTCCCCTGACTGGCAGCTAGCTAAATTGTGCATGTCTAGAGGAGAGACAGTAAGGAATGGGGAGGGTTAATTACAGGTTTAGCAATGATCCCCCCACCCCCCTGGCCACACAGAGTTTTCACAAATGCCTGCCTATTAACCCATCAGGATATGAAACAATATGAAAAAACAGAGACCAAAAGCAACCAGCTGGAAATGGGTCAGCTTTGGAACGTTCCCACCCTTTTCAAGCCACAAATCATCAGTCTCCCCCTTTTTTCATCTTCCAGAATTTTAATTCAGTGCTCTGGTGGCAGGCAGGATGAATACATGGCCAACCTCATGTCCATTACACCTAGTTAGTTTTTCAGATCTAGGAACCACTCGAGGAACCAAAGCTCACTGGCTTTGCTGCCTTATTTCTGAAGAAGTTTCACCTGAGGAGAAAATCTCAAAATACACCTTGAACTTTCTCCTGGTTTAATTTTCTGGACAGGCCAGCCCAGTTCCCAAAGGGGAGGCTATGAAAAAGACTCCAGGTAATAGCTGGAGCTATGGGTCACCACCTAAAGAAAGCCGTCTCCCAGCTCTCTTGGTGTTTTTCTCTTGGACTAGGTGTGGATGTGCTAAGAGGAATCCAAGGGCCTCTGGAGGGATGAAAGTGAGAAGACTTGGAGAATGCTAGAAGGGACCCTCTTAAGGCTACATTAGTAGCTCCTGGGAGAAAAACCTGCCATAGTCATCCATGCGCTTCCTGTCATGGCAAGCATTTTTCACAAGTGTCTGTATGGAACCAAGTTCATGAAAAGCTGCTACCGCTGCAACCATTGATTAATTTTGCTAGTCTTACCAACTGTGTTTTGTTCTTTAGAATTGCTATGGATTCATTTGCCTAATCAGAGACTTCCAGATCTGTTCCAGATGAAATTTGGCACTGACTCTCCTGAAATGCTCATCGGCCTGAAAAATACAGTGTGCAGTTTCTACTGTCTTCAATTCATCTTTCTGACAAACTTGCGGTTGGTAAGAAATATCATCCAATTTAGAAATGGCCAACTGAGGCTAGTGGTCTTATCAAAGAAACCCAACGCCTGGGAGTGATTAGCATGCAACAACTGCAGCAACCGGGCCAGAATTGTATAAGCCTATTTTGCCCGATTGTTGTCTCATCACTCGGTGAATCAAAAGCTGCAGATCACTGCATGGCCAAACTGAGCGCCCGAAGCCAAGCACTGCAGAGGTGTGCACAGAACCTAAAAGGGAATGTTGTGGAGTTGTGAGGAAGTGCAGAAAATGGCAAATAAAATTATCAACAGGCTGCGAGAATTCCCTTATGAAGAAACATGACAGCATCCGGGATGGTTCAGCTAAGAATAAGGATGAGTAAGGGGAGATATGGTGAAGATGTGGGAAATTATGCATTGCATAGAAAGTGGACAGGGAGACCATTTCTACCCTCTCTTGTGATACTAAAACCTGACGTCAGGACAGAGAAAGAAAGAATTACTTTGCACAGTGCATGGCTGAAGCATGGAATTCACTCCCACATCATGTAGTGATGATGACCGCTGTGGATGGCTTTCAAAGAGGACTGGACAAATAAATGCATGGAGGACAAGGCTACGGATGGCTACTAGTCTTGATAGTTCTATGTGAGCTCCAGAGGTGAGACGCCCATGAATGACAGTGGTGGGGGAATGCAGTAAGAAGGCTGCCATTGCAGTCACACCTTACTTGTGGCTTTCTCCCGTGGCAGCTGATTCTCCATTCATTGTGTGACTTGGTTTTGAGTGCCATTTTTCATGGTAGGAAAGTAGTGTACCAATCACTCATTCATGCAGTCCATCAAATGAATAATAATTAGAATTCTGAATTAGAGGAGGCTTTGGTCCACTGGGGCATGGGTCCTGTTGCATTGTTAGGTTCAACAAATAGGGCAGAATCATAGAGTAAATATGGATCCTGTTTCCGTTTTTCAGTTTCCCTGGCTAGGGAGGCAAACAGCAATGTTATCCATTTAGCTGTATGTGTTTTTTCACAAGATTGTGGTCAAACCAGTTCACACCATATGCACTAACAGTCATCATCATCATCACCATCGCCACCACCATCTGCAGCAAATACCACAATGCCATATGTCCATGCAATGCATATAGACTTATGCATGAGTCCATGCAAATTGTATAAAGCAATATAAATCCATGGACCTGATCCATCAACTGAGAATTAAACTAGAGAGAGAAGAAAGCTTACTGATGAAATAAAAATACAGATCCTTTTGCTCAGATACGTTTGATATGATGCATTATGCTCATGGGCAGTTGGGGTTGGGGTTGGGGAGGCAGCAGGACAGTTGAACTTACTCAGCCCTTCCCAACCCAAAAACCTCCAAATGCATTTGACTACAACAGTGATTCCCAGGGAACATGGGAAGGTCAACCTGGCTGGTGGTGCAGGAGCCTCTATGAAATAATGCAATTCAAAACATTAGAAGTGCTTGGCCCAAGAGAAGGTTGAAGAAAAACTTATTTTGATTATGTATGCTACTTCTCATCCTACATCTAGAAAGCCCTAACAGATATCGTGTTTGGGACTGTTCGGACACCAAGCTGAGTATTTAGGGGGTATAAAATCTCCCCAAATACCAGTTTTGTAGGGTTTTATTCATCAATCTGAAGTGCATTGAAAACACTGAATCCTCAAAGCACGAGAGTTGGAATGTTCATTTGAATATACACAGACTTCCCATTTTTGCATACAGAACAACCAACAACATTCCTGAATCTTCAGACATCAGATAATTTATTATTATGTTCAACATTGTTCATAAACAATGTTTTTGAACCAAATAGGCAGATCACTGACACAAACTGGTATGAACTGGAAATAGAACCATACCACATTTGAATACCAGCATTTGTTCCAGGGGTCCACCCTATATGCAAACCTGTCTCTCTTAAGAAGAAAAGATATTGTGTGAAAGACTGTGATTCGACCAACTCTTCCTTGCATCAACTTCTAATAACAATTCCATCCAGATTTCAGGTGAAGTCAATACAGGTAATTTAGTCACTTCTCTTGAGACAAAATACTTCCCCCATACGATCAGTACAACAGTATTGTGTGGGGTGCCAAAACACCCCAAGAAGCCACTGTTATCACATTTTGGGATATTGCATCTCCCAAACGTGTTTTGGCTTACAGAACGAAAACTATAAAAAAGAGGCAGATGAAATTTGGGGATACTATTTACTGCTATGTAGGAGTCAATGTGCTGGATGAATCCAGGTCCACTTGTCCATAAATTGCACAACCAAATGTGAGCTTAGGAAATGCCAGTCAGTGACCCGTGGGACTTGGTGACAGTAAAAGAACTGGTGCCTGCAAGGTTATGCTTGAAAAAAGGAAGACAAATGTGGGTGACCATTATGGCCTTTAAGAGGAGAACATAATATACACTCTGCACATGGGAAAATAAATGGATACAGACTCACAAGTTGGCCTATGAAAACAGACATATGTGTTCATGGTATAAATGCTGCAGATGGGGGAAAAACACAATGTGCCTAATTATAAGAAATGAGTTCCTCTTTTCTGAATGGAAGCACATCCTTAGAGCACACAATATCCAAATAAATTTCCATAAAGACCAAGATCAATTTGTTGCCATATGGATATCGCTCAATAGTTGACTGATGACATACCAAATCCCTACAAACAAAGAGTTTCAACCCATTCTGGCTTATGGAGTGCCTCTTCCACAACTAATGCTCATCCTCTGAGGGTTGGCTTCCTTCCACCTGGCAGTCAAAATGTAGAAAATCAGCCTCATAACATTTTAGAGTTGAATTGTCCATGCACAACATGCCAAATGGTTGTAACAGATGGGGAGACATACATTGGGAAGAGTCACCTAAGAGCTTTAACATATGCAATGTGTAAGATTCATATTGTCCTACCTAGCAAATGATGGGTAACAATACCAAGAAGCTAAAATTTACAACCAGAACGACAGAAAAGCCATAGACTCCTAGAGGCAAAACGGTAACAATTGGAATGCCATGATCAGAGATACTCAAGCTATGAGCAGGTTAACAGAAAATCCATGAAGAGCGACTCTTGCTTTTTCTCTACTCTGAGTAAGTAATGTGAGGCAAAAGCTAGGAATGAGCAGATGAGCCGAGGCCAGTTCTGTGGACTACCAACTATTTTTCACCACAGAATTTGTCCCATGCTGGGTTCTGTGCATTTTTTTTAAAAGAGGTAAATCAGTTTAGATTTTTTTTGAAATTTTTGCATACCCTTTCTGCACATTTCAAATTGTACACATTTATGCATGCATCCACTCACTGACGTGAGAATATGTGTATCTTTAAAGTTCTTTGAACATTTTGCAGAAGTACACATTCTAACAGACCCTTATAGTTCCATGAAATAGATTGCAAGTCCTGTATTCTATGGATTTGCAAATGCAAAATGCATCCAGCCGCTACTGACTTCTCTGAGGTGCAAATGGAAGATATCAGCCAGAATAGACTCCCCGCACATCCCTAGCAGAAGCATTCTTGCACAATTTCTGCTTCCCTTTCTACTAGAATCCAAAAACAAACCCCCAGTCAAGTAGATCTGAAGGGAAGGTAGATACTGGTGTGGAAAGACGGTTGAAAAGGGAATCTTTAGGTTCTCAAAGCACCACTAGGGACTACAGCCAGAAGGAGGATTTCCAGCAGGTGGAGCTTTGGGGACCAGCTCATACAGGAAGCACTACAGAACAGCCTCTGCTAAGGTAGTCCGACTTTTTGTACTACGACAGTCACATGAGGACTTGGACACGGAACCCATGGGCCACACAATGAATTGCATTTCCATATAGTAAATTAAAGTGTTTGCAATATAGTTATTTAATTCAATATGCACAATTAATATTTCAATTAACCATTACATGAGGAAGAATTAATTTTAAGACTGAGTGAAAAAGAATGCTCTGCAGAGTCCCAGGCAGTTCCTTGTCTGACAACTGCTCAACGCAATGACCACTGCCCTGGGGAAGCCCATCCCCTTTTCCCATTTCTTTTACCCAGAATCCCTCCCATGTGACCTGCCTGGCCCCTCCATCCTTCTTGGAAATGGCGCACTGAACCTTGTACTTGAGTCAGCAAACTCCCTGCAGCAGGCCCCACCTGTTCCTGCACCTCCTGAGCACCTTTGTGCTCTTCAGCAGGAGCAGGCGGGCAAGCTGAGGCAAGCTCTGATGGGGCTCTCACGAGGAGAGCGGGATGGGTCAGGACCTGGAAAAAGCTCGCTGCAATCTTGCCCATGGCTTCCCTGTGAACCACACGGGAGAGGGGGCTCTGAGTGGCAAGAGAGCCGCAGAACAAGGCCTTGAGGGCCACATGATGGATCACCCTGGTCTATGTGATACAGCCCAAAGTTGGGATACTTTAATCTTCCTGGGCCCCACTGATGATGCTTCAAATTTACAAAGAATGCATGCTCAAGAGCTCTTAACTATCAAGGCATAACCAACTCATACTAAAAGACCTGAAATATTCCTACTTGCTTCAGTTCCTAGTTGGATTAAACTGAGCTTCACGCCATCCAACATTATTGGTGAGAATCTAGCATCCAGCAGAATTATCCATCAGAGGTCAATCAGTGATCCACTGCTGGATCTTAGCTAATTGTTTTAGTGATGAGCTTTGATTGGTACGACAAGAGTTCTAATATTCCTCAAGCCACACACTTCCTTGATGGTATTCTTCTTAAACTATTTTACAGGGCTGTTGTGAGAAAAGGCAAACTCTCATGTACACCTCTAAGATATCTTGAAAAATCATCAGAATACAGCTATTATTAAAAAACAAAAACAAAATAGGAGTCAAATAGTTTATACCAATTCATGTTTGTATTTAATAAGTAAAGCACGCATTCTATATTTAAGTAATAATGTAGATAAATGATTTTTTAGAATTAAAATGTAACAGCCTTTAATTAAAAAACATAAATCTTAAAGACTTTCCTTCCTCTGTAAACTATGCTGAAGCTACAGGAATAATCCACTCTTAGAAATTTCAGTGAAAATAATAGCAGATATAACACACATATGCAGAGCAGGCCCAGGCTGATGAATATGCACTGACAATGCAGTAGATCTGCAGGTTGGGTGCCAACCAATGTCCTTAATAAAGCAAAGAGTAGGAGACGTCGCTCAAAGGTGAGGCATACTCTTTCCTTGCAGAAGCTCCTAGCTGCTCTTGCTGCCAGTCAGAGGATCCCAGGGAGAACATCCCCTGCCAGAGAGTTTGGAGAAATGTGCTCATAAATTGCTGGCCATTGCCCAAGTGGGAAGTGGCCTCACTTCAGCTTCTCAGTGAAGAACCCTCTGGGCCAACTCTACCTAGACTGGCCATTGGCTTCTGGGCAGAAAGTCACAGAAGAGGGCTGCGTGTCTCAGTAGAACATGACTTGAACAACACCAACTCAGCGTCAACTCAAGCTATGATGCTTCTTGTGTTCCTGGCTTTGCTCATCAGTCCTGATTTCTTGGCTCAGTCCCTGTTCATGCGGGCTGGCTTCCCCACTTTAATTCAGATTGCTTGCCACTTTAGATGCCTGATTCCGAGCTCCTGACTCACTTCAGACTGCTGCCCATGGCCCACCCTTGATGTTCTGCCAATGTGTCAAGACTACATGAGTCTGGACCTCATGGCTGAATAAATGACCTCGTTACAGGGGAGCCAGATAGGTGCATTCTCCACCTAACCTCACCCTGTGCTTCTGTCCTCCATCGAAATATAAGATGTGTCCAGAAAGGAATGAGAATGAAGTCCCTGTGCTCGAGAAGGGCTCTGCGAAGGGAGAAGCTGGCCAAGGTCTCTTGGGGTGGGGTGCCAGGTATAGGTTAGAACACTGATCAGTTGCACTCCATCCTTGTCAGAGTTGAGAGATGCTTTTTCGTAACACCCTGTTCAAGTGACTCATATTAAGAATAATGCAAGCAATTTTGGAACAGTGGTAGGTGATAAAATTGTGTGAAATTGGGTAAAAGTGCATAGGAAACTTTGGAAATAGTGAGAAAAGCTTATGGAGAAGCTGCGCTATCATCCGCACAAATGGTTTGAAAGGACACCATTATGGTAGTCCGGATAAAGTCCAAAGAGCCACGACGCAGGATCTGAATGCCATTCCACTTGAAGACTTCCAGGGATGCTGTGAAGAATGGCAAAATCACTGGGAGTGTTGAGCACACTCACAAGGTGCACACTTTGAAGGAGACAGTGTTCAATTGTAAAGTTTTTCAATGAAAGAATTTTTAAAATACCATTCTCATTACTTTCTGGACACACCTCAGACATGTTAAATAGGATTTTAAAAAAAATCTTCCTGCGCCCATTTGTGATTCAAAGAAAACTTTCTAGGCTAGCTGGAACAACACACACCACTGCAATATAAGTCCAGGAACTTGTTAATCACAGCAGGAGTCTGGAGGTAGAGCTGTTCACTCAATTACTCCTTGGATGAATTCTGAAAGTGAATTTATATTCTTGCGAATCTGGTTCAGCTGTTAACAGTGTCGCCCATTCTGATTGTCAAGGGACAACTGCAAGGTTTTATTGTGTTATGCTGTGTTGTGTGAGAGAGAGGGCTCTAAGCATAATTTAAAGTGTTGGGCTTTACTTTTAACACCTTAAACTGCTTATACCCAAATGATTTTAAGGGCCACCTGCTTCTGTACCAGCCTCTTCACAGATCAAACCCTGCCAGCTGCAATCTACCCAGACACTATGCTTGACCCCCAGGGCCGTCCCCCGAGTGCCAACTCCAAGAGAGGCTGATAGGGCGGCAACAAGAGGCAGGGCTTTCTCTGTGGTGGGCCCCCATCCCAGTTTTTTTTTTTTAACACTGCTTTTCTTCATTGTATGTGAGGAGGATGCACAGTTCCCCATGACCCTTAAGCATCACTTATACTTGACATGGAGCCTTGTAGTGATCCTAATGTGGGGGGGGGGGGGGGGGACCTGAAAAAATCTCAGGATAGGTGCAGCATGGGAGAATTTAATGGGGTGGGGGAATGATATGTTTCCCCTTCATACCACCCTGTTTTGAGTTTGCTCTAGCAATTCGTATGACATGGTACATATCACAGCGGTGTCTCCAGACAAGCATCTTGTAACATTTCCAAAGACTACATAAAGGTTCTAGCGTGTTACGATGACTGAAAACATTTCTTTATTTAGACACTGAAGCTGATGGTGTTGAGAGAATGGCCATTTTGTGATCTCATCCTGGTCCTCAGAAATTGGAGCCCCTGGCAGAACAGGTATGAGGCTAAGGGGCTACACTGACTCCAAACCCTTGCTCCTGGTCTCAGATTCAGCATTTAGAGGCATGAAACCAAAATGCATGATTTTTAGGAGGCCTAAACTCTGCATTCCCAAAGCAGAAGTCACTGTTTAAATCTAGTCCTGGAGTTATTTTGGTTCTGCTGACTTCAGCAGGAAACCTGCTTTATTTTGGGAAGTGAAAGGGCTGCCCCAAAGAGCCCCAATACTCCAGACACATCTGTATCCACAGGGCAGTTTTACAATGAAGAGTTTCAGTAAGTGAAAATGCTCCATTCTGATGGTTTGGGGGCAGCACAGTTTGATCAAAGACAATCCTCTCAGCTGAGAATCAAAACCATGAACTAGAGATCTAGGAGCGTCTTTGAATACCTTGCATGCTGACTCTTGTGGACAAAATTTGACTCATTTGCAAAGTCAGTCCACCGGGCACAAATTTACCTTGTAAGTGGATTGCTGTTGTTGTTAAGCAGGCCGGGGGGGGGGGGAGGTGGCGGTGTCAGTGCCCCCCCTTCCTTCTGGCATTTTTGCCTTCCAGCTGAGTTGGAAATTGTGTAAGAACTGCATCTCCCTTTTGACATTTCATATTGTGAGAACAGCAGGAGGCTAAAAGTACAGGAAAGCAGATTTTTGACAATTAAGAGGACGGATACTTTAATTAAGCTTTACTGAACATCGAGAAATCAAGCTTCTACTGGAGCAAAGACTTAGAATATTTGATTTCATCTCAGTTTTCTATCCCTAGCCATTCAGTATATTTCTAAATTATTGACAATATGAAATCCTAGAACAACTTGGCCTTATCATTAAAAAATAAAAGATATATATCATGAAATTTTATACAGTAGAGAGCCCCATGAGTCTGGCAGTGAATCCAATACTCATGACAACTTGACTTGCATCACATAATGGCATCCACCAATCAATGAAGCAAACAAACAATGCAATCTCGTATGTATCTACTCAGAAGTCCGGTTAAGTACACTGGAGCTTCTTCCAAGCTAAATGGACATAGGAATGCATTCTTAACTCAGGATTTTAGGAAATTCCATGTTTCAATTAAGGAAAACATTTCTTTTTTTAAAAAAACTATTGCATAGAAAATGTTTCAGCAAGCTTTCTTTGGTGATGGTTGCAAACAAATATAGATGCATGTCTTACTGTACACTGTTAATCAGTCACACACCAAAGTGGTACTGTGTATTGGAGTTCCCTTAAGATACCTTTGGAAATATCAGTTTGTCCACAATGTGGCAGCAAACTTTTAAGTGTGTGCGCATCCTTGGGCTTAAGCTATACCTATCCTGGAGCAGTTGCACTGTTTCCTGAATAGTTTTGAGGAACAAATACCATAACGATCTAGGACAGAGCAATCCTTTGGCACTTGGTCAGCTTTTGAGGTACCATAAGATCCTTTGCTTTCACAAATCCGAGAACGGAAACAGAGCTTTGGCTTCAGATCTGGCAATCTGTGCTTAGATCCCCCAGCTCTGAAGCCGATACAGGAAGAACTGTGCCAACTGTTTCTGCAAAGTTGGGAAAGAGACCTCGGAGAAGGTGTAAAGGGGCAGGAAAGAGTGGAAACTGAGGCTGCCAAGCGACAAGGTATCCCAGCAGTGTGCCAGCCTCCTTTCCTTCCAATCTGCAATGCCAGAGCTAGACAGACACCGTTGGTCATCTGGCTGACCTGCAAGCTGGAAGGAGAAGGGAAATTGCCTTGTGGAACCCGATGGAAAAGACTGAACTCTCAAGCACTGTTTTGCCCAATTGTGTTGTGAGAAGGAAGCCAGTGTGGGAGAAGCCGAAGCAGCTCACTAATTAAGCCGCTCTGGTGGCACCCGCATTACCTACTAAGGAGATTCTTGCTCAATGGGAAGCTTTGGGTCAGTGTTGGTTTGGTTGTATTTATTGCAATTATTTTCTCTTTGCAAACAAAGAGTGCCCATGCAAATGCAAGTTTTAATACAGAGGGATGAATGGAACTGGGTAGGTGTAACTCAAACACACTGGAATAACTTCCATGAATGAAATTTAACAGTTGAAGGATATAACTTGTTAAAGCACAACAGAAGGAACAGAAAGGGAGGTGGAATTCCCTACTCGTTAAAGATGCATATCTCTGCTTGGAAGTACAGAGGATGAGTATAGTAGCCTCACTGAGAGCATCTGGATTAAAATAAGTGGAGCAATGAGTAGAAGGAACATGATGGCTGGGGATTACTACCAACCTCCCAGTCAGGGAGGAGAACGAGGATCCAATGTTTGAAAAGTGACTTGCCAGCATTTCGGGGAAGCATGAAGTAACAATGGGGGGAGCACTTCAATTTCCCCAGTACCTGTTAGGGGACAAATTCTGACCCCTCCAAGAAGTTTCTGCCTTGTACAGCTGATAACTTTCTCCTGCAGAAAGTGGACAAGGGAACTAGAGGATTAGCTATTCTTGACTTGATTCTAACCAACAGGGATGCCCTAGTGCATAAAGTGGAAACTATGGGAACTCTGGGGAAAAGTGACACGTCACACTTGAATTCTTGACTCAAAAGGAAGTAAAAGCCAAATTTAACCAAATACATACCTTAGACTTCAGGGGGAAAAAACCAGTTTTAATAAACCCAGAACAGTGTTAAGTAAGGTCCCGAGGTAAACAACTTGAATGAAAGTGGGAGTTTAAGTTGGGCAGGATTTTGTTTTAAAAAGAAGGCACAATTACAACCATTCCAGCCATGAAAAAAGGTAGAAGACAGGCAACAGATGGAGCCAATGCAGCTTCACAAAAAGGTTAGGGATGACCTGAAAACCAAAGGGGGCATGTATAGGACGGAAGGCCAGACTTCAAAGAAGGAGAGGAGTCAGTTGGCATGGAATTGAAGGGATGCCAGCAGGAAGAATAAAGATGAGAATGAGCTGAGGTTAGCAAGGGATGTCAAAAAAGCAGAACAACACAAAGCAAATCAGAATTCTTCAGATATGTGCATAATAAAACCTAGAGGAGAGAAATGGTGATTCAACTACAGAATGAAACTAGCAAAATGATAACGGACAACAAAGAAAAGGCAGATATGCTCAGTTCCTTTTTTGGCTCTGCTTTTGCTCCCCTCCCTCAAAAAAAAAAGTTTATTTGACTGCACTGGCAAAGGTGAAGTATAAGTTGAAGGGGCAGGACTGCATCTTGAGAATGAAAGAGAAATGTCAAGGAACATTTAATTGCTTTGAATTAGTCCACATCTCCAGGGACTGATGACTTGCATCCTAGAGTAATACAGGAAGAGGTAGAAGAACTCTCTGAATTGTTGTCTACTATCTTTGAGAAACTATGGAGGACAAGTGAAGTGCTGGAAGACTGGAAGAAAAAGGAAGAAAAGGAGGAATCTTGGAGCTACAGACCAGTTACTTTAACAGTAGTCCCTGGGAAAATTTTGGAGCAGATTATAAAGTCGTAGGTCTGCAGAAACCTTGAAAACCATGCAGTGACCAGCATTTAGCAAGAACAAATTCTGCCAAATTAATTTCATTGGTGTTTTGAATGGGCAGCTTCCCTTGTGGAGTGTGGAAATGTTGTGGACATAATATATCTTTACTTCAGCAAACTTTTGATAGAGTGTTCCATGCTATCCTGATTAGCAAACTAACTAAAAGTGGGCTAGGTGGAACAAACATCAGATGGATCCTCTCTTGACTACAGAAATGGACTCAAAGAGTGCTCATCAATGCCACCTTCTTGAACTGGGGAGAGGTAACAACAGGGAAACCACAGGGTTCAGTCGTGGGCCTAGTACTCTTCAACATTTTTTTAATGATTTTGATGAGGAAGTGCAGAGAACACTTATCATATTTGCCCAAGGCACAAACCTGGGTGGGATAGGTAATAACCTGGAAGACAGAAATAGGATTTGTGATGATCTTGAAAGGTTGGAGTCCTAGGCTGAAAACATCAGAATGAAATTCAATAAGGATAAATACCAAGTTCTGCACCTAGGTGAAAGAAACCATTATCATCATTACAAGACGGAGAATATTTGGCTAAACTATACTGCAAATGAGAAGGATCTTGGAATTGTTGTACATCACAAGCTGGATAGGAGTCATGTGATGTGACTGCAAAAAGGGGAAATGGTATTGGGGGTTGCATTAATGGAAGTATCAATTCCAAATCATATGAAGTTCTAGTTCTTCTCTCTTCCACACTGGTTAGGCTTCACCTGGAGTACTGCATCCAGTTATGGGCAGCACCATTTAAGAAAGATGCAGACAAACTGGAAAGGGTTCAGAAGAGGGCAAAGAAGATGATCAGGGGACTGGAAACAATGTCCTGCAAGGAGAAATGAAAAGAATTGGGCATGCCTGGCCTAGAGAAGAGAAGACTGAAGAAGAGATATGATAGCACTCTTCAACTACACGCTGTCACACAGAGGAGGGCCAGAATCTCTTCTCAGTCGTCCTGGCATATGGGATGAGGAATGATGGATTAAGTTGCAGGAAGCCATATTCTTGCTGAAGATCAGGAAAAAACAGCAATGGACTCAATGAATGACAATGGAACCAATGACCTTAGGAGGTCTTTGGCTCTCTCTCACTAGAGACAATCAAGATGCAGCTAAACTGCCAGGGTGCTTTCACCTGGATTCCTGCCTGGAGCAGGGGTTGGATCCAATGGCCTGAATGACCCTTTCCAACTCTACATTTAATTTTATAATTCTTTCCCTATTCTACCCATAGTGTGTGCTGGGTGGGCAACAGCGAGTGGCTTACAAAATGTAGCGTTCACTAGACCTGCAAAGTAGCCCAGTGGAGGGGAAAGGGTACATAATACAACCTCTGTTGTAGTTCAGTGTTGCTATCTAGCCTCCTTTCCTGGAATTGCCAGGATTTAGTGTCAGTCTTATCTGTCCAATCTCGAAAGTGATAGCTTGTTTTATTCATGTCATGGGGATGGGACAGTTAAATTATACTTGCACAGAATCTGTGAAACTGTATTTTAGCTTTGTTATGCACAGAGATTCATTATGTATTCCGGAGGACAAAAGTACAAAGAAAAGAGAAGACAAATCAAGAAGCAAACTCCAGCCTATGTAATGGTGTTGAGAATGGTTTTTTAAAGAAACAATGACATTCTATGTATATCTAGAATTATGTCCTGTTACCTTCAGTAGGGCTTACTCTTAGTACAATGTGGACAGATTCTATCCTTAAATTTCTTACCATATTTAATTAGTTGCAGTGTCTGTGTGGCCTTGGCAACTCAAAGAATTATTTTTTAGAATAGATTAGTACTAGAGTTGGAAGGGGCCTGTAAGGCCACTGAGTCCAATCCCCTGCCCTATTTCCACACGTGGTCACCATCCAGCTGTAGACCCATGCTTTTCTAGCTTAGCAAATGTGACTTGACATGCCAGCTCCATGTAAAACTATGTATATCTATGTAGTAGGTCTCATAATCTGTTATCCTATTGTTAAGCAACCTCAGAAGGGCTGATTGAGGATCCAAAAGCAGTGCATGAATGTATAAGCATTTCTGAATCCACAACCATATTTGTATGATCAGCAAGCAGCTTGCATAATGTGCAAACTGGAGTGCGTGGATTTGAGAGAATGGAGATAGCAACTTGCTCCAATTTTCCCTTCCCCCAGGACCTGGGACAGAAGCCCTTCTCATGGTGGGAGCTTGGTTGGCTGAGACAGGAAAATCAGTGGTCATACCCAAGCTATGGAACTCTTTGCCACATGAGATTCAGTTATCCACCTCTCTTACTGTCAGTCTGTCCCATACAACAGAATTTCCATATGCCATTATTTTCAGATCCACTCTGCACATGCCCTTTGGAAAACAACTGATGATTAATTTAAGCAAGCTTCAAAAACATGGGTCTTTTCAGGTCACCTTCTCCTGCTGGTCTCCAGATATGTTGAACTGCTATGCCCATCAGCCAGAGCTGGCATAGCAGATAGGCAGGAATAATGGGCATTGTAGACAAGCCTTTCTCAACCTGGGTCTCTCCAAGTGTTTTAGCCTACAACTCCCACCATCCTTGTGCATTGTCCATTGGCTGGGGTTAATGGGGGTTGTAATCCTAAACATTTGGGGGTGGTATCAGGTTAGGGAATGCTGAACTGAAATAGTGGTGTTCCCATCAGATAACCCCAGTGCCTGCATATGCATCAGTTCAGATGATGATGATGATACCCCCAGGACAGCTCTCTCTACTTTCCAGTGCGTCTGTAACTTGCATGAAAAGGAGAGACTGCATATTTTACCTTGCAGCATCCCAGTGATACAGGATGTGCATAACCTCAGCAGTCTCTACTCACTACTTAGCCAAACTTTCCCCTTTGCTTCAGCAGGTGTGTTTTGGCATGGCTTCATTAGTGGAAAACAGGATCAGCTTTCATTCACGTGGAGGGAGGGGACCATGAAGAAAAGGCAAAGCAAGCGGCAGTCCACAGTGCCAGGATGTTTAGAAATCTCGGGCACAGACGCACATGTGTCAATGTTAGAGATGGTCTTAGTAAAGTCAGTCACACACACACAAACACACCTTTCAGGAGAGGAAACCCATTCAGATGCAAAGGATTAGTCCAACAAGCAGCTGAGATGAAAGCAAATGCATGCAGATAGACTTAAATCTTCAAGAGAGCTGGGAACACAAACTATACATGTGTCCATAAGACTGCATTTGAGTGTGCTGAGCTGCCACTGAACCTTTGAAGAATATTCCGAGCCCCTGTCTGCCTGATCAAACGCATGGACGTGCTTGCTTGCCCCATCTAAATCATATATTTATTAGCAGGGGGAGCTTTTTGTATCGACAGATGCCCCCAAGCCAGCCCTAGTCTTGCCTTAATGGAACAATGCACAGGAGTCTCTGAAATAGCATCCGAAGACCACAACCTGTTCCATACCAGTGGGTTTACAGGTGCCGCATGAATGACCAGCTGAGCTGCATGACCAACTAGCTGATCCTGGAAATAAAAACAGAATGCAAATGCTAAAATAATATTTGAAATTTATAAATCCAGCACACACAAGGGGCTTTGATGCACAAAGGATGGGAGCTGATCTTTCACCCCTGTAGATGTATAAGAAAGGATTTTCTAGTTGAGAAAACTCCTCTGCAAACATCATGCATGGACAAACTAATTGGCTACTGGAGTGTGGAAAGAACTCCCAGTCAAGGGACTCCTTTGTGGTTATCCAAGATGTGGCTGACTACTCACTGCGTTGCCCTGGGCGAGCTTCTCCCATCTTGCTTTTGCCAACAAGGACAACATTCACTTGACCGCCTGCACATGCAAATGTCACAGTATCACAACGGGGTTTGCAGAGACTCTGCCTGTAAGTATGCATCTCCTTCCACCACGCCCAGCTTGTTTCTTAAACGGAATTTCTTTGAAGTTTTAAGTTGTGTTTTTGTTGGGTGGCAGTGGGACTTTATCACTGTTTATAGAGGCAGCAGCATGCATGCAGTGTTTCAAGAGCTATGCATACACATTTTCTTGTATGAGCCAAGGGCCATGAGGAAAAAATGTAGCTAGCTATGGACTTGCTGCAGAGGATGGCTTTGCAATGGCCAAGCTCCTGCACCAACCAAGATCTTTGCTTTGCCTTAATCTACTAATAATCCTTTTGGCAGTAAAAGTAAAGTTACCTGGCTGATTGTTAAGGCTGACAGTGGGGCAGTATGATCAGCATAGAGCCACACGTTCGTCTTTCTAAGCTTTTCTAAGTAAAGCACGGCAGTGGACTTGTTCAGCGCACTGACTGTTGTGGGAAAAAGGAGATAATGGATGGGTGCGATGCACTGCACCTGAGGTGAGCCAAGAAATGTGCAAGGATAATGATGGGCTATAACCTCAGAAGATCCTGACCCTTTGTCCTCCAAGTTGCTCCAGAGTTAAGCTCTCAGGAAGAGGATTTAGCATGGAAAGGCATCCTGAGACCTCCACCTGCCCAGGACTGAGTGGCCCCAAAGATGCAGGGGCTGGCTACCTGTTACGCAGAGGACTCTTAGGACTCTGAAAACAATGGGCATGAGGACTTGTCACAATCATTCCTGTGGGGTCAGAGGCTGAGGCTCCTAAAAGTGGCAAGGTTACTTTAAGAGATAGCACCTCAACCATTGCAGAAACAGAGATTGTTCCATGGGAGGGGGACACCACAAAACAGGCCCATCCCCTTGCTGGCACCTGGAGGAAGGCCCTAGAGGATGAGTGCAGTGCCCGAGTAGTTGGGAGCGGTCCTCTGAGCATTTCTGTGGTCCCAAACCGTGTAAGGCTTTATAGGTTAGAACCGGCACCGTGAACTGGGGCTGGCGGCATACAGGCAGCCAATGCAAGCAGGCCAGAACTGGCCTTACGTGTTTGAACCTCTGGCTCACAGTTATTAATCTAGCTGCCAGCATGATCTGCATGAGCTGTAGCTTCTGAACCATCTTCCAGGGCAGTTCCAGGTACAGTGCATTGCAGCAATCTTAGAGATTACCATAGTGGTATTTATTTGATTTATATCCCATTTTTTTCTTTTTTAAGTACTCAAGGCGGCTTACATGATTCTCCTCCTCCTCTCAATCTCATCTTCACAACAACAGCCCCATGAGGTAGGTTGGGCTGAGAGTCTGAGACTGGCCCAAAGTCACCCAGTTGGCTCCATGGCTCGGGGGGAGCAGAATCCACGTATCCTGAGTCCCTGTCCCACATTCTTCACCAACGCACCACACTGGTTACTGAAGCCAGGATACCCTGCCCAGACAGGGGCTTAGCGGGGCCAGCTGCTGAAACTGGTAGAAGCTATTCCGAACTGCCGAGGCCACCCAGGCCTCAAGTGGCGCATGTGGGTCAAGGGACACCCTGCGCTATAACCCTGCTCGTTCAGGGGGAGAGCCACCCGTCTAGAACAGCCTCCTCCTGCTCCCAGCAACAGTACCTCAGTCTCACCTGGACAGAGCTTCGGCTTGGTAGTCCCCATCCTGTCCATCGTCATGGCCAGGCACTGGCTGAGCGCATTCCCAGCCCCAGCTCAGCACACCCAGCCCCAAAGGTACTGCTGCCTCTCCTGCGCTGAAAGGGAAGGCAAATGCCTCCCGCTGCTGCTACCACCTCGCGTCACTTGTGGGTCCCCGAACATTTGTGGGGAGATGAGGAAACGGGCGCCGCCAGGACACTTGCTGCAGCCAAGGAGCAGGGCTGGAGATCAAGCAGGGCCCGCATCACCCATGACTTCATAGCCGGCTGGCACGCAGGGCATCAGCTTTTTCCATCAGGGTTATTGTGGGGTTATTATTGATATTTTATTGTTCTTGATATTGTTGCATTATTTATTTCAATATGGCTTGATACTGGATATTGCTCTTTGATATTGTATTTTCACTTTTGATTCATTGTTTTATGTATTACTTATTTAGGATTTTACTATACTTTCTAACTATGTATTTAGAAAATGAATTTGTATACCACCCAGACAGCCCAAATGAAATGAAATTGAAATGGAATTTGGTGAAGCAGGCAGGGGCTGGGAGAAGAGGGTGGATGGATGGCAGATGAATGTGTGGGAAAAACTGCAAATGTCATATTGGTTCAAAAATAGGACAGTATTTCCAGTTGTCTGGAAGTCACTCAGCTGATTATCCAAGCCAGCTTGGTGTCGGTGGGTGGGATCATACTCTTCTCTACTTCAAAAGCTGTGTGTGTGTGTGTGTGTGTGTGTGTGTGTGTGTGTGTGTAGGTGAAGGACACACAATCTCTTACCTAATCCATATCTGAGTAACAGAAATACGGCAAGCTAATTGAAATAAAATCAAACAGCGAATATCAGTTTTCACAGATTCACTCTGTCCAGCTTGAAAGGAGTAAAATGCGCCACACACATTTCAGTCAAGACATCCTTCATTAGCATCAGTACAAACAATTCCACATGCAACATTTCCACTATTGGAAATATTCAAAGCAGGGTAAGTGCATAGCTTCTCAGGGCTCCGTCTGTTCTCTGCCAGAATCAATAGGTCTCATTTAGCCATTGAAGACTGGAAATCCTATCCCGTTAAAATCAATGTGGGTTTTGCCATTGACTTAATAAGAGCCAGAAATATTGTATTACAGCTCCTCTGCATCTACCATGCATAGGGATATCAGGCCAAGAGAACCAAGGGTGAATCACTATAGCTCTAGTTCATACTCATCCTAGTCTGGACGAAGTTGACAAGTTTGGCTTACCATGGTCTACTCCTTTGTCTGGTTCCACTTCCTCATGGTTCGCAGCCTCCTCAACATCATGCCAAAGATGCTGATCGTACTCAGTAGCGAAATTAAATGCTCCAGCATCCTATCTATTTTTAGCACTGCTGAAATATTACCGCCATTGATAAACAGTGTGGCTGGAAGGCGGCCAGTTGGACAGCAGGGAAAGTTTGCTATGCTACTAATATAAAGAGGTATCAAACACATACATGCTAAGGGCTTTTAAAAGATAGACACTTCCTTCTTCAGAATGCAAAGAAACACCACTTTCCATACATTTCAAGTGTTATTCTCCCTTTCTTCTTTATCCCACATAATGTTCTTTTTCTACTTTGAATTACAGTTGGAGATAATTATGTGGTTCCTGACAGTGAGAATCATGTGTATGGTATTTATATCATTCAAATTACTTCAGAGCCTAACCAGAGGCATCTTTGTAAGAATACCGCAATGCTCCTCATTTTACACACAGAATACTAGAGCTGAGACAGAGTGACAGTGGTGTAGCTGTAGACCTTGAGCTACAGATCTCCATCTTCGCACCCCGTGGAGATTTTTTTTTGTTAAATGTAGGAGGTTGGGTTGGGTCATATCAACAAACTAGTTCTAGCAGTTGTCATCTGCCAGAGCAGGTGTTTTGCAAACTTATTTGGTCTTAATTGCCTATTCAAGATGAAGCCACTCCAAAATACAACCGGGATGACTTCCAATGATATATCACTGCTGAGAAAATAAATCTTTTTCAAAATAAAATTAAATAAACCAGCTAGTGTGAATGTTTACGCTAAGTTCAGAAGTAGCTTTGCTACTAGATTAGGTTAGCTTCCAAGCTAAGGCATTTTGGTGGGTTGGGTATACATCACTGCACCGATAATCTAAAAGTCCTAGCATTTCAACCCTGTGAGCCCTGGTCCCATTACACCATTGCAAAGTAGCTTGCCCAGGGATACAGAAAATTTGGGTGGCTGCATTGAAATGGCTGCCAGGCTTCCACTCCCAAATCAGATTTCCTTCCTTAAAATGTCACCCAATGACACTCCGCCTGCACACTTATCTCAATGCAGCAGAATTTCACACTGTTAACCTCTCCCTTCTGGTTACCGGGCCGTCATCCTCTCTTAATGCCCAAAGTGATGTCTGACTTTTCTCCTGTGCCTGCCATGTGGTGCATCTCCTTTTGTTCGTATACAGCCACCTCCCTTTCCATCTCTGTTCTACTCCCTTTTCAGTCCATTGAGCTACGTGTAAGACTATACGATTTGTCATGGCTCTAGTAGCCACCTAATGCAGCCATACTTAACCAGCCAAAAACAGCCCCCCACGTCACACAGAAACAGCCCTCTGGAAGTGGGCGGATTTGCCCTTACATGAAGCCAAGTGACTGCAACTAGGGCAAATGCAGTTGGATCTACAAATACATCTCAAAGAAGCTTTGTAAACCTCTGGGAATGGCATAGCTGAGGGTTCAAGAGTGGAGGAAACTCTCCCCAGTTTTTGCTAGGAGAAGACAGGCTGAACTGGTGAGCAATGACCAGACATAGTCCTGAAAACTCTTGTTCCCCACAGATGGAACTCAACATGAGGCTATGGCTGAAAAAGTTAACTCTTGTCAGGTCCTCTGCTCCTTCTTATACTGCTTAATAGGACTTGCCCCATGTCTCGATGACATGACACGACACGGAGCACTCCCTTTCTCCTGTCAGCAGCAGCCATGATGCAGAATGGTGGAGGGAAACATGCGGTGTAATGGTGTCAGAGCATGGGGTAATTTGTGCTGGAAAGTATGGAGTGGGACAGAAGGGGATTTAGACCATGAAGGCAGCCACACGACTGGGTCAAAACCCCTCTTGTCCAGCATTCTGCATCCACAGTGGCCAAGCGGTTGCCCATGGGAAGCCCACAACCAGCCACATGCCCTCCTGCATGTTCCCCAGTGATTGGTGTGCCAGAGGCAGCACATAACCGACATGACTGGTAGCATGACTAGGAGTAGAAAAATAAGAGTCCAAAATAAGAGGATTGCAGGTTTGCATTTCTTCAACAATCCTGCAATCCTAAACATGCTTAGCAGTGGAAGAGGAAGCCCAATTGAAAACATGGGACTCACGTCTGGGTCAATACACACAGGATTTATACTGTGAATAATAGGATTGTTGTTGCTGTTAGTTGTGAAGTCGTGTCTGACCCATCGGAACCCAAGGACAACATTCCTCAGTCAATAACTGGCTCAGATTTACACTGCCCTGTCCCCTAAGCACAGGAAGAAAGTTTCATCTCAACAAGCTATAGTGTATTTATCAGAATTCTGACTTGTCCCTGGAAAGGATGGACATTTGGGTCATGGCATCCGGGAGAGAGTGGATGCTGCTTGTATTGTGCCGGCTACCAGCATTTAAAAATCCATCCAAAAGTGAACAGTATGTCCAGAGATAGCTGTTCTGTTGCAATGCCATTTCTAAAAGCCAATGCAGATGTGAAAATGTTGCTGGCTGCACACCTAAGATAACATATTTCATTAAGGAAGTTATTACACGCATGCACACACCCCTACCTCTCTCTAATGAAATGCAAGGGATAAATGTACGCTTTGATGAGAATACAGAACTCTGTGTGAACAAGGGGTTCCCCATTCATGCAATGGATGGAGATCGCACTGAAGAACGAGATTACATGAATGGGTGGATAGATGGATGAATGCAAAATGTTTCCAAATATAGAAGACTATAAGGTAGTCATTGTTTGAACAGACCATACATATTATTATTCTAGGAAAGTTTGGATTAAAAATACTGCAATTGCCTACCAAAGATCCATCTGCCAGCACAAGAAAATGTTCCCACCTGGGAAGGTTATCATAACTAGGCCAGATATTGAAATAGCTCTTCCCTAGTAACTTGTCCTCGGTATCCGGTAATCAGAAGTGTGTCAGCTCCCGATCAAGACTTCCATTTTTCCCTTCTGATACAAAAAATAGCAGCAGTTCCATTACTGAAACTTAACATGCACACACCATCTTTGTCCAGAATGCAGTTGAAATGGTCTGAATTCCCCATTCAGGCTGTCTTCATTAACACCCAACAATTGTTCTGTGAATGGCTGTGGTTAATAAGGTGATTATCACTGTGTGTACTCTGCACAATGTAATTATGCACTGTGTACAATTCAATTCTCTCTGCTTTCCCTGTTTGCAATCTCCCTACCCAAGAACAATGACACCCATGTGCAGCAAGTTACAGGAAAACATTTTATGCATCTGATGAAATGAGCTGCAATCTACAAATGCTTATGAAATATTCTATTTAGTAGTCATGGGTGTCCACCAGACTGTAGTGCTTCATTAAAAGCAAACCAACAAACGATGACAGTAACAATCTAATGTTGTCACCACTCTGGTGAAAACAACCACTAGCACAACGTCATTAAGTACTTGCTTGTTACAGGGCAAATGGGTGATTTTGATAAGTTAGCTCTGGGCTGGAAACAACAGAATGAAATTCAATATGGGCAAATGCCAAGTTCTCCACCTAGGAGAAGGAAACCAAATACATACTACAAGATGGGGGATACCTGGATTAACACTCTTGCAAGTGAGGAGGATCTTGGAATTCTTGTAGATCATAAGCTGAATATGAGTCAACAATGCAATGTGGCTACAAAAAGGGCAAAATGGTAGAGCGCTTACAAAAAACCAAAACTATAACAGCACAGGATGAAACTATTTCCAATATATAAAAATATAGACTGAAACAATTCCATATAAATCATTCAATCATTATAATACTGGGTAAATAAAAAGGTTTTGGCTTGGCACTGAAATAAGTCAGAACCAGGTGCACCTGTCTGGGGAGCAGATACTATAACTGGGGCGCTAGCATGGAAAAGGCCCCTCCCTGGGTAGCAACTCTTCTAACCTCTTTCAGAAAGGTTTCCTGGACAAGGACCTCAAGTAGAAGATCTCAAGGTTGAGGCAGGTGCATATGGAAGGAGATGTTCCTTCAGATATTCAGGCCTCGAACTGTTTAGGGCTTTAGATGTCCATGTTAACGTGTTATATTTGGGCCTGGAATTCATTGTGTGTCTCATCTGCCAGACCAAGTACACAATCTTACAGCTCTATCCTGCACCAGTTGAAGAATGAGAACCATTTTCAAGGGCAGCCCCATGTAGAGCATGTTATGATAAACATAACAATGGGGAAGTTACCAGAGCATGGATTACCATAGCTAGACTCTGCCCAGCCAGGCAAGGATGCAACTGATGGATCAGCTGAAGCTGGTGGAACATATTCCCTGACACAGCAGCCGCCTGAGATCCCAGAGGTGACTCTGGGTTAAGGAGCACCTCCAAGCTGTGCATCCTTTGCAGCTGCATCCAAATTCACTCATTGGAACAGATGAACCACCCACTAACAGGACCTCCATCTCATCCAGATTAAGCCTCAGTGTACTGGCCCCAGTCCAGGCACCACACTAATCAGGCATTGGCTCAGAACCACCATTTGATGAAAAAGAGAGGTAGGGTGGGAGTCATCAGCTCAGACCTCTGGATGACCTCTCCCGGAGGTTTCATATCGATGTTAAACAGTGTAGGAGCCAGCCTATTCAGAAGGGTTCCATGGTTGATAGTATTGAAAGCCACTGAGAGGTCCAGGAGAACCAACAAGGATGCACTTCCCTGTCATTCTCCTGGCAAAGGTCATCCCATGTGGTGACCAAGGCAGTTTCAGTCCCAAAACCAGGCATGAAACCAGACTGAAATGGATGCAGATGGTCTGTTTCCTCCAAGAGTACCTGGAATTGTCTGGACAGCACCTGCTTAAGCACCTTGCCTAATAAAGGGATGTTGGCCACCGATCTGTAATTGGTGGCAACTCCTTTTGACTTTTTCAAGGGAGGTCTGATGACCAGCTCCTTTAAAGGGGTGGGAACCTGTCCCTCCCTCAGAGAGGTGTTTACAACTGGGCCTAAGTACTTAAGCCATCCTTGGCTTTGGAGAATAGCCATAAAGGGCAGGGATTGAGAGTGCAGGTGGTGGTTGACCAGACAGTACTCTAGTTCCCCTTTACTCAGCACTGGTTAGGCTTCATCTGGAGTACTGTGTCCAGTCCTAGGTACCACAGTTTAAGAAAGATGCAGACAAGCTAGAAAGGTTTGAGAGGAGGGCAACAAGGATGTTCAGGGACTTGAAACAAGCCCCTACAAGAAGAGATTGAAAGAACTGGGCATGTTTAGCCCAGTTGTGAAGGCAAGGCGAGGTGAGGCGAGGCAGAGAGGATATACAATATCACTCTACAAGTACTTGAAGCTCTGTCAAACAAAGGAGGGTCAGGATCTCTTCACAATTATCTCAGAATTCAAGGCACAGAATAACAGTATCAAATTACAGGAATCGAGGTTCTGGATGAACATCAAGAAGACCTTCTTGACTGTTAGAGCAGTGAGACAATGGAACCAAAGACCAATGAAGGTGGTGGGCTCTCCCACACTGGAGGCATTCAGGATGCAACTGGACTGCCATCTGAGAGGGAGGGTTTAACCACGAGTCCTGCACTGAGCTGGGGTTGGACCCAACTGCTTCCTAGCAGAGTTGGCCCTCAAATCTACTATGCTTGGATTTTGTGATTTGCCACCAAAATTCAGTGGCTAACTGCATTGCCCAAATTCTGTGGTAAATTGCTGCTTTTTTGCTCAACAAGTGCTAATGACTTTGTGGTGGCACGGGCTTATGTCAGTGCAACACAATCATTGCTAGTGCTGTGACATCTTTGAGTGCGGCCCACGGCATCCTAATGGTATGGGTGGTGTGGATCTTTATTTGGCAGGAAATCGCATTGAATACTTTGAGGCTTGTTCCTAAACATGCTTAGGACTGATGTACAGAACCACATCACAATACTCTATGTACAACTCCAACAATGGGAGTTTACATAGTATATAAACAATGTGTCAAGGCTTTGCCTTGGGGCATCCACAAACCATTATGCCTCTTGTTCTTCAGCCTATGAGCTGGACAGTGAAACAATGCTTAAACTCAATTAGAGCATGTTTAATGCAAATACATCTTTTAACGTGCAGACATTGGTGGTAAGCGCAATTTAATAGGGTAAGCTGCTGAACAGATGTTTAGGAAATGGTGTACATCAATCGATGTTGGATGGGGAGAGGGAAGGAGCCATATTTTAATTTAGCTGTTCAAGGTTTCTGAAGTGCTGGCACTGAGAATGTGCATTATGCCGCCAAATCTGTATGCTAGTGAGTTTTGGTTTTCACCCCAGTACAAAGGTTGTTGCCTTTCTTTCATAACCTGGAAAACAGAATAAATCGAAAAAATCTGTCCACTAATTGCAGTAATTAGCAACCAAGAATAAAGGAAGAAGAGCAACAGATTCTTGAAGGCCAAATGCCTGCATTAAAAGTCTGCCTTCTCTCAAGGGCACTTCGCACTCGTGGTTCTACATAAGACTGCCCTGTCGGAGTTGTGTAACGTACATCATATGCCTTGATAATCACAGCCTATCTGTGGGTTACATTTTGCCTATTCCAGTGAGACACTTGCTCGGAATTGTGTGATGCCTACTTCAAACACAAGGCTAGAAGATGGGCAAATAATTGCCAGTTTTCTTTTCTGGTATCAGTCCCCTGCCCCTCAGTCTCATGACATACCCAGATGGAACCCAGGCCTTCACTGAGGTCATGACAATAACCACTGCATTATTGGTTATTGTCCAGATGGTAGTCCCGGGGCTAAAAATGAGTGTGCCATATAACTTGACCCTTCCATTAGCAGTCAAACATGAGCTAGCAGGAAATGTTCTGTCATTATGGAGCATATGACATTGGGGAAGGGGGGGATAACATAACCACTTATGTTATCTAAAGAAAGATGCAAATAGCGGACTCTCTCTTTCTCTCTCTCTCTCTCTTACACAGAGAAAGAGAGAGAGAGAGAGAGAGAGCGCGCGCTTTGCTGTTGGCAAATTGGCTGCTGGATGGACACCCCTTACCTTGCAGCCCAAGGCATGACACAGGATTGCTGCAGGTAGTAAAAGGGGGACCACATTCCCTACCTTCTTGGGAAGGAAGGGTGGTTGAAAATGGAATACTTTTTGGATAGACCTCACCCCTGCAATGAAGACAAGAAGAAAGTAAGCTTGCATGCCGCCAGCTGAATCGTGTATTTGAGGTCAGATCATGAGCTAGTCACATGCCCTTTCCTAGCTAGGGAATTACAGAGGCAACATTGCCCTTCCTCTATGGCAGAGCGCATGCTTTCCATACATATCATCACTGGTTTGATCTTACTCAACTCCAGCTATGGCCAGGACGGATTTCTGTGTGAGAACCTGGAAAACGTGTACCAGTCAATGTAGACTGGTCTCCCCTAGCCAGGTGACAGGACCAGTGCCGGCAGAACCAGAACCCCACTGCAGGTGCTTGTGGGGAGCAGCTGAGGAGCAACTGTGCAGTGTAGCTGAAGGCCCCAGAGAGCTGCATCCAAGGCCTCCCTGCACTGCTGCTTTTTGCCAAAGCGACACGAGCCGCCCTGGAGACTTCTTCGCAGTCTGGTTTCCTGCATCGCCTCATCTGTAGCCTGCCTGCCAGGCTCCAGCCTGTTCCTTTTCTCCAGTCTGAGCCTGCCTCCCAGGTACCTGCACCCATCCTTCCTGACCTCACCTTGTTCTAGAGCAGGACTGTCTCTCTGGAACTTGGCCCTTGGACTGTGCTCTGGGATTGTCTGACCTTGGACTCTGTTTCCTTGAATCTGTCATCTGCCCAGCTTTGACTCTGGATGGTTACACAGACTGCCTCCTGCCTCTGGGCCCCTGAATCGACTGCAGGACTCCTCCCAGCACCTGCTGGGCCCAGCATCCTGACCACAGTTGCCTGCCATCCATGTCTGGACCTTACACCAGGGACCTTCCAGATGTTTTGGGCCCCAATTCCCATAATCCTTGATCATCAGTCATGCTGGTTGGGCCTGGTCGGAACTGCAGCTCAAAACATCTCGAGGGCAGCCTGGTATAGACACAGCTGAGACAGATGATCTAACTTAGACAGTTTCCTCGTCCCTACAGTGAAAGAGTTGTCCCCCTTAAACTGTATTAAGATGCAGCTGACAAAGGCACAGAGCAGGAAGCCAGCCCAGGAGCGCACAGACACGATTTGGACTTTCTCCGGCGCCATCCCTAAACGACAGCCATCAGCATTCCGATCAGGAGCTGATTGTTTTATTTCCCTGGGGAGTTTCTCCAGATCATCCCTGACAGTCGGGGCGTGGGGAGAGTGCAGTTTGGTATCCAACAGATGGTTGCTGATCAGGTATCAGTACTGGAAGCTGAGGTCAGCTGGCTGCCAGGCAACTCATCTGAAGGCTGTCTGTTCCGCGTCCACCTCAGGGGACAGCGTTTTTGCTGACTTCTGCAGACAGGTGACTTGCTCAGCAATGTTCATCTTCACATCTGGGCTCTCAAAAGAGTGATGGAGGGCCCGCCTCATCTATAATGGATGGCTCTGTGATTCTTCCACCGACTCAGATCACAATTGCTACAAGTCCGTCACTGGCACAGGGACACTCAGGGGAGAGTTTGGGAGAGATGAAGGGGAGGAAGAAGGGGGTGAGGAAAAGGGAAGAGGAATAACATTTTTAAAACTTGGGAAATCTTCTGGCCCTGCAGATGCAGAAGGAAACCTGCCATATTCTCCAGCAAAAAATAATAAGCTGCCGTTCATCGTGTTTCAGTTGTCTTTGGAGGATTGATGGTGTGTGGGATTCATTACAGGATCCCCGAACATTTTCTTTTCGTTTTGTATGAAAAAAGAGGGTTGAAACAGGCTCGGATTTTGACTTTGCAGTGGCAAATGGAGAGGAGGATGCTTTTCATTATTATTTTTTTTCTTGCACACATTCCTCATGTACACCTGTGTATTTCTCACAAGGGCAAAATGTATCTTTAAAGGGTGATTTAGATCAGACTGCAAGCTTTTTTTTTTTTTTTTGGTAAGAAAATCCAACCATATTTCCATGAATAAGTTTTCCAAATACATGCATCAATTGTGGACATTTTTGAAATACATGCTTTACTTTAAATGTATCTGACCACATCTTTGAAATGTACTTATTTTGGAATGCAATCATTTTTAAAATATAGGCATGCTATCAAATGTTATTTATTTTGGGGTCCAGGTGTTACATTGCAAGCTCAGAAATCTGCAGGCAATTCACCACTGATTGTATCTATGTTTTGTCTGGAAATGTGAACTGGGTAAAATCTTGATAAAAAATGAACTGAAATGGATTTCTTACACATCCCCTACCTATTGGAGCTCACAAATGCACAGTTTTGAGGACTCTATCCAAAAAGCAAGGTATAACCTGCAAGGCAAACAAGTTAAAAACCATTCAGAGGAGCTATACTACGGTCCAACTTTCCCCAACCCATATTGTATAGCCATGGGGGATACAAATCCCATCATCCCCAGCTGATTTAATTTTGAGTATATCCAATTATGGCCTTTTAAAGCTCACTGACAGTATTGTGGTTTTCCCACCCCTCCCAGGAATGGAAGAATCAGTGCTAATTTTCAATCACAATCTGTTTTATTTTCTCTTTTGAGTGGGAAAAATATGCATACTGGCATTCATTTTTAAAAAGTGCACACCAAATGCACACTTTCCCCCAACAGACTAAAGTGTAAAAATGCATTTTTTGAGCAGGGTGAAATATGCATTTTAAAGTGCGCATTTTTCTCAATTATTCATTTTACAAACACAGGCTTGTGAATATGCATGCTTCTCTGAATCCTGTGCCATTTGCATTTGAAGTTGCAAGTGGGGCAAATTCAGGTTAAAAATGAATCAGACTGTAATTTTTCTACAACTCTAATCCCACATAAATCCACTGAAAACCGGACCCCACTGAATTAAAGTAGGGTCTGCTCACTCAGCGGCAGACAATGATTTTCCAAGCTTTGGCCAGACATGCAGAGCTGTCCAAGAAAAACTTCCCCAATGTCTGGACACTTGAGTTTCACCAGGAAAAAAGGGACCACCCTGGAAAATGTGAAGACAATTAAGATCTGGACGTCCAGGCTGAACTACTCTGCAGGGTGTCCAGGAATTAATTTATACCACATTTATTAAGTGAGAACCACTAGTTCCAGTGTTAAGTAGCACCATTAAGTCCTATTATCATGGCTAATAATGCTCCCGGCATGAGACTTCAATAGCTGCTGTATGCTTGTTTTCATTGAAAGGAAACACAAAGAGATCAGGACGAGACCTATGAGTATCTACATTGTCTTTTGATAATAATGCTTTTAAAGTATAATCTGTCTTTACAATCCTTTGCTACCGGGAAGGAAGAGAAGAATGGAATTGTCATCTCTGTAGCATGTTAAATACCTTCCAACACAGAGTCTTATACTAATCTGGATTCAAAAATTAGTATTGATTCTTCTGTAAAGTGCATCTGAATTTCTTTATTTATTTTCTAGTGTATGTAGCACTGATGAGGTTATTTCACCTAATAGGACGGGGTTTGCTCTCACCACAGAGATGATACAATTTATTCACTGGGCTCAATCAATAGCAAATACATTTACATCCTCTCAGTTACAGAAGAGCCATTTGTCTGAATATACCAGTTCAGTTTTGCCCAACTTGATATCCTCCAGATGTGCTTGATGGCAAATTTCACCAAGAAATAAGAGGTTTGAGCCACCACAAGTAAACACGCCTGCCCAGCTCTGCTGGATCAGACCAAGGGTCCATTCAGTACAACATTCTGTTTGCACAGCGGCCAACCAGCTGCCCACGAGACACAACAAGCAGGACAGGAGATGACAGGGCAGGGCCTTCCCACCCAATTCCCAAGCAGATTGCCTTTGATACTGGAGGTGATGTTTAACCATCAGGACTAACAGCTATGAGAACCTGTATACTCATTGAATCAGTCCAGTCCCCTTTTAAAATGATCCAGATTGGTGGCCATGGCTACATCTTGTGAGATTCAATCCCAGAGTTTTGCTCTGCATATCTACACATACAGCAGGCCACACATGCTAAATGAACACTGAAACACCAGGGAGAAAGGATCTGTCCTGGCCTATTATGTGTCATGATAATGTTCTATTTACAAGGAATTTGGAAGGGGAACACTCAAAAGTGTGATTTCCTATCTGCAGAGATTGTGCAGTTCATTCTACCATTTCAGAACTCTTACCACCCTATTTGCACCTTATTCTTCCACATGGGTAGAGCAGACACAGCACAAAGAACATTTCCTCCCAAAGCCTTCAGAAAAGTGGACGTTCCCCCATGTATTACAAGTGAGCAGCCAATTCTGAAACTGGGAGGGAGTGTGTTAAATTAATGGATAAAGATCTTGTTCTTCTCCAGTGAAGAAATTCAGGAGGACATAGTAGGGGTGAAAGGTGGGGGGGTTGTGTTTTGTTGTCTTCTCAATAGGTGCACATGCCTGTGTGAACATCTGGAAAAACCTACTAGTCATTTGCTGGTACTTGGTGCTTGTCACACACAGATAGCCCATCACCACAACCACCACCAGCAACAACTTGGGGATACAAGTCCAGAGACGACAGTGATGGATGCCTTATAAATTTCCTAAATAAAAACAATACAATACAATACAATACAATACAATACAATACAATACATAGGATTGTAGAGTTGGAGGCAAGATTGGAAATTATATCATCCAAATGCTCCTCAATGGAGGATCTGCAATACAGGAGAGAATTTAAGGAGACCTCCTAATACCTTGTAATCAGAAAATGATGGATGAAACAGAGGGTATGGCTTGCAAGCAAAATATCGCACAATATGCCCCACTCTTTTCCCAGTGATATGAAGAAAGTTCAAAAGTTGTGGCCAAAAGAAAAGAAATGCATTGTCACAACAGGAAAAAAGGGACATGAAATAAAAAGTGCAGATTCATGTACAGGTCAACTTACGTATATGTTGTTGAACATTTAGAAATAATGACTAGTGTTTAACCAGATCATCCTGATGAGTACTCCTGTATCATGGACATGACACTGCTAGTAGAACCAAATAGTGAGAAACGGAATGGTTTCCCATAGGCAAAGGCATCAGATAAAGGTGTATTTTATCTCCCTGACTGTTTAATCTGTACGCAGAAGATATCATACGGAAAGCTGGATTACAAGCAGAAGGCGGCGAGTGAAAATGGGTGGAAATTGTATTATTTAAGATATGCAGATGATACCACATGACTGGGAGAAAGCAGCAAGCAATCAAAATGATGAAAGGGAAAGAAGAGAGTACAGAAGCAAGACTGCAGCTGAACATGAAGAACACAAACATCATGACTATGACATGATTTACTTAACTTTACTTTAAGAATTACTTAACTTTAACATAAGCAGTGAAGAAAGGTTCAGTTATGAATGCAAAGGAAGACTGCAGCCAAGAAATTTGGGGAAAAAAGACTGAGACTTAGAAGGGCAGCAATGAAAGAACAAGAAAAGATAATCAAGTTGAAGGATGATTAAATAGAAACCAAGGCCAAGATCATTCACACTATTGTATTCCCAATCACTACACATGGATGCAAAAGTTAGACTGTGAAAAACGTTGACAGGGTGAAAACAGAAGCATTTGAAGCATGATGGATATCCTGAAGGAGAGCTTTGTAGATACCTTGGACCAACTGAAGGGGGTTCTTGAGCAAATCAAACCAGAACTTGTTCTGAAAGCAAAATGATGGAACTGAGGTTGTTGTACCACAAGCACATCACAAGAGGGCAAAATTCACTGGAGAGGACAATCATGCTAGGAAAGCCAAAAGCAGAAGAAGAGGAGAAAGGCCAGTTATGAGATGGAGTGATTCCATGAAGAAAGCTGTATCCACAGTTGATCAAGCAAGAAGTGTCTGGCTTTTCCTCTACCTGATAGTCAAGCAGCTGAATCACTCTGAGGGTGGAGTCAAAATCTTTCTGAAAGGGAGGGAAGTCAATGGCCCTGCTGGATGGGAATTCTGGGAGTTGAGGTCCAAATGCCTCTGAAGGCCACCAGGTTGGGGAAGGCTGCCCTGGAGTAAGGAAAGAGGAACTCTGTTGGAAAGAAATAGGATCTTCCAAAAAAGGAATTCCTATCTTCTCCCCCTGCAGTCCAGGATTTCCTGGCTCTCTGGAGGAGATTTTCTAGGATAAAGGGGGAATCAAGGAACATTGCCTTCTGTATTCCAGCCTTTATCCATTTCAGAAGGATCAGCTTGGGAATAACTCAATTATATGGGAGGCACCTTTTGGACAGTGGTTTAATTTTTCTTCCTGTTCCTAGTCATCATAGTGACCTGAAATGTTCAGCATCAAACTGAGGCCTGATCTTGCCTTTTCAAGAGCAGAGCCTCCTCTTGTGTTCCAATTCTTGGTCATATCAGAAAGATGGAAAGTTGCAGAAAGCCTTTTAAAAATATATTATACAGTATTTTTACCACCTGGGGGAAGGAAGGGCATCATCTGGATTTGTGCCTCAGGCATGAAAATGACTTGGCTCCTTATTAAAAAGGTATGAGAACACTGAAGAAACTGTATTAACACTGCAATTCACCTGAATGAAAAGAAAACGCAACACAGAAATTATTAATTCTACTTCTCTCTTGCCCTAGTCAGCTAGAATGTTACAGTTTGCCAAGTCTAATCTGATATTCTGAGCTCGCAGCTTTACATGTGGCCAATAAGAGAGTCTGTTTGATCATCCGTTATTAGACAGAATGCGGCTCTGCAATGGGAAATATGAATGTTTGCATTACAATAACACTGTTCAGCGTTGTTTGTTTGTTCTGAATGTGGAGAACGCCAGTGTGGGCAGACACACCTACCTTAAATTTTCTCTAGATAATTCCTGCACTGTAAATGTGCACCGAAGCTTGATAAACGAGCATTACCACAACAGCTTTGGTCCTCTGTGGACCATTGCTGGTGATGGTTCTGATCACCCCCGCACCAGTGTCCCCATCTCTCCTCCCATCTGCAGCCCTGACAGGCGGTAGATTGCAAAGATGCTTTAAGCTCCTCTTAGGGCTAGTGTACTATGCAGATGGAATAAAGTACAGTCCTCCATGGCATCCCTCATCTCATAATCAACTGGGGATAGACAGACAAATAAACTGCATTTTTCTAACTAGTGTCCATAGTGCAAATAATAAAAATAAATGGACACTTCATGCAGATTTTGTTTGAGAGATGTGTGGATAGGGAGGGGTTTTTTTTTATTTTTTATTTTTTTGTCCAAGGGATAACACCAACTTGGTCTGGAAAAGAAAAAAAGCAGATGAAAACAATCACCATCTGTTAAGACCTGGCTTTCCTTGGGACAAGAGCTAATCTTAAAACTAAGGATTAATATCTGTAGTACAGTCACCTCCTACGATTCAAGACACAATGATTTGGAGCCTCATTCATCTTCAAACAATCCTGAGCCTTCCCATACAACATAAATCCATGGATGCTGGCTCTCAACCAGAGTAACCTATTCATAAGGAATTTGGCCAGGGCATAGGCGTTTATTCATTCTTTGTTCCATGGCTTGGGCAGAAGAGACCTGTAAGGGAACTAGCAAATCCATGTCAACAAGTCCTCTTAGCTTGTCTACAAATCCAAGGAAGGCCAACTGACTGGAGGAAGCTGCTGGTGTTGGGGGGAGGTGAGGGAAGAAAGCTTTTTATATCTTTTTATAAACACCCTGCAAGTTAATCCCCCGAGCCAGACCGGATTAACTACCATGGCAGCCTCATGGTTGTGGCAATTTTCTGAGATGTTTAAACTGGAGAAAATGGTAACTCTGTCATTTCGACCCCCTTTCCCTCTCAATTTATGTTTTCATCAAACGGCTGCATTAGGATCTGTACATTGCATTTATATTCTGTATAAGTCTCTGTGTTTGTGAGAATGATTAAAAAGGAATATAGCCATAAGGTGGGAACACAGCCCAGCAAGTGGTTCCCACAGTCTCTGGCAGATGAAAGGGAGACAACATGGAAGAAAGGGATATGGCTGCACTCGGATAAATGGCTCCTCTAATGGGCTGCACAATTAGAGGAAGGCAGTGACAGCTGCAGGACTTTCAGCACAGCACGCTCACCGGGCCTGCTAACTGGAAGAGGCAGGACAAGAAGCCTGGCCGGTGTGGGCACTGCTCCCACATGCCCAACGGCAGGCAGAGCTACAAGCTTGTGGGAGTCCCGGAAGGTCTCCTTCCCCCCTCACCCCGCTTTTACAGGCAGCTCCAGTTCTGAAGAGCATCCAGCGGAACTGCATTTTTCTCAGCCATCTTTCAGATGGCACAAAACACTGGCTGGCCTGATTCACTTGGAAGTGCCCAGGATTCCTTGCAAGCCACCCGATGTGTCGCCCTTCCATAGGTCCGTGTTGGTATTAACTTGTTTGTGGCTCAGGCACCAAAAAGATGCAGAAGCTGCAATTCGGGGGCCCCACATAACAGAGGAAGTGCACAATCTGGTCCCCTATGGCCCCCTTCCCTTCCCAAGCTCCTGCAGCCTAGACTCTCAACTCCTCCCATTCGAATCCTCCTCTATGTCATTGTTTTCACATCACAGGTAGCAGTGATGAAAGATGCAACTGTTTCATGATTGCTGAAGGAGAGAGTGGGAGGAAGGTGTTCCAGGTCCCCCAAATATCTTCATACAGGTTGGGTTGTACCTGCGTGTTCATGGTCCCAGAACCATAATCACACATGGACCTCAAGGAGTTCCCCACAAAGTTGCGGAGAACAAGGTTTGTACCACTATCGGCTGCCTCCATCTCAAGAGCCAGACACATCCCTGCTGCTTTGAAGCCAGAACTGACCTGCGCTGGACTTTAAAATTGCTAGCAAGACATTGTAAATTCTTTGCCATTCAGTGAGATATCATTCATTTGCTGGTTGGTCGGTTGATTGGTTGGTTTGTTGACTTTATAAACTGCATCCAGCCATCCGTGCAGTGTGCCAATGTGGTATGCTTGTGCCCATGATGCAGATTTCTGCATAGCAAGTCATTCTCATTCTCCTATCAGCCACATATGGGTGAGGCATATGCATTGTCATTAGCTGGACCATCTGAAGCTTCCATTGAGAGATGTAAGTTAGTGATCTCCTTTAACAAGTTGCTTTGTCTTTTGTATATATTTTACTTCAACAGAGCTGATGTTAACCAAGGGAGGAATCCCAAGCTCCTGCAGAGGTCAGCTGAGGAAGGTTAGGATGGGGCAGGACTCCTGTTCCATCCACAGAGGGAAGCTCTGCCCTGGGGCAGTGCTTTGGTGGAGGCTCCTGATAATCTGTAGAAGTTCTGCAAGCATAGATCTTGCTTTGGCAGTGAGGGAGGTGACAGCCCTGGCAAATAGGGATCTGCAGATCAAAGCATCCTCTTATCACCACGCCCTGCACAGTCCTGTATCAAGTCAGCCCTAAGCGATTGTGTTCCCTTCACACTGGTTTTGACAGAAAATATAAGGGCAAACTGCTGGGAGAGGAAGGGCCAAAAAGCTATTGCGCAGCCTCTGTCCTGATGCCACCATGGTTTCAAATGCTCTCCCACCCAGGCCATGTGCTTTGGAATGCAGCAGTGGTTCTGTGGCAGATCCCTTCCACAAACACCCACACTCACACTCGCTCACATGCATACAAACACAAACATGCACCTAGGCTTCCTCTAAGTAGGGACAGAGGATTCACTTAATTCCCTTCTCTCATTCACTCTAAACTGAAAGATGTTAATTATTAGAGACTACACAAGAAAAACGCAGAAGGGGTAAAGAGATGGTGCATTGTATGACTTGTATGTGAATGAACATATGTGAGAAAACACATGGACCTGTTTGCATCTGCATGAGCCCTGCACCCCAGAAGTCATCTGTTGCAGCCATCGGGGCCGAGACTGTTGTGCACCTGAATTTGAATCAACTGGAGAGAAATGCTAACATTTTGATATAAACAATGGATGTATATATTTGGGATACGCACATGAAAATGTGTAGTTTTCATGTACAGAAAGCAAAGAACAAAGCACACCATCAGATACCGATACAATTCAAAAGGAGCTGAACTGAGGCAGAAGCCTGAAATTCATGACAAGCTTGAGTTTTGCTAATTTGTACTTCTCTAGTTTCAAAAGTGCAAGTCACTGATTGATGTTGCAGCCATTTGCAGCAAACAAACACGCACAACCAGAACTTCAAATGTGTAAATGCCTACGGCAAGCAGTTCAGCATGCTAAAGCAGCACCTGGAAGCTGCAGTGGGCTGGATAAGAGCCCATACGGTGGAGAGAGAGAAAGCAGGACTGGCTAGTTTGTTTTTCCAGGCAAGTGGTGTTCACACTCTTCTCGAAGGGGATGCTCTTGCCTGGAAAGATTGGGAGCATCGTCTGGCAGGTGCTCATCCTTTGACACTGGAGGCCAATGTAGCCCTTAAGCAACTCAGATTGTTACACCAGCTGTGACCTTACCTGGGCAGAGATAACCTGCCTTCCAGTTATTCACGCCTTGGTAACCTCCTGTTTGGACGATTGCCATGTGTAGCTCATGGAGCTGCCTTTGCAAACACCCTGGAAATGTTCATTAGTTAAGAACAGCATTGCAAGCCTGCCCCCGAGAGTGGGAGAGACAAGCAAGTCAAGCCAGTGCTCCATCATTACGGCTGCCCCCCAGTCTATTTCCATGCCCAATTCAGGGTGTTGCTTGGACCTTTCAGCCCTTCAAGACTCGGAGCCAGGGTACCTACTCCTGGACCATGTGCCCTCCCCATTATTTGAGGTAGGGTGGTTGGCGACAAAAGAGAGTGCCATTCGACTTCCTTCTCCTAGACCTTCTATGTTGTCTTGACTTTAAGATACTTTCCTCCAATCTCTTAGACTTTTATATTGTATTTATATCAGTATCAGCAGCAGCAGTGGCAGCAATGATTAAGAGGATAATTATTTATTTCTTGTTGTTAGCCAGTCTGAAAACTCTCCTATATTGTGGTTGATAAATATTGTAAATAAATAAATGATGTATGTTCAGCTCATTTGATCTTCCCACCAAATCTACCCCATGCCTTACTTCTTACACTCCCTGACAGATGTTCAAAGGTGCACTTGAAAAGGTGAGATTACAATGCCCTGAAGAACATTTCCTTCAAAAAGAAATAGCTTTACATTTCAGCTCCATTCCCCCCTTGTCTTTACCTGTGGAAATACAAGGCAGGAGAACAACCAGCCAAGATGCCAGATAGGGTTGGGGTGAACTCTCTCTGATCTGTCTTTCCAGGCATTCAGGCGCTTCCTCTTGAGCTTAGTCTGGTCTTCCAATGCGAGCTGAGTGGAGAGGAAGTCCATGAATGCTTTTAGGGGGTCTAGCAAGTCCTACCATAAGGAAGGCTGAGCGCAGAAGAATCAAGGCCTTTGAACTGTGGTGCTGGAGGAGACTCCTGCGAGTCCCTTGGACCGCAAGGTGATCAAACCGGTCGGTCCTAGAGGAGATCAACCCTATCTGCTCTTTAGAAGGCCAGATACTGAAGATGAAACTCCAATACTTTGGCCACCTAATGAGAAGGAAGGACTCCCTGGAGAAGAGCCTGATGCTGGGAACAATTGACGGCAAAAGAAGAAGGGGACAGCAGAGAATGAGGTGGCTGGAGTCACTGAAGCAGTTGGTGTGAGCTTGGGTGGACTCCAGGGGATGGTGGAGGACAGGAGAGCCTGGAGGAATGTTGTCCATGGGATCGCGATGGGTCGGACATGACTTCGTGAATAACAACAACAACAGCAGCAGCAAGTCCTAGGAACATCTTTGAGCCTTTCGTTTATTTCTTGCTGAAATTGACACCTGTCCTTCTGTGGCCAATCAGCATGCCCTGATTCCGTCTGGGATAACCAGTGGGTTATATTTTCACCATCCTCTGATTGTGCCGAGCATGATAACACAAAGCATTGGAGAACTACCTGGTAATAATCTTATTTATTTTAGCAAGCCACCTCACAGATGTATGTGATGCAAAGAATGGCAGTGAAAACTATGGCATAGAAGGTCTTAGGAATATTCTTTGGCTATTCAAGGATGCTTTGGCATGTGCTTCAGGCTTCTGCTATCGGGATTATTCTTCCAATGAACCAAGAACTTTTTTCACTGAAAATATAAGCAAATGTTTCACCGCACCTTAATTAACATTTGATCATCAAATTGCTGTGAAAGCCCAATCTGGCTCATGGGCAAATAGTTGGCTATGATATAGGAGAAGGTAGTGTCAGTCAGCTTGAAAGTGACTTCGTTTGTATTAAATGACTCTCCTTTTGTCTACAAATGCCAAGGAGCACAACATTCATAGGGGCATAACAAGCACCTTTTGCAGCTGTCAATTATCCTAGCACCCAGAAAATTAGCAGAGATGTGCATTTTGACCATGCCTGTGAAATTGGAAGCTTTTGTAGCTCATCTTGATGAGGAAAAAGGGAGCAGGAAACATATTGTATTTTTCATGACTATTACAAATGATTGACCTAATATTGGATAACATGAGACCCAATCGCTTTTGTAAAATAATAAGTTAGGCTGCTGAGTAATTATTGAACACAAGGAATTCCTAAATCTTTTCATTGTACGTTCTTTAAAAAAGAAATTAATCATTGCAAATGATGGAGAATTCAGTTTTATAATAAAGGGAAGGAATAGCAGAGCACACAATAGGGTATTTAAATGTTAATAGAGTCAAACAGTTTAAAGCATAGCACACTTTCAAACGCTGGTTTATGCCGAACTAATTATACTTTCTAAGTAGTGGTGTGTACCCTTGATTACAGCTTGATGAAAGTATTGATCCAGCTGGTGACAAGTGTAATTTTCCTCGCTGTACATATCTTTGTTTCTCCTTCTCCGACCCCTTTAACAAGACATCACATTATTGCACGCTTTTTAACAAATTTGTTTTCTCTTCTGATTTCCTGTTGGAATCACTGCAGGGGAGGAAGAGGAGACTGAATGAGATTTCTCTGCGGACTGGCAAAATGCATGTCATCATGGCCAGGAGTGTGGCTGCGCATGGAGGGCTTGTATATTGCAATTATCCTCCAAGGGTAGGAAAATAAGGGTGCGCTTGGTACACATGCATCACAAGAAGGCGAGACTGGAGAAGTCAGTCATGCTAGGGAAAGTTGAAGGCAGAGCAGGAAAAGGACGGCTGAAAAAGAGATGGGCTGGCTCTGCCAAGAAAGGCTCAGCCTTGGATTTAGAACAGCTAAGCAAGGATGACACGGATAGGGCATTTGGAGGGCTTCCAGTTGTAGGGTCACCCTAATTGGGAGATGACTTGATGGCATGTGGCAACAAACCACAGCACATACCTATGCACCTTGGGTATGGTGGCATGATACCCCACACCCCTGTAGGTCACTCAGTGTCATAGGTGGGGAACATGTCCTTCCTTCTGCAACCGTTTCCCCAAGCACCACACTGGACTCTTTCCAATAGGAGTCAATGGAAGTCATTCCCATATTGTTGTAAGAAATTATTGGACATACTTAGGGACAGCACAACAACACGTGTGTACGTGTGTGTGTGTGTGTATGTGCGTGTGTGTGTGAGAAATGAAGCCTAATCCTTGCCCTTGATGGCCTCAACCATTAAGAATCAAGTTTCATCCTACCCGTGTGGCATGGATTCTTTGTCAGTTGTGCTAGAATGTGACCAAGCATTCCATCAATGTCACAACATTTCTAGGACTGGCTCTATCAATAGGATGGAAGTATCCAATCTCTATGAATATTTATGGGTTTATCTATGATATGAACTTGGAGTATTTTTAAGTTAAGTGGCACTGGCAACTCTCGAAGAGTCCTGCAGAGGGTAGAATACTGAAGACACAGAGAACACTCAGTTCCCTTAAAGAATGGAGGTTTCCAGAGTTAAGCCACAACTGTTAACCCTGACTGTTAACCTTGTTTAGATCAGGATGGTCCGATGTGGACCAAGGAGGCTGTCTCAGACACTAGGGGTTGGGGCCATGGGAAGGCAGCATGAGGTTGGAGGGTAGAGGTGTAAGTGCCCTGTGGCCTCCTCTTAGCCACTTTTGCTGGGCCTTTGGTTCAGTGGAGGATGCCACCAGTGTTGAAGCTTCAACCCCCAGCCTGGTTGGCTTTTGTACATGGAATGGGGTGAGGGCTGCCATTTTGTATACATCTCAGGCAGCCAAAGGTTTAGGCCAACTCCACTATGAATGCCCTCTGTTTCTCACCAGTTGAGACCATTTTCATATGAAGCACTTCCGTGGTGCCTGCTTGGCTTAACAGACAGTTATTGTCTCTTTAATCAAATGGTACAGGATAAGGAAGCACTCACTGTAGTTTCCTTTTAAATTTCTATCTCAAGGCACAGTAAATTAATCAAACTTCTATTTCACTAGGCTAAACAGAGTCAGTGCAAAAGCCAAGCTTTTGTCTTCCAATCAGGAGCAAGTTTATATATTTATGTAAGTTTCCATTTGATAAGTCATTAAACTGATTAAAGAAGCTTAATAATTATCATTTAATGTTCATACATTTGCATTTCATTAAAATGCAACACCTGATGCATTAGGTGAACATTAAATATGTACATAAATTTAATTTAAGGAACTGCCATTTGCTTTTATCTATTACATCAAAGAGTAGCATAAGAATAGCTGTGGGAAAGGGGGGAAATCACCCTCTTCCTCCTTCTCTTTTCTTTAGGGACAGCCCACCAAAACAGAGAAAGAGAGAGAGAGAGAGAGAGAGAGAGAGAGAGAGAGAGAGGTGGAGAGAGGGGGAGGGAGGGAGGGGAGAAAGAAATAGCAGAACTGTAACTGCACAAGTAAATTCATTTTTGTATGCCACCCAAATATTGTCAGTGTCAGACAGACACATGCATGTTCCTTTAATTTCAACGAGGCTGAGCCAACATATGAAAGTCCAGGCCCACAGTTGGTTTTTCTCAAACATAAAGTCTGCTGCCTGCTATTAATAGCACCCAATTTACATTTTTCCTATGGAAAAAACCCCTGCCATTCATTTATAAATTTAGAACATTATTTGGCCAAGCAAAACTGTGAATATGGCCTAGAGAAACTAAACAACTGCAATCACAAAGTGACCCAATGGCTCCTCACATGGCCACAGGATCTGGCAGATCCCGTCCTGCAAGTCCAAAATGGAGCTAGGACTTCTGTGTGTGTGTGGAAGGAACCTGAGTGGGGATGTGTGAGCTCCTCTTCAGAGGTCATATGGAAGAAGGGAAGGGATGGAAAGAGACATTATGGTGGGAGGGGAAGCAAGGAGAGATGCAGATTCATTGGATCCACACATCTGTTGGCCTTCACCTCCAACAATACAGCTTTCAAAAGCTATTGACTCAGATTCCAATTCAGAATAGGAAGAAGGGGCAGGGTTGGCATTTGCAGCTGAAAAGGCAGGGCCAGTGGACCAGAGAGAAGCCAGGTAGTTGCTGAAAACCAGACAGCTTCAAATTTGGAGGGACATCCTGCAGAGCAAACTGAGATGGATGCAGGTGGACTTAGCATCATTATATTATGGCAGCAAGTTAAGAGGTAGGCCAACTGAGAAGTCTCTGATGTTCTAGACAATTGGCCCAAACACAGCAGGATCTACCTGTTTTAGGGCTGAAGGAGGAGAGAAATTTGCTTCAGAATCAGCTTCATATTGTTAAGTCACTTTCCCCTAATGGCCAGAATTCCAGCTTAGCTTGTACCTTCTGTTGCTGACTTCTACAATGCTCTTCTGTATCACAAAGACAGCCTAGCTTTAACACAATGAAGACTTTCTCAGAAAGCCTTTTGTCTGGATCTGCTTGGAAGAGAAAGGAATAAACCAGCTCTCGCCAAAGGGCATGTGAGAAATGGGAGGCCTCATCCCATCCTGACTGGCTGGGCTTAGGATACACGGAAGGGCTTGGTGCATCCATCCCATAACGGGGCTTTCTCACACTGGCTCTTGGTGCGACAGACACACAGAAACTGATGGGATCTTTTCCAGCTAAAATCCTTTTCAGGTTTTTTTAATGTCTTAATTGCACTTTGTTTTAACTTGCTAATGATTTATTTATCTGTGAACTTGGTTATGAACTTTGGTTCAAAAAATAAACCTTCTGACCTCCTGATTAACAAGATCATGAACTTTACATTTCAGCAGCTTGTAGAAAGAGCAAAACAAAAAACAAAAAACGCAAAGCTAGATTCATTATATCTCTGACTTGATAACAAAAAAGGGGAAAAAACACTACCTTTTTCAAAGTTCTAATTGAACTAAATACTGCAAAAGGGAAATTTGCACTTCCAAGCTTACTTGTAATCACAGGGTTTTGAAAAGATCAAAATTTTAAAAAAATGTTTAGAGTTTAATGCAATTCTGAATAAAGCTATAAATGCGTCATTCTGCTTGCACTTATTTAAAATATGTATCTAAACTGTTTGTGTTGGCTTCAATAAATCCCAGATGTGCTGCTATCTATTTTCCTGGATTTATTTATATTGCTAAAATTAAATGAAATGAGGAATGCTGCTGCGCTTGGTGTCAGAAAGGGTAACACATTAGTGCTGCAAAATTGAAGGAGGAAAGCAATGCTGATGCAATTAAACTTTTCTTCTCCCACACCAAAAGCAAGTTAGCGTTAATTGAAAAAGGAAACCTGGCAACCAAAAGAAGGTTTGCTTTTGTTAGCTTATCCAGATTAAGTCTGTAGACTTCTGGCTGTTACAGGAAATACTATCATATTCTGCTTAGTTTGGTATGGCATGAAACCTGGAGAATTCTGCCAGATTTACAAGGTCAAATGTCAAAGTGAATGCTCAGCTCAGCTCAGCTCAGCTCATTATTTTCTGCATAGTATGTGTCCTGCTTACACATGAATGTTCTGGGGCTCCCAAGGATGCTATCCTATGGCCTCCTAGCATTGCTTGGTGGGCCAAAGGGTTACCTGGAACCCCAGGTTTGAGTTCCCTGGCCATGGAGCTTGAACTTCCAATATGGAGACACCATTCTGTCCCACTTGTGGCCAGCACGGCTGCCTCTTGGAGATCAAAAATTCGCCTTGTGGAAGGCTAAAGGGGTATGCTGGGGACCGAGAGAGGAGGAGAATGCGGCCAATGGTATACACTGTACCCAAAGAGACTCCTTCCCTCCTCCTCTGCAGTGCTTCATTTAGATCACCAAAAAGACATGTCTAGATGGAATGCAGCACTGGGGTGGCAGACTTCTCCACAGTCCTGTGCTGGATGCACGTAAGCTTCTGTGTTCTGGGGATTACATGCATCAAGCACGAAGGGTGCCGGATCACCCAGAGCTGTTAATCCTTTCACTAGAAAGCCTGGACAGCAGGCGGATAATGATCTCTCTCTCTCTCTCTCTCTCTCTCTCTCTCTCTCTCTCTCTCTCTCTCGGGGTATTTTCTGATCTCCACATGTCCTTCACAATGGTGATTTTACAATGCCATTTTACATGCTTTCCAAAAGTGGGAGGATGGGCCATAGTTCAGAACTATTATTTCTGGCTCGGTAAAACCCCTGTTCCTTTAGAAACATAAGTTGATGCATTATGATGCAAGGTGAAATGAAGAGGAACTTATCACCCCTTCTTTTGGGGTTCAAGATTCCAACTCGACTGGGGGAAAAGAAAGTGATGTGACCTGGATGTGAACCCTAAACAATAAACCAGTAACAGCGCCAGTGTGGTGTAATCGTTACTGGGATTCAGGAGAACGAGTCTCTTGGCCATGATGCTTGCTGGGTGGCCTTGGGCCATCCATGGCTCCCAGCCTAACAGGGTTGTTGTGAGCATAAAAAGGGAGGAGTCACCCCTGGGTTCCTTGCAAAGGAACAAAGGTTGGATATAAAGGTAACAGTGCATTATTTTAAAAGCCTGTTGTTTCATGAGGCTCCACTTGGAAGATGTGGAAGCATCCAAGGGACACTACCGTCTTAGATCAGGCGTAAATACATTTTGATCCTCCAGATGTTTTCAGCTACAACTCCCATCAGCTGGTTTGAAATAGATCAAAAGCTTTTGCTGTTGGATAGAAGGATTCCTCTCCTAGGGAGGAAAAAAAAACCTCTCTCTCACACACACCCATTTCAAGAGCAATCTTATGCATGTTTAGCCAGAAAAAGCCTTGTCGTTCCCACAATGGCTTGCTGTTCATATTGGGAGTTTTAGTCCTTTTCTCTGCCTAAACATGCATAAGATGGCACATTTACATTGTAAAATCCCACTCTCTGTATTTCCTCTTTAAGCACCCACATCTACTGCTAAGTAACCCTGGAATGCATAAAGTGGGACTCACACAAACCCATGTGTGAGTCCTTTATTTGCTGGGGCAGGTTCTCATCTATGCCCCTGCTTTATGCAGAGTGATGACTCGCATGAATTACCAGAAACTGCTGCATCGGGATGTAGGTCTCCCATGTGGTGAACCACTGAGTTGCAGGTGCCCATGGAGCAGAACCTTCAAGCCCAGGACTGGCTTTTTCCACTCAGCCAGCTCTCTGCACTCTTCCAGGCAGGGCAGTGCATCTGAGTCCTGCCTGGACCAGTCCAGCTTTGCCTGGGCAACAACGCCTTCCTGAGCCCTGAATCCTCTTTTGCACCTCAGTCCTGATGGTTCCCGGCTCAGCTCACACTGGTGCCTGTGGCTGGATCCTGACACATTTGCAATTGGCCTCGTGAGGAAAGGGCTACATGCAGCCACCTCGCTACAAAGGCACAGTGTGATATGACGGACAAGAGGCCATGTTCTGCACAACACCTGGGCTACCAGGATGTCTTTTATGTAAATTTTTATTGAATTATGTTATTTATACATGTGGTTTTATCGTATCTCAATTTTATGGATTGTGAGCAGTCCTGAGATGACAAGGCATAAGGGACGGCATACAAAGGTTTTAAATAAATAAATATAAATGAATAAATAACAGCCCTCCCCCTGCCTGGAGGTCTCATTTTGCTCCTAACATAGCACTGGACCCGCTGGGGTGTGTTTTGTGTGTTTTCCTGGGTCCTAACATAGCAAACCATGGGAGCGCAGAACCCAAAGGAGAACTTTCAATCTTTCTAGAACATTTATGGGATATTCCTGGCCATGGACCAATTTTGGCCTGCTGGTATTCACTGCCCCGTCCATAAGACCCCTGCCTGAACCTTGTGCTCTTTCAAGAAGGGAACTGGGACCTGACTTCATTTGGAGCTGACGTCACAGGATGAATCAAGCCCCTTGAAGAGGCAATCCCTAAGTCTCAGCTGCGCTTCACCTCCTTCTCCTCTCCCCTTGCTTCTCCTCCCTCTCCTCCTCCTCCTAATCATCATAATGATGGTGATGGTAGATTAAAGCAATGCATAAAATCAAAGCAATACAATACAATCACAAAAAATCATTAAAATGAATTTAAAATAGCAAAAATATACAGTAAAGCTGACCTGCAAATGGGAGATAAAACCACCTGGGATGGGTAATCTCCTCAAGCCCCTTGCTAGCTGAGTATGTCTTTGACAGCATAAAGGGCTGTTTTAATCTGGGAGCAAAGCAATGGCGAGCTTGGTGCCAGGTGGGCCTCTCTGGGGAGGGTATCCCATAGATGGGGGACCACCACAGAGAAGGTCCTCCCCCTTGCAGTGATGGCACTCAGGTGGCTTGTGAGGGCAACTTAGTCAGCTTTCCTGCAGGGGAAAGGAAGGGCTGAGCAAAGCTGGGGAAGTGTCACCTTAAGGCCCTGCAAGTGCTTGAGGGAGCCACTGCCCAGAGTTCTGCTGGACCCTCAGCTTTCTCCACAGATGAGAGCAGAGCAGGACAAGGGCATCTCCATGGGGAGTCACAAGGCAGAGTGCCGTGAACAAGCAGTTCCACGGAGCTGATCGATGAAGGAGGGAGAGCAGAGGCTTACATCTGCCCCCTGCGTGATCTCCTCTTGTATCCCCTTCTTGGCTGCCCAGGTTGTATTTATAAGATGCAGTGTGAGAAGCAGGTTGGGGTAGCTCTCCCCACTGCTGTTGTGAGACCCCTGAAATTCTTTCCCACAATGGATGTGTCTTTCAGTCCAAAATAGGTCTTCTTCCCCATCTTATAGGAATGCATTCCCATCCCCATAAAACTTAATCAAGGTTGGCCCAATTTGTTTTACTGCAGTGATGGTTTGGCTGGTTTGATGTATCTACACTAGTGTTTCCTCCAAGAAACTCATCGAACCTGAGCAATGGAGATGCACAGTTAAGCACCTGGACACCCACAATGGGTATCTTCTGCATAATCAGGGCACAAATGTGTCAGCACACACACAAAGCTGAGATTCCAAGTTGACATATTTATTGGAAGAAATGCCGGTGTTGTAGTGCTGGCACACCCAATGACAACTTAGTCCACTTGATCAAGTTTGTAACAGTGTTCAAGAAACATCTATATTGATGCTCTGCCAATATGCAAACATTTTTAAATTTAAATTTAATCAGTTATTCAGTCAGTTAGCTAAATGGCAGATGATTAATCAACAAAAACATGACACCCTACAAGTAATACAACCACCAATGTATACAAATTAAGGATAATCAAATGAATCTATTTCTGGTCTATGCCACATTCTCCTATCTGTTTACCCAAAAGTCTGTTCTGTCCTGTTTCCACATTAATCAGTGCTTTAAAAAAAGCTGCACAGAATTTTACAGTTTTTTTCCTCTTAACAGTCACATTTCTAAATATATTTTATTATTTCTTTTAAGCCAAGAACTGGAATACTCAGAAAATATGAGAAGTGAGGGATAAGTAAGTTTTAACCCTAAAATTTCAATTGGAAAGTACCAACCAGGAACAATCCATATGAGAATTTGCAACAATCTAATCCATAAAATTCATAGAATAGCAGAGTTGGAAGGGGCCATGAAGGTCCTTGGGTCCAACCCCCTGCTGTTGCAGGACACCAGTTTACACTATCCCACTCAGATGGCTGTCCAGTCTCTTTTTGAATATTTCTAGTGTGGGAGAGCCCACCACCTTTCTAGGCAGCTGGTTCCACTGTTGCATTGCTCTGACAGTGAGGAAGCTTTTCCTGATGTCTACCCTGAATCTGGGTTGTTGCAACTTGAACTGATTATCCTGTGTTCTACACCCAGGTATCAGTGAGAAGAGATTGTGACAGCCTTTCTTTGTGACAGCCTTTCAGGTACTTATACAGGGATATTCCCTCAGTCTTCTCTTCTCAAGACAGAGCATGCCCAGTTCCCTCAGTATCTCCTCATAGATCATTTTTATTTCCCCCTCTGAACTATTTCCAATTTTTCTGCATCTTTCTTAAATCTTGGTGCCCAGAACTGGACACAGTATTCCAGATGGGGTCTGACTAGTGAGGAGTATACGGGAACTACTGCTTCTCTTGGCTTGGAAATAATACTTCTGTTAATGCATCCCAAAATAGCATTTGCCCCTTTGGTAGCTGCATCACATTGTTGGATCATATTTAGCCTATTACTCACAATAAGACCAAGGTCTTTTTCTTTTTCAGTTCTGCTGAGGAAGGTATCCCCCATCTTGTATAGATGCATTTGGTTTCTCTTTCCTGGGTGGAGGACTTGGCACTTGTCCTTATTGAATCTCATTCTGCTGCTGTCAGTCCAATGTTCAAATTTATCGAGATTGCCCTAGATCTTCATTCTGTCTTTCAGGGTGTTTGCTATTCCACCCAGTTTTGTATTGTCTGCAGATCTGATTATCATTCCTTGTACTTCCTCATTTAAATCACTAACAAAGATGTTGAAGAACACTGGGCCCAGGACTGAACTCTGTGGCACCCCACTAGTTACCTCCATCCAATCTGAGAAGGTGCCATTGATGAGCACTCTTTGTGTCCAATTTAGCAGCCAATTTTGGATCCACCTAATAGTTTTTCTATCTAGTCCAGTTTTTGCTAATTTGCTTGTCAGAATGTCATGTGGAAAAATGTTGAAAGCTTTCCTAAGTCTAGGTAGATTATGACCACAGTGTTCCCTCTGTCCGCTTGGGCTGTTACCCAGTCAAAAACTGAGATTAAATTAGTCTGACAGGATTTATTTTTGATAAATCCATGTTGGCTTCTATTAAGCACAGAATTTTCTTCAAGATGCTGAATTTTTAATAATTTGCTCCAAAATTTTTCCAGGGACTCATGTCAGACTAACTGGTCTGTAGTTCCCAGGTTATCTCTCCCCTGCCCCTTTTTAAAGATAGGGACAATGTTAATTAGGATTTTGTTTAATTTGTTTTAAAATGTATTCTCCCAAAAACCAGCTCAGAGCTGTTGCTGTTGTTTATATTAATATAAAAAAGCCACGTATTGATTGCTGAACTCACCAGAAAGCTGGTCCAACTGAAGCAGTGCATCCTTATTAACACCCAGTATTAGTATATGGCAAATATGATGGGAATTGGTAAGCACAAATCCTGCTTTCTAACTTTTATGCATTTTCCCTAGATTATTCCTGTGGATTGACAGCTACCTCCAGCTCCACCTTCCCTTTGGAGCCTTCCCACATGTTCAACTTAGAAATGACCTGAGTTTATCACAATGAGCAGGCCAGTTTTGCAAAACTAAAACTGAACACTTGACCAGGTCAAATATTCCCTCCTGCTCATTTCCACTTTCTTTCCCCCATTGATGGGCCTCACTGCATGAAAAGTCAGGGATGTCGCGGGCCAGGGGACATTTGGGACCTGCGTTTTAGTGGCAGGGAGTGGTATGGGCAGTGGGGAGAGAAAGGAGGCTTTTAACTGAATGGCTTGTTTGTTTAAGGCTCTCGCTGTGCAGCCAAATGTCAATGCTGACATTTGGAAGCCACTTAATTCTAGTACTAATGGGGTTCTGCCAAAGTCATTAAGGTCTAACTTAGCTACTGGCAATGTAGTGAGGTTTTTTGGCCTCTGCTTTTAGGAAACTGCAGGGCATTGTGTGGATTTAGCCGCCTGTGCAACGACGGGATCTTACCTACCGGCCTCCCCAATCTAGTGCCCTTACAGATGTGTTTATGTTTACTTCCACTTCTTTCTTTGTGATAGTTCTAAATGGAATAAGAGTCCCAGGCAGGTCACAAATGAAGATGCCATTTAAAATGCACTTAATTCAAGGAATTCTAATTCCAGTCATAACAGAGTAGTGCAATAAAAGGAGTGATAAGATAGAACAGTTTGATTAATTTATGCAAGCCAGGAAATTCTAGATGAACAAGTGTGTTTTCAGGGGGCATGGGAAGCATGCTGTATTTTCTGCCTCCCAAATTGCATGGGGGACAGTTTTCCAAAGGTAAGCAACTGGCAACCATTACTGAGAAGGCCTGTCATGAGGTGGTGAGATGCCATTGATTTCAGAATAACCTTCAAGACCTCCTCTGAAGATTTTAGAGGTCGAGTGGGGAAGGCGGTCTGCTAGCTATCCCAGTCCCAAGGCTTTGTGTGATGACAACATCATCTGTGAAAATGGTTCAATAGCCAATCAGCAGCCAGAGCAGTTATTTGAACCCCAGTGTTATGTCAGCATACCTGGGCGTCCTGGAGGGCACTCCAGCTGCTGTGTTCTGCACCAGCTGCAAAAACTGGACCAGGTACAAGGACCACCCACACGGATCACAAGACAGGAGTTCAACTGTGGGATTAGCACTGAGTGTATTTGTAGGCTCTCCCTATCCAGGAATGGGCATACCTGCACATAGCAATTAAAGTTGGGAACAGGCACTCCCGGACACTGAGGTTCCTTGGGCCTCCGGAGGTGAAGGTGGATGAAGGAATACCGACTACCTTGTGCCTTCCCAGAGTGCAACTCCATCCAGAGCAAGAGAACTCAGTTCCTGGACTCAGTCCCTGGAACTACCCAGCCATGGAGGGACACCGGGTCAACACAGCGTGTTGCTCAGTTGGCTTGGAGCACAACTGCATGCTGGACCTTCACTCCTGCCATCTGCCAGCCGGCACGGCCAAGCGACAGAACCCGGCGTGGTTCTGTGCCAGCAAAGGGAAGACTAGCTTGTTTTTTTAATGGCTGGTGGTCTCTTGAGGAAGGAAATGTTTAGTCACCTCTGCCGATTGTGCCCCCGATGCTTTCCCTTCCCCTATCCTTTAATGACTGCTGCAAACATCCTAATGACAACAGTAAAGTCCAGACAACACCCTCCCCTCTACAGCAACAGAACCATGGGCATGCCAGAGCCCTGTCTGAACACAGCTGTGCTTGCCTGCCAGTGGAAGGGCAATGAGAGGGGGCAGCCAGCCACCATGGGCAGGGAGCTCCAGGTCCAGGAAGCAGCCAGCCAGAAGGCCCTTGCTCACTTGGAACTGCTCCTGCATAAATGGGCAGCTGCCTTCCCTCCTTGCCCAGACCAAAGCAAGAACAGCACAGCTCTGCAATGTGTCCTTCCTCCCCCTTGTGAAGGCAAACACTGAGTTGCAGCCGAGAAGGAAGAGCAGTCTGATGCTTGCCACTCTCCCCCAAATAGCCGTTGTGTTAGGGAGGTTGCGGGAGAGAACCCAACTCAGGGGTGTTTGGGGAAGACATTCATTTGGGGAAGGTGCAAGGGGGGATGGGGGAGCAGGTCTAATTCCTCTCTTCTGCAATGGCACAGACCACAGAGATGGTATGGGAAGATGTAGACGGAGTAACAACCTTGAACATCCGATCCCTCCTTCTTGTCTCCTCTGTCAAGATTTGCCAGCTGCAGCGATGGGAGAGAACTCTTGACCCAACGCCCTGCTCGTGGGCATCTAAAAGTACCTGGCTGGCAGCCAGACAACAATTCACAGGAACTGCAAAATTCCAGAAGCCCATCAACCTGCCTTTCATGGGCCTCCAACTTTTGCAAACCCCTGAAAGAATAAGCCAATAAATTCCACAGTCCTTCGGGAAATGCTGTTCTCTTAATTCCAAACTCCCCAGGGGGATGGCAGTTGCTATGGCAACCATCAATTCACCTTTTATTGAAAATTATACCAAGGATAAAGCAAAGACTATTTCTGTATATGCCCAGGTGCAATAAACTTTGAGCCATTTGATTTGCAGAATTATATATTTTACATGGCTCCCCCACCTCCCCCAGCCTGAGAGGGCTCATACAAGGAGCACCAGAATTTTCTCTTTGTGTGTACATTACTCTAAAAGCCAATAAGAAAGAGGAAGGGCAAATATATATATATAAACGTATTTGTTTGCTCTATTTATATCCTAATCTTTCTGCACTACAATTTACTCAGGAGAACTTAGAGCCAAGCTAGACACGCAACACTACGTAATATGGTATACCAACAAGAAGAAACTGAAAACTTTAGCATAGCCAACAAATAAAACTCTGAGGAGCAGAGCAAAAAGAATAAGAACATGAAATGGAGAATGCAGTGAAGAGATTAAAAGAAAACTGAGATTTGGAAGGACAGCAGTGAAGGAACTAGAAAAGATCCTCAAGAGGAGGGATGTTTCCAGACGATTGTATTCCCAATCATTATGTATGGGTGTGAAAGCTGGACAATAAAAAAAAACTGACATGAAAATAGATGCCATTAAAACCTTGTGTTAGAGGAGAGTTTTGAGAACACCCAAACCAACAATAATATAAATAAGTGGCTTCTAGATCCAATCAAGCCAGAACTTTAACTGGAAGGATAAATGACAAAACCGTGGCTGTCATACTTCGGGTACATCATGAGAAGGAAAGCCTCACTAGAGAAAACAATCATGCTAGGAAAAACTGAAGGAAGAAGAGGAGAAAAATCAACTATGAGATGGGTTGATTCCATAAAGAAAGCCACAGACTTGAGTTTACAAGAGCTGAGCAGGGCTGTCAAGGGCAGGACACTGTGGAGGACTTTCAATCAGATGGTTGCCATAAGTCCGAGATGACTGGATGGCAGTAAGAACCACAATACCAGCACCAGAAGAACACCACCTGGCACGGAACTGCAGGCACCAGGGAGAGCTGTCTTTGGCATACAGCTTGTTTTAAGCTAAAGTTTGCCTGTGCAGTGTGCCATAGTGGCAACTCCAGAGACAGCGGGGCCACAGAACAGACCAGGATAGTGCATGCAATTTGCAAGCTCTCTGCTGGCCACATTTGCCCAACAGGGCGCAGAACAGAAGACGATCCGCACTATGCTCTCTTCCAGAGGTGGAAAACTGAGGGGAAGTCCTCTGATGATACCAAGGGATCCCATGCGATGCATCAGAGCAAGTCTGCCGAGTTAATTGCTTATCGACTGCGCACGCCAAAAAGGGCACAACAGCAATGCAAGTGCAGGTTGCTGCTTTACACTCTCACCTCGCTATCGGCATTTCTGTACAGAGATGGATGCCTGACTGTGTGCCACTTGCTGAGTGCAAAGCACAGAATGCCTCAGTTTTGTGCAGAGCAAACCATACATCAGCTCCCCGCTCCTGGAAGGATCTGGGCTAGTGGAGACTGCAGTTTCTGCAATGCTCAATAGCCAAAGCTCTCTGGGCAGTCATGAAACCTAAAGCCTAAAAGAGCAAGGTGAGAAAATAGGGGGCAAGTTGTAAACAGAGCTAAAGCAGCAAACCAAATCAAAAAACACTAGAAGCCAGCAGCAATGCAAGGGTCAGAAAACTTGAAGACAAACCTAAAAACAAAAGTGAGAGACTAAAAAGCTTAAGAATGCTTTTCGCTGTCACCCAGAAAGAGCACATCCTTGGTCCAGGGGAGCCCCTCTTGAGACAGTGGTCCACAACTAGGGGGCCACCCCTGAGAAAGTCTTCTGTTTCCCTTTCCTTTAGTGCATCTGAAGGCACTAGGCTGCGTGACACTCTGACTTGAGTCAGTTATGGATTTAAAATATTTATACACCACCCTCATTAACAGATCCTGGGGTGGTGCGCAATAGCCATTAAAGCGGCAATTAACATTGAGAAGAAAATCCATAATAATATAGCACATCCAAAACCGCTGGGCATTTCAGTCAGTAAATGCCTGGCCAAACAAATGTGCTTTTAGTAGGCACTGTAACACCATCATTCAGTGGTGGTGGAAGGATTCCAACTGGAAAAGCAGATGTATACATGCTGGCAACTGAGCAACCTGGAGACACTGATTTGCAGAGTTCCGTGAATGGGCAGGTTTACATGGGAGAAGGCACTCCACAGGTATCCAGGCCCAAATTGGCCCAGACCCAATTCAAGGTGCTTGTATTGACATACAAAGTCCTAAATGCCTTGGGGCCCGGCTATGTAAAGGACCATCTGCACGCATATATACCTACCCAGCCCCTCAGATCAGCTCAGGAGGCCCTTCTCCAAGAACTACCCCTCAAGGAGATGAGAGGGGTGGCAACCAGGCGAAGGGCCTTCTTCACTGATGCTCCCCATCTTTGGAACTCCCTCCCTATGGAAATTCGCCTGGCGCCATCTTTATTCTCCTTTTGGCACCAGGCAAAGGCATATCTTTTTAGGAAATTTTTAAACATTTAGCCTGCATGCTGCGGCCTTTTAAAATTGCTTTTATAGATGTTTAATTCATTATGTTTTAATTGGTTTTACAGTGTTTTACTCTGTTAATATGTTTTATGCATTGGAAGCCACCAAGGAAGGCCTCGGCAATTATAGGCGGCCTAAAAATACACGTAGATAAATAATACATAAATAAATTGTTTAGGGCTTTATAAGTCAATAGCATCCCCTTCATACAATCATAGAATCACAAAACAATAGAGTTGGAAGGGGCCAAGAAGGTCATCGGGTCCAACCTCCTGCTTTTGTAGGTCACCAATTTACAGCATCCCACTAAGATGACCATCCAGTTTCTTTCTGAATGTCTGTAGTGTGGGAGAGTCCACGGCCATGATACTGACTCCATAAATATTCACAGCCCATGTACATCTCTGAGCTAGGGTGCTCTGTGCAGCTATTTAGCCACTGGATCCTGCACTATCCATCATTTCTGGACCAATCTCAAGGATGCTTTAAGAAGTGGACCAGCAACTCATATGTTACAAAAAAGCCCTCTGTTTCAGAACAATTACCCCAGTTCTTTACAGCTCCAGAGGCTGCATCTTAATGCAGAGCTGAATGTGCACAGTACCTTGGCTCACTACTGCATAGGGCCTTCCACTGTGTTGAGTCCAGTCTTCCCCAACTCTGGCCATCGTTTTGTTATACTGTGACCATCTTACCTCGGTATGGAAAATTTGCACTGGTTGCTAACTGAATTCAAGACTCAGTTCAAGGAGTCCACTTTAAGCCTTAAAGGAACAATCTTAGTAATGTTTCGACAATAAAAAAAGACCTATAACTATCAGGATGACTCAGCCAGCAATGCTGGCTTGGGAATGCCTGGAGTTGAAGAGTTTGTTCCCTTTCTGAATAGGCATGTACTCTAAATGGCGAGGGTCTGGTGCTCAAGGGAACTGTCCATCTTAATATGAACATGCTTATTTAGATCAATTGGAGATGGCTCTGCTGTTTTTATTTCATTGTTTTCGCCTCTTAATTTTGTGTAAGCCACCGTGACCTGCTTCAGAAATGTATTCTACATATGCTGTGCACATTTGAATTTGAATGGTCTAAAAATCGTATGGCCAGTCCTATTTTTTTTAAATTATTCCTGGCATGGTGCCAGTCCTCTTCCATAATTATAAGGTGAACAATAACCATGTTGCACAAATAGACAAAAAGCAGGACTTCAAGATGAAAGTGCCAACAGTTGATTATAGCTCAAAGGGTTGGACTACGAGAAAGTACAGTGCGACACACCTCCATTTAAGTTAGCATTCTACCAGGCTGAATTAAATCAAATCTAAAATCATGCAGACTGGGAGAAAATATGACAGGTAGCTAAATATCCTTATGCTCTGTCATTCACATGAAAAGACAAGAAATAATGAAATGGCACATCTGGGCGAGCGGGAGAAGGGGGGGGCGACAATTCCCAGTGCCGGCACAAGTTGGAAAAATGCAGGCCACATTGCACTTGACATAAGCCGCACAATATCCACTTTGTTTGGTTATGCCAGATGAAAGGCGGAAGCTCACCCTATTTTTCCATCTGAAAAACAAGTAAATTGTTCTAAGCACCTAAGCTGCCCGCTCAATAATGTAATGGAAGGAGACAGAAATTATGTGTGTATGGAATATTTCTTACCAGAGAGGAGAGATGATAACAGCTTTGCTCCAGAGCAGTCTCTTGGTGGAGAGGCGGGAAGGAGACAGAAGAGAGAACAGGAGAAGGGACACACATGTAATGCCGGCCCTCTATCACCTGCACTGGCTACCAATTGAAGTCCGGGCCCAATTTAAGGTGCTAGTGATGACCTATAAAGCCCTAAACAGCTTGGGTCTGGGATACCTGAAGGAGCCCCTTCTCCCCTGTGTGCCCTCCTCTGAGTCAGGGAACCTCCTCCGGGAGCAGTCCTTGAAAGAGATCAGGAGGATGGCTACCCAAAGGAGGGCCTTCGCTGCGGTGGCACCCTGACTGTGGAACACACTCTCCAGAGAGGCTTGCCTGGCGCCAAAACTTCTTTCCTTTTGGCGTCAGGTGGAGGCCTTTTTATTCTCCTAGTATTTTAATGGTTAACCTGCGGTTTACATTTTAACATCTGTTGCTGTGCAACTGTTACTCTTATTTCTATTTTCATTTTAACAGATTGTATTAATCTGTTGTGACCCATCCTGTGATGTCTCTGATGGGATGGTACAGAAAAGTTCTGAATGAATGAATGAATCAGTCACCAAATGGGAACGTCTGACTGCAATGGAAGCAGCAATGCACATTCTTCAGAGAATAACCCATACAAGGGATGCATTGCTATAGCACCTGTAGATAAGAGACTTGGCCAGTCCGGACTCTGAAATACCCTCTGGCTGGAGGTTCTCGTTATGCAGAAGCTCCATTCACAAGCAGGTTGATATTGAGTCACTTCCATTTAGAAAAATAGGGAAGCCACGGAAGCTAGGGAGCTCCATGTATGCTTAGTAAACCCTTCAGTGGTGGATCGTTTTGACAATAGGGTTCTTCCTCCAAATTTGTAGGTTTTAATGTAAGAAATCATTGCACAATGAAAGGGACTTCGGTATTATATTTATACTCAGGTATAAATAATACTCTGCAAAAGGATCAAACCAGTCAATCTTAAAGGAATCAGCCCTGACTGCTCTTTAGAGGGCCAGATACTGGAGATGAAACTCAAATATGTTGGCCACCTAATGAGAAGGAACAACTCACTGGAGAAGACCCTGATGCTGGGAACAATTGATGGAGAAAGAAGGGGATGACAGAGGATGAGGTGGCTGGATGGAGTCACTGGGGCAGTGGGTGTGGGCTTGGGTGGACTCCGAGGGATGATAGAGGATAGGAGAGCCTGGAGGAATGTTGTCCATGGGGTTGTGATGGGTCAGCCATGGTTTTATGACTAACCAACAAACAACACAAATAATACTCAGGTAATTTAAATCACCCTTCATCTGTGTGCAGCTGAAAACAGACCAAAACTTTCTGACTGAGGAGAGACTTTCCTTCAAAGAAAGGAAACATCCCTCCCCCTGTTAAGCTGGAGATCCAAGATGTAGGCTTGCAATGTTCTCAAGCTTCTACACTCGAACAAGACTGGAGATAAGAACAAACTTTTAAAATCCCAGATAATCCTCACTTTACTAATAAGCAGTTTTATCTAAATCCTTCTTTAAAAAATGTGCTTCCCAGAATGACGCTACTGGAAGTAAGTTGCCACGTCCAATTTACAGTTTCTTTTCAGCAAGTATTAACCTCAGCGGATGCCAAGCCACGGTGGCTGAGCAAACCAGAGTGTTTCCGCGACCAGAAAGCCTTAACTTGATCCTTTCTCCTTAAGTTCTTCCCTGCATTTACTGGAAGGCCCAGTCATGCAGAAGGATGGATGTTCAGCTGCTCCCTAACAAAAAGGGCCTAGAAATGGTTGGGGTTTCACAGGCCAATACTCCAGGAACATTCAGCAATATTTGCACATGCACACACAAATGGGACATCTGTATTCCGTGTGTCCAGACAGAACAATCAGCTACGGCCAGCATAACCTTCGCCTACCATCCCCTTGAAGACATAAGGAGGCTGATGCTGTTCACAGCACAGAGCCAAGGTGGTGCGGAGCTTAGAGTGTTGGACCAGAAACCTCAGCGTTCCGGGGCCCAGTCCCCACCTTAGGCCAACCACTCCCTCTCAGCCTGGCCTATCTCACAGGGTTGTTGTTGTGAGGATACAGCTGCCTTGGGTTCCTCACAAGAGAAAAAAGGTAGGAGGTAAATGTAATATTAATAATGGGACATTTTCATATTATCTCTCCAGCATCCCGCCCCAAGGGAAAAAAAAGGGAAAGAAAGAAATATTATCAAGAAAAGAGAGGGAATGAGGGAAATCTGCATAAAACATGCAGCCATGCATTTATAGGTGTATAGATTGATGGACAGGCCAATACAGATATAGATATAGTTTAACTAACTTTCAAAATAAGGTTAAATAGAAGGAGATGTTCCTTTAGTCTGAAATTGTACTTTCAAGATGCTGGATGAAAAGTCAAGAGCCATGCGAACTCACAACGAATGACTTCTGAAAGTGCCTACTTGGCACCTCTGGGAAGCTCAAATACAGCAGGTGAAGGCAACAGGGCCTTCCAGCCACATTGCTCTTTGCTTGGAGGCTTAATAAGGGTAGCAGACCAAACAGAATGGCCTTGCTGTGGCTTCTCAGTGGCCTTCCGCATGCCTAATTCAACTGCTGGTGGTGAGAGAGGAAAGGTCAGTGTCACTGCAGGGCAAACGCCAGCAGGACTTTGGCACCATGTTTTAAGAGCAAGGGCAATTGACCTGACCAGTGAGAATTTAGAATTTCAGCAGCAGAACACTTACAAGTCCACAGCAGTTCTTAAAATGTCCCCATGCCAATCCCCAGGTTTGGGAGAATTTTGAAAAGAAGCCCACAATTATGTACATTTGCAGTGCAAACCTTTTACAATGACTGAGCTATAGGAACAGTCATAAGCCAGGTGAGGAGAGGGGAGTTCTTAAATTGCGCTGTACCTCTATGCGTAATAGGGCAATCCTATTCTTGCTTTACTCAGAGGGAGACCACACAAGTCACTTGCAGATACAGGTGCATAGAATTGCAGCCTAGGGATTAAGGGGTGGGGAGCATGTAGTAATGTATGGCTGTGAGAGCTGGACCATAAGGAAGGCTGAATGCCGAAGAATTGATGCTTTCGAACTGTGGTGGTGGTGAAGACTCTTGAGAGTCCCTTGGACTGCAAGGAGATCAGATCCATCAATCCTAAAGGAAATCGACGCTGACTGCTCAACTGGAAGGACAGTTACTGACAAAATATCTAAAGCTCAGTTATTTTGGCCACCTAATGAGAAGCAAGGGCACACTGGAGAAGACCCTGATGCTGGCAAAGGATGAGATGGTTGGATAGTGTCATCGAAGCAGCGAACATGAATTTGAGGGGGCTCCAGGAGGCAGTGGAGGTCAGGGGGACTTGGTGTGCTTTGGTCCATGGGGTCATGAAGAATCGGACACGAATTAACGACTGAACAAGAAAAAGAAAAGCATGCAGAAAGTTACACCTACCTTTCCTGAATTTGTTCTTGTTTCACTCTCAGAAGAGTATGGATTTATAGCAACCGTTTAATCATTTGACAGCAAAAGGAATCATTCTTTTTAGGCAACCCTCTCAGGCAAACGTGTTGAAGGCTGGATATATTTGGGCTCACAGGTTGACTTTAAACTTGTGTGTGAAATGATTGTAAATAGGAATAGAAGCTAATCTACATAGAAAAGGCTGGCAAGTTTGGCTTCTATTTGTATTCCCTTTGCTATCATTACATTCCTATCACAAGGATATAAGACAGAGGTCTCTCTTGCTTCCAGCAAGTGTTTCCAGGACTTGGAAGCAGCAAAGAGCAGTAAATACTGGGATGCTACTGTTACGTTGCTCTTGGATTAAAGGACCTCAGTAAAACCAGTTCCTGGGATGAGAAGCTAAAGCTGCCAGTCACAAAATGCACCCCTCCGCTCCATTGGCCATCTTGGTGTTCTCCTTACATGGAAAGCTTTGGCAGGGTTGCATGCATTTCTGAAGACACAGTGGCAGGGTTTCCGTGTCCCTCTGGGTCTCTGAATCGCTCACAAAGCTCTAGGGAGTCTTGAAGCATTAATTGGAATTCTCTAGTGGGGATTCAGTCTGCTTCAAAGGAGCCATGCTTTGGAGACATCTCCTGGGGGTTCCAAATCGTGCAGTACCACATCTGGAAACTGGACAGACCTGATGTACCTCCCTGGTATTAACAATGACTATTAAACCCTGAGGTTCAGTTATATTGACCGTGAGGTTCAGAAGAGCTATTCCTCTATATACTGGTCCATGGGGAAGGGAGGTCAAACCGGGGCAGCTGTCACCTACATCCTGTGTTGTGAACTTCTGGGAAGCGTTTGGGTGGCCACCATTGGAAGCAAGATGCTTGCCTCTTTCAACAGGATTCTTCTATATTCATAGTCAACTGCAGCTTTAAAAAAAATGAGTAAGCTGAGCTGAAGATCCAGGCTCTCAACAGTAAGCGTGTTCTCTCCCGCTGCAGCCTATGGGATATGGAACTTTTACTGCTTGCAGATGTATTCCTCAGCATTGTCACAGTAAATTAGTGTGACGGCATAAAAACCAATCCGTACCCTGGGATTATATGATAAATAGAATCTATTAAAGTACTTGGTAAGCCCTCCTGTGAGATATTCCCTCCCTGACCCAGAATTTAATTGGAATTATTTAATCATAATGAGACAGTAATAAAACAGCATCACCTGAATAATCTGTTTTATTACCTGCTCCATAATTAGCTCCTGTTGATTATAATAATTCTTTTTAGATATACAAAGAGTGTGATGCAAATGGTGTCTTGTAAAATATATTAGCCATAGGAACTATACTTATCCATGGAGATATAGTGATTATCTGCCGTAACTACACCCCCTTGAATAGCATTCCCAGCACCTATGGAACACAGGGCAGGTCCAGATATCAACTTGCATCACTTAATGAGTGTAACATCAAGAGAATTATTTCACCTTGGAATCAGCCAGAGACTGAACAGTACTTGAGGTGCAACACTTCTCAGAGGACCAGTTTATATATTCAGCATTGGCCCATCGACTGCAGAAAACAGCTGATGAATCCAAGCTCCCTTTCACACACCAGCCATCTCTAGTGGACTGGAAAACAGGCTGGGAAAAGTTCCTCTAGACAGGATTAAAGTATGTTGCTCTCACTTGCCATGAGGAAGCGCAATAGATCCTTTCTTTCAGCCACAGATTCACTGGTGAGAAACGCCACCCTCTTCTCATAAACCTTCCCAGATAGGATGGGTGAACCTATAAAACTGAACTGCATTCCAGTTCTCATGCCCCAGCACACTTGTAAGTGTGCTGTGTTTTATTTCCACCTCGGATTTTGATTTTTGCTCCTCCCCATAAAGATATGTATGGATTTCCATGCACATTGCCTGAAAAATTGTTGAGATTGTGCAGATTTTGTATGCATTCTTGCAAATGTGCATGTTTAAGTGACTTCCCAGTGAATGAAGCATTATTAGGCATATTGATTTTCAAATATATGCATGTCTGAGGACACTGAATAAAGATCCTGCGTCACACTCTTCGAAAAGGTACAGCTTTGTTCCAGCTCATGTTGAGGGTTGGGAGGTGAACTTAGACAGTCTGCATTAACATGAGAAGTATATCTGTCCCTCACCAATTGTGCTGATGCCCAGCAGAAGGGCACAATCATAGTGTGATGATCTTAATTGCCTAAACTTGCAAGCTGACAGTGAGGGAGAAGTGGCAAAGGAGAGCTTCTCCTTGCATTTTCTCCAGACTGCCTTTCTGGCCCATTTAGCAAAAGGGTTTGGGGAGGGGGAGGGGCTGGAGAGTCTCAGGACAGTTCATGTCCTGGTTTCTCCAGTCTCTTTCCCTCACTGCCAACCAACACATATGCCCTTTCTCTCTCCCTAATGCTTCATTCCTGACCTTGGAAAGGAGATGGCCTGCTTCTTTCCACAGGGATGGGAGGGAGATGGTGTGTAGATGCCACCCTTTGAAATTACTGCTTCCAGACCAGTGATTCTGAAGTATCCTATGGCCTCTGAGAGGCTGTGCAGGGGCCACAGGATTGTTCCATAAGAGCTTCATTAGAAGCCTCCTCAGCTGGAGCTACAGGAGAGAGAACTTCTCTATGATGGGACCCAAAATGACAAGCTCCTGCAGAAAGTAGATTCACGGGGCACCTTCTTTGCCTGCCTGCTGTTTTTTTAAGCTACCTCAAAGAATAATTTTAAGGTTGGAAACAAATCTTTAAGGGTTCAATATGATGACCATCACACAGAATCTAGAAGGTCATTAGGGTTATTTAGAGTCCCAGCTGTGATCTTGGGAACTCACTCCAAGATAGGAGCTAGGACTCTGAATGCACAGCTTCCTCCCACTGCCTCACAGCTGGTGCTGAAAGAACCAAGCACCTGCTGCTCTGAGGTCGTAAGAGGAACCACAGAGATTGGGGATTTGGACATAGATGGGAGATGACAGGTCCTGCTTGCATGCAAAGTATCCTGGTGGTGCCTTAGACTCCTCTGCTTCTCATACTTCCAGATATTGAAAGGCTTTGCATAGTGGGAGGAAGCATCCAGGGGATGCCTAGAATCCCACCAAGCACAGGAAGTCTGCAATCCAATTTGGGAGGGGAGTCTCACTGGATTGTACCCTATGTAAATTAATGTTGGGAAAGCTGAAGGCAACAGAATACAGGGTGCAGATGGAGATAAACTAAGCATGCCAAGATATTGCGCTCAGATGCATGTGCAGACATATATCTCATCATTGTGTAAGAACAAGAAGGCTTCCCCTGTTGGTACCTCATGCTACTTTGAGAGGTAGAGGGGAGCACAGTTTAATTCAGGAACAAGCGTATGTATCCAAGAGCATCCAAGGATGCAAGCCAAGTCTAACTCTTTTTTCTGTTTCTCTTGCAGCTCCTCACACTGCCCTGCATTTCAGGAATGCTGTTTCTTATGGGAGAAGTGGCATTCTCTTGAGCCAGACTGCTGATCTATCAGGCCCCAAACTGTCTGCTTCGCAAGGGTTTCAGACAAGGGTCTTTCTCAGGCTTAGCTGTAATTGTCAAGAGTAAAACCTGGTACCATCTCCATCACATGCATTATTGAGCTACTACTGTGCTTCAGAGGTTGGCCCTGACATATTTCTGGAAAAAGTCTCAATATTGGTCCCGTCTCGCCAAATGAGGGCCATTTTGCAGGCTGAATACTCACTGATTGATTGACTGGACAATGGCTGCCATTCCACCTGACCCAACACCTTGCAGTATACAGGCAGTCCTAGTTCTAGTGCAATTCTGCACAATGCTAGGGTTAGGGCAAAGCTCAGGATATAAAATCTAGGGCAGGCTGCCAACTAAAACCTTGAAGTGAAAAGCCATGCCCATCAGGGATGGGCAGCCCCCACCTGCAAGAGAAACTGGTGCAATTTCTCCTGTTCCTGGGGAATATTTGGGAAAAGGGCACCCACAGTCTGGAAGTGCAGAGCTGAACAATTCCAGACACCACGTTTCTCTAGATCCACTGGGGCACTCCAAAGATCTACTACAGCAGGAAAAAAATTATTTTAAACACTTTAGTGCTTGGTCATAATGATTTTCTACTTGCTGGGGAGACTAACAGCCCTGCAAATTGTGCATGGATGATTTTACTTGAGACCACAAAAAAGAATAATAAGTGAGATTTTGACAGGTCTTTGAATTCTCTCGAGGTTGCAATGAAAAATTAATACTCTGCACCAGCCACATTGGCTGTCTACATGCTAAGCTGCTGACACTATTTAGGTGAATATAAATACAATTAAGAAATATCGAGAGCAATCGACTACATATGGCAGCAGTGCAATTTCCTTTTGTTACAGTGGGCTTTCCATCAGGCTGATGAAGCCTGATGACGCGACACAAACATTTGGCACAATTGCAATTCAGTAAGAAAACACACATGGACTCCTTCCTACTTGCATGAGTTATTTCAAACTTATTTTAAGGAGCTTTGAAATAAAACACCATTTTTTAATATCAAATGACTTGGACTTTTCATTTCCCTTCTGTGATTTCTCTGCTCCCTGTACAGAGATGCTGATGGTCTTTCCAGCTTTACTATGCCTATGCATCAAGCAGAGTTGTTTCTTTTAGATATTTCTGGGAAACAGCTAACGTCTTCACAGACACAAAGAACGGCCTATAAACTTTAGTGGCAGCTAGGGAAATTGCAGATAAGGAGGCTGCAGATATTGTTGATTCATTTTTAATGAACAAGAGCTAAACTATGTAGCTAATCAGCCAAGTTTTAGTGTCCAAACTAATTGCGGTGCATTGAGATAAATGACGGAACCATAAATTGAGTTGACTGAAAAAAATGGTGGAGGCCAGATAAACACTGGCCGTTTGCCCTTGACTGGTCAAGAGAGCTGCACTGTTCTCTTACAGCACACCGCGTTGGCTGGGGATGATGGCAGATGCAGCTCAAGCCCCCACTTCCAGAGCCTGCCCCTAATGGACCCTGGGTTCAAACAAGCTCTAGCGCTGGAGTCTGAGATGGCCACCCGCCATCCTACCGTAGCCGTGACCCTGTCAACTGTAAAACTGACCCTTTACGTCACTTTTTCCAACATGGTGCCTCCAGATGTTTTAGGCTGCATCTACCATCAGCTGTAGCTGGCGTGGGAGATGTGAGTGGTAGTCCAAACATCTGGGGAGCACCAAGCTGGGGAGGGCTACACTGGAGGGAAATATTAGCTGCCAAGGAAGACTGGTTTTTGCAGCAGACAATGGAAAGGTCACTTGTCATTTCTGCTTTTACAGTACAGAAATTGTATTGTTATGGGAGGGCTGAACAACATTTGCCCATGTTTGTCTTGAAATATAATTGCTTCCATGTTGAGGAGTAAGTTCTGCTCCTGAATATGCATTAGGAGAGAATTTCCAAAACAGCATTGCCATTTCAGAAGATCTTTCGGAATTACTCAATTATACCGATCAGATTATATATGCACATTTCATAGGCACCCCACTCTTGTCTTCTGCTTTGGTGAAGAGATTCTTCTATTTAATCGATGCATAATTGGCCAACATAACTGACAGGTGACAAAGGAGCCGTTCTTTTTGCTCAGCCTTTTTAATAGCATGGAGTTTCATGAAATTCACTTTCTCGCTGTGTTGTAACTTCATTTTTATTTTTACTTTTTGTAAACTGTCCCAACATTCTGCTGATTTTCTATCTACCACGGAGGTCTCAGAGCAGACAATCAGACAGTTTTAAAAAATTAAGGACTAATTTATTTATTTCATTTTTATATAGCCCATAACTCTCTGGGCAGTTAAGAAGGTAAAAACAAACAGCATATCACATCAAGACAATAAAAACAATGAAAAATCTACTAAAACAGCCAGTGCAACAAGCAGCCCATCCCTGCCATAACTGAATAGGAGCACAAGGCACAGCAGTTATATAAAATACAACATTAAAACTAGAATTAAGCTACTGAAATACCTGGAGAACAAAAAAGTTTGCATTTGGTGCTGAAAAGGAAAAAGGGTAGGCAGCAAGTGTACCTCTTTGGGGACATGATTCCATAAATGGGGTGCCATGACTGAAAAGGCCCTTCTTCTGGCTGCCACCTTCCTTGCTTTCATGGGTGGGAGCTCCCTAAGACAGACCCCAGAAGATTATTTTAAGACCTGCAGGTACCTGCTGGATGAGGCATTCCTTCGGATAACCTGGCCCCAACCTTAAAGCAATTCACAGAACTCAAACCAAACTGTGACATTCTTTTTTAAAGTAAAGATCTATTCCATCTTCAGGCAGACACAGAGTATGGACTGATGCATGAGCAAAGAAAGGAGAGAGGAGGAGGAGAAAACCAGTGACATCAAATATAATTTGCTGATTTGTATCTGTAGGTGCACATCTAGAAATAAACAGCACAAAAGGAAATCCACCCCCTTCCTCCTCATCCCATTTATGCCTTGCCTTTCCTCCCAAGGGACCTTCCTTGCAAGGTTTCCCTCCCTCTCATCCTCACAGCTACCCTGTGAAGTCAGGCTGGCAATCTCTGACTGGCCCAAAGTGACTCAGCGAGCTTTGGGACTGAATGAGGACTAGAACCCACATCTCCCAAGACTCAGCCCATCACTCTAACCACTATGCAACATTGTAGCTGTGACCAGATAGCCTGCTTATTCTCCTTGCCTTTATCTTCCTTCTGTCCTTCCTTCTGATGGTTATGGACTAGACAACCTTTTAAATATACCTCGCCCATAGCTCCGTTTAATTATTGAAAGAGGAGGTTTGCTACCCGCAAGGAACATGTTCCTTGTTGGACAGTCTGTGTGTCTGATGGACATCTTGCAGGTCGCAGACCATACTGGGAAGTCTTCTACAGTGCCACTCATTCTGTGCAGAGCTGTTCAGCCTCATCACCACCACCCCCCTGCGTGAACTGAGCCAGTACGGAAAGCTCTCCCAAAGGTTTGCTTTGGCTTCAACAGCAGTAAGCAAACTGTCTCTTTCATTGCTATGATTCCCATCAAGCTGACACATTTCTGAGGAACTCAACACAACTTGGAAACCACCAAGCAAAAATCATTCAGTGTGCAGAACTGGTAAGACAGGCAGAAATTTAGGGAGTGCAAGGAAAATGCACACACGGTACAAAACAACGGAGCCACTGGTTCGCTAAATTATATGGTTGAGTATCCGACTGAACCAAAACCTGTATAGTTTATTCACATGCACAGACTCTCCTATTTCAGGACTACAAGAAGGACAGAGTTAGAAGCACAGAGGGCTTGTTTAAAGCAGGGGAGGGAAGTTTCTGGCCCACGAGGTTGCCCAATTTGTCCTCTGTAAGGCCCTCCCCTGCCTTCTGATCTCCACCTTCCCCAAGCCCTTCATCCTCCACAAGGTTCCTCTCCCTGGTCTGGGAAAAGGAATCCCTGTACCCTTGACTGAAGGTCTGGCAAAGCCTCTTCACTCAGCCAGGACTTAGAGGACTGCCTTTAAGAGCTGACCAAGTCCCTTTCCCCCTTCCTTGTCCCGTGCTAGGTTTCCAGGCAGAGCAGGAAGGACACCCCTCCCTCCTCATTTAAACTATGCATGTTCTTGGGCATGTACCTGAATGTAGAGAAGGTAGCAAAGTGGAGAATGTTTTGGAGGCAGCTTAGAAGGTAGGACTTATGAAACATTCACCCCATGGAAGTCCACTTGCAGCCAACACTATCATCATGGTGAGAGTTTGTTGTTACATGCTGTCCCTGAGGTATGAAGACCCTATGAAGGAGTGTCCTCCAGAAAGTCCTGTCCTTCACAACTTGTCTTGTCGACTCTAGGTCTTCCCTTATGATTGGTCCTCCTCCTACCTGGGCAGTTCTCTATTCACAGGCATTTAATAGCCTATGAAGGGGCAATTCACTTCCACTATTTGGATCAGGCCTGGTATCTTGTCTCTAGCTGCTTAAATTGCTTTAAATGTTGGATGTTGGGAATTTTAGGTAATTTTCCATGATTGCAGTGTGCATTTTTGTGACCTGCCCAGAGATCTTGGTTATTTGGCCATCTAGAAATAGTGCTGAATAGTGGCTGGGATGCAAAAATCTTCAAGGGATGCCATGTGGAGCATCACGTGACCCTTCTCCAGCAAAAGTGGAGCATGCCACGTCAATGAAAGACGCAATGTCATATGGTGTGCCAAACTGTTCTTCATCAACTGCAGTTGTGCTCATAGAAGCAGGAAGCAAACGGCCATCCAGATTAGCTCAAGCCACAAAGCAACCGGTTAAATGACTGCAGCCGTCAACAGCGGGGGCACAGGGGTAGGCGAGGCGGTGGAGAGAGAAATATAGAAAGAACTTGTGGTTTTATATAAATGTGATCATTCTACTTAAGCAGAATTTACTGACTTGAGGGAAGAGAGAGGAATGATTCAATTAATAAAAATAAATTACTTTTTTTACCAAGTTAAATAAAAGCTAATAAAAATGAAGCAGCAATGCACATGGCAGATTTATGCTAACTATAAAGGGCTTCGTTCCAAGATGGAAACACATTAATATGATATTAAAGCAAATCAAATGAAAATTTAACAAATGCAGATTCAATGACAGGTGCTAAATATAGTTCTTTTGCATTTTTAAAAATTGTTGGTTCTGACCTTTTAAAAAAAGAAAAGCAGACAGAAAATGCAGTGTGTTGTCATTGTCCTTCTCAGAAAACATTTCCTTATGTTTTACATGTGAGAAAGTTTGTACAAGAAGCAGGGATGGTCTATGTATAAAAATAGCAACTCTTTGCATTTGTGGACAGACATTTCAAATTACATTTCTTCATTATATTTTTAAACCTAATGACACTGTTATCTGTGTACAGGAAGTGCCTCCCCCAAAAGCTTGGCGTTTGGGAACAAATGTTACTGTAGTAGAGCCTCTGTTACTCCAACTAATCAGCTTAAAAGTAGTTTGGAGCAAAGCACTGTAAGTTGTATAGCAATCACAACAACTGTATCAGGAAACCAGACCTCAGCGAGGTCCGAGGATGGGTTGGGACATCTGGCTGTTTCAAGCCGTGATGACTTCGCTCTCCTTTCCTGCTGCCTAGAAGTCAGTCACCATGCAGATAGGGTAATCGGGGTGGTTTGTCTCCTCTTTTGCGCAAGTCAGTCCTCTCTACTTGAAGGGCTGATCAACACAAGTCTGGCTGGAAGTAATTTTGAAAGGGCCATAAAGGGGGCCACAGCCTTGACCTTGGAAGAGCTGGATGGAGCTGGATGAAATAGGACAATTTGAAGGGCTTTCATTCATACAGTCACCATAGGTCACCGACGACTTGATGACACATAACACATACAATCTCAGGGAGCAGTTGTCACTTTTCTAGAAAATGCTGAGGCACTGCCAGATGACAAATACTTTCACTGACCATCCGTGTTTGGTCCTGTCCTTCTCCACGCATGGAAAATCCAGCCTAGGATACGATGGATGCTCTCCTGTGACTCCACTATGTTGGAGAAGACTGGTCATGGTAGTCAAGCTGTCTAGGCCGATCCACTGTGAGGGATCCCCTGGCCCTGACAAACACGGTTTGAAATTACTGACCCACGGCAAGCCACTGAGGGTGAAGAATGGATTGATTTTAACATCCCGGCAGCCTACATCAGGTTGGTTCTAACACAGGGAACCCTTCCTCTGTCATGAATTTGCATATATGGACATACACGAGGAGTCTTCAAAAAGTTTCCTCGCCTTTTTAAACTCTATTAAGAATTTCCAAAACAAATGACATCACTTTTCTACATAGTCACCTTCCTTTGCAATGCATTTTTCCCAGCGTTGTACCAACTTTTTAATGCTATCAGCAATATATATATATAAAATATAAATATAAAAGTGCAGAAACTTTTTGAAGACCCCTCATGTATAGGCTTTGCATTAAGAACATGCAACAAGCCAGTAATCCTGTTCACACACTGGCCAGCCAGCAGCTTGTGAGAAACCCACAAGCAGGACTTTCTTTATTTGATTTATAACCTACCTTTTTTTCTTACAAAGAACTCAAAGCGGCTTACAGCATTCTCCTTCTGCTGCTCTCAGTCTTATCCCCACAGCGACAATCCTGTGAGGGAGGTTGGACTGAGAGTCTGTGACTGGACCAAAGTCACCCAGTTGGCTCCATGGCTAACTGGGGAATAGAACCCAGATCTTCTGAGTCCAAGACCTGTGCAATTAACCACTATGCCACACTGGCTTTCTATCTCTGGAGCAGGAAAGCTCTGGAGATATATTGTCACCTTTCCTGCAAGCCAGGCCTGTATTTAGGTGGGGACGAAGAAGATGCCACACCCTGGTGGTCCCCCATTGATGGTGGCTGGAGGTAACATCTGCAGTAGCCCAACTTCCCTCAGAGGGCTGTTGTTGTGGGGTAAGACTGAGAGCAGCAGAAAGAGAATAACGGACGCTATTAAAAAAAATGGTGTGTGTGAGGGGGTGTAAAACAAATAAATAAATAAAGGCTCCCAGTAGTGGAAAATCCACCTATGATTCAGAAATTGATTCTGTTTGTATTCCAGGTAAAATCCAGCTTCCTCAATCTAACTCAACTGGAGAGAAAGGCAAATAATCAGAAACTGAAGCTCCTTTATTCATTTAATTAACTTTGCAGCTGTATAATGGAGAATACCTTCTCCCTATAATCTCAGATTGCGTCTGATCACAAAGAGAACAAGGGAGGCAGGGCAGATGACAGAAAGATGGTCTCCAGCCTGGCAGCCCAGGGCTCGGACCCTCATTTAGTCTTGAAAGCCAAAAGAGGACTCGAAGACAGCCACCTTCCCTCTATATAGTCTACCTCACAGGGTTACCATGTGGATCATAGCAAGAAGAGCTTTGCATGTTGACCGAAGATGCCTGGAGAGGGGCAGGCTAGAAATAAAATGCATAAAACTGAAGATGAACCTTTGAACCACGGATTAAGTACTCCATAGCTTTGAGTTCCATCCGATTTAAAGACGGATAAAGCTTGTAGTTGCCATTTTGCTGGAACTCAGGAGGGGGTTTTTGCTTTTGTTTTTGTTTTTCAGATGACTGCATGGTGCATAAAAATGCCATTACTCAGAAAAACTTCCACATTTCTTATGTGCAACTCCTTTAACAGACCATAAACTAAACTGTAGATTCATGGGCATTTCCTGCTGGAAAAGTAACAACAAATCATCAGGTACTTTTTTCCACTGAGAAACACAGGCATCTTTCTCAGCAGGATAGATAAGAAACAAAATATAACAACAAGAAACACAACCAAAACTAAATGTTCAGTGAAATAAAATAAGCTTTTTTCTGGGCTATAACACTTCAGACTGCGCATCACATAAAAGCTCACACGCTTCTTTGTGCAACTTCAAAGGAAGGAGAAAGCCCCAGCAAGAGAAAAATAGCTTGTCGGAGATAAGAGCAGCACAAACTTTCACCCTTACGTCTATGCTGAGGTATTATGATAATGATTATTAATGGAAGGGCATTCCAAGATATGACACCACCTGCTAGCTACAGAGGCTCACTCTAGACACACCAGGTTGCCACCTATTGAGAGCTGCGATCGGCAACACTAGCATCTCTTTTTTAACACACCAGTGAGAACTAGTAGCACTGCATGGCCGTGAGTCAGCAGTGTGATGCGGCAGTCAAGAGGAGAACGCCACCCTTGGTTGCATAGCCAGAAGCGTGGCTTCCAGATCGAGAGGGGTATTACTGCCACTCTTTACGACTCTGGTGCACCCACAACTGGAGTATTGTGTTCAGTGTTGGGCCCCTCATTACAGGAAGGATATAGCCAGGTGAGAGTCAGTGCAGCATAGGGCCACAAGGTTGGTGACTGGATTGCAGGAAAAGTTTTATGAGATGAGACTGAGGGAACTGGGCCTTTTCAGCCTGGAGAAGAGGATACTCCGAGGGGATCTGTTGGTGACATATAGGTAGTGGGAGGGTGTCACACGGACGTGAGTAGAGATCTGTTCTCCCCTGCAGAGGAGGGCAAGACATGCTCCAATGGAGCAAAGCTTATTTATTTTTATTTATTTATTTTTCAATTTATATCCTGCCTTTTTCCTACAAAGGGCTCAAGACAGCTTAGATCTCCTCCTCCATCTTATCCCCACAACAACAACCCTGTGAGGTAGGTTGGGCTGAGAGTCTGTGACTGGCCCAAAGTCACCTAGTTGGCTCCATGGCTGAGTGGGGACTAGAACCCGGATCGCCTGAGTCCCAGTCCCATGCTCTTAACCACTATGCCACACTGGCTCTCTAGCTCAGGGAACCAAGGTTCAATTTGGATGTCAGGTAGTGCTTTCTGACAGGACCCCGAGGGTGTGGAATGGGCTTCCACAAGAGGTGCTTGAGGCCCCATCAATGTTCAATGACAGGCTAGGCATGCACATGGTAGGGATGTCGTGAGCAGAGCTGGCTGGAGCCGGGGGTCAGACTAGATGGCCCCAGAGTTCCCTTCTGACTTGCTCCATTTCTATGTTTCTATGGCCATCCCGTGATAATCAGAGCACCTCTCTGGTGATTCTGCTCTGTGAGCAAGGGTTTTATCACACTGCTTTTATAGTACTAGTGTGGGGCTCACTAGTGTGTGAAAGGAGGAGGAGGTAGAGGACAGCTCACGAGGGTGATAAAATGCACCCCAGGTGAACCCTAAACTCTGGCACATGGCAAGCACAGCTAAGTACCATGGTTCTCTCTTCACGGGTCCAGGTCATGCCTTCTTGAACCAACAGCAGAGCACTGCACGCATGGAAATGGTTTTCAACACCGATGCGAGGCCAAGCTCCGGAAAAGCCAGCTATTCTTGGACAGGAGATGCACATTAAACTATAAGGACAGGCAGGCCAGTCTTTCACATCTTCCCTGCTAAAGCATGAACAGTCATAGCAGCATGTTGTCATTCGGTCCTAAGTGGCTTGTCTCTTTGGTTCCTTGCCCAAACTGCTGAACTCGGATTTTCCAATAAAGTTAGTGTGTGTGTGTGTGTGTGTGTACATGCATGCATGTACGTTTGTTTAGTCCCGTACTCATAAGGCACATTCGTGAATCACTGTCACTGTTTACAGTTAATCACCTTATGTTACATACAAACAGTTGTAAAAGGGTTGGAAGTAAAAACAAAGGCGAGGCGTAATAGGAGAACGATGGTAAAGCATCACAGTGTATGGGAACAAGAGGCATTTTTACTTGGCTCCTTGACTGCACTTGAATGAGATGTATGCCCAACCATCAGAACTTCCCCCAAACAAAATGTGTAATTGTGCTAATAAACACACCAATCTACTCTTTCAGCAGTGATACAAAGGCTTTGCCAAATTAAACTTCCATGAAAACTAATGTGCTCTGAACATCTGTTATCACAGCTCATTGAAAGCAGCTCTCCCTGAGATTGTGGCAGCGTGCAACAGACAGCAATTCAGAATCCCTTTTAAAACATAGACTTTCTACACTTGGGAAAAGTAATTACTAGTCCAGTACTGGGGTCAAATCAGCTCCAATTAATCCACAATTAAACACATACACACACACCCTCAAACCATAAGATTTATTTCACACTAATCCAGATTGATACGAAATATGGATCTGTATAGGATGGTTATGGCATGCGACTACCACATAGTGCAGGTAATGGAGATCTGAAGCAATCCCAGTATTAATTCCTATACACTTGCATCTCATTCATTGTTGATGCTTTATTTGTATTATTTCCCTACAAAACCCCCAAACTCCTGGAGGAATTAACTTTACAAATACTGAGAATGTAATCCTATGGCTCCTAGACTGTGTCTGAGGGGACACAGGATCCTAGAGATATTATTTATTTATTATATTTCCCCTTTCCAAGAAACTCAGGGCAGCTCACATAATTCTCTTCTTCCTCTCCATTCTGACTTAACAACAACAGCCCTGGGCTGGGCTGAGAATCGGCGACTGGCCAAAAGTCACCCAGTTGGTTCCGTGGCTGAGTGAACTAGAGCCCAGATTGCTCAGGTCTCAGTCCTTCATGCTTAGCCACTACACCACACCGGCTCTCTGCTCCTTGCGAGGGCTGTAGACAGAGATAGGGCCTTCAAGGAGGGGTCCCTTCTTGGATTTCATCTGCACCCCACCACACGCCACCATCCATGGAAAGTTCCTGGTGGCTCCTCCTGGAAATGAATGACTCGGCCTCAGGGGAGGATGCAAGGGGAGGAAAGAAGGCATGCCAGTGGATGAGGCTGGGAGAAGAAGGGCCTCCTTGGGATCCACAAGCCCCCATCCCGACAGGTGGGCCAAGCAGCCTCCAGGATCATGATCTCAGACTCTGCTCTCTCGGAAACAAAGCGTAACTAAAACAAGCATGGTGAATGCCAAACTTTCAGAGGAGGATGGAGAGACAGTAAAAGCCTCTGTTCCTCTGTCCATGCTGCCTGAATGCAGTTAGCAGGGCTTTGGATAGATATGGGGGGGGGGCTAGGGATTGGAGCCCCCCTCTAATCAACACCCATGTGGTAGGATTGTGCTTTAGCTTTCCGGCTGCATCAATGTAAGGTAGCAGGCTGCTTGCAAATACGAATGTTCATCATGCTGGAGTCCCTTAGACTGCATCCCTAGCCCACGCATTGCTGAAAGCCCCCCCGCCCCCACCCCAGCAATTCAGCTGGAGTCCCGCGCCAGTTCCCTTTCCCCAGGTCATCCTATAAAGAACAAATGGAGGGGGTGAAATGCTACCCAGAACAAGTGACTGTTCAAGAACACATGAAGTTTGGAGTGGGAGGAAATGGTTAATACTTTTTGTGCCCCTTTTGTTATAATCCCAAATCCCCCAAAGTGCTTTGATCCATTTATTTCCATAAATGCTTTGCGTAGTCACAATTACCACTGTGGAACTCCTGCATTACTTTTCTAACCTGCCTTCCCTCCAAATGACCCAAGGCAGCTTACTGGCTAGGCTTCTTTTCCCTCCCCTTTTTGTCTTCACAACAACCCTGTGAGGTAGGTTAGGCTGAGGGTCAGTGACTGGCCCCAAGTCACCCCCTGAACATCATGGCTGAGTGGGGACTCAAATCCCCTGAGTCCCAGTTACATACACTAACCATTATGCCACGCTGGCTCTAAAAATTCACCTTGATGAATTTGACTTGAGAGCCCACTGGAAGTGGCTAGTGATTTGTGCTATAGAGCGAGCTCTGACAATGCTTGCACAGGGAATGATAACTCGATTCAAATTCTACTAAAAATGTCCCTGACTTCTGAACTTGACTAGCCAAGTCCTCCACCTCTTCCTTCCTCTTTCCATGGTATTGAAATGGAAATACATTTCAAAGGAATAGCCCAAAGCTCCAGAGGAATATAACACCTGGATAATTGTGCCCACCTAGCACAGTAGACACACCATTACGACTCAAGGATTGCCTCCCTGCCTACTTAGACGTCAAGTAACTGCTGCAATTTCTTGTGCTTCAGATTAGGTTCAAGCCCAAAGTTACAATCACTAAAGAAAAGGAAATTGCCAAATTCCAAATGGAGGTGATGCTTTTCTCATATATATATATATATACACACACACACACACACACACACACACACCTGAGCCTCGGTATACTTCCACTTCATCCCTATATTGATATATTGAGTATGTGTGATAGAATGGTTGCATCGTTAAATATGGGGGGTATATGAGGCAGGCGGGCCACATGTCCTAGTTCACAGAGGGCACTTGAAGACCCTATTTGAAGGTTGTTGGAGGTCGCTCCTCTCTTCAAAGTTGCCTTCTAATTGAAGGGATGTCCAAGTCCCATTGAGACAAATAAGTTTAAGAAAAGAGTGCAAAGGCCTTGAAGTTGCCGATCAACAATTAGCACCTGGACGGCAGACTGAGGAGGCACATGGGTCAGCACAATCTTCCCACCATGGAGAGATGGGTTTCTATAAATTAGAAGGATTATTTATAAAATAGAATCCATCTCTCCCTGTTAGCTTCTATAATTCTGTGCTAGTCTCTGTCCCTCTTTTGGTGATGGGCCTCTGGTCTTATTCATTGTTGTTTGTATATTTCACTTGGAGGCATTGCGCTTTGCCTTTCTAAAGGTCTGCATGCCTTCGGGTGCCATCCTGGGGTGGTGCCCATCACCTGCCCGACTCATAGAGTTATGGGAATCTTATGCATGGTGGGCGGAGCAGGGAGAGGAAGGCTTCTCTGTACTCCTCTCACCCTGCAAAACAGCTTGAGGGCTGATTTCAGCTGTCTCGCTGCAGCACTTCACAGGCGAGGGAAGGAGGCAGAGGTTCTACCAGGTTACATTGTGGCTTAACAGTGCTGCCTCTTCTCCTTTCCCCTTCCTGCCCACCAAACCACTCCTCCAAGATTCTCTTGTGCCAGCTGTGATGGGGAGACTGTGCCAAGCACACAAGTTCCAGTCCTGATGCTGGAGCTAATTTCAGATGCTGCTTCTGGGACTCCAAACCACCTGAGGGTTTTCTGGACGCTGTGCAGGAGCTGAAGGACTTCTCTCTTATAGTCAGACATATCCTCGATTCTCAAATATTCTCTTTTCCCCATGCACTGGAAACGCTGCTTTTCTCCTCTCGGAAGGTGCTTCTCCAACTTAGGAGACCAACCAGCACTGGTCTTGCCACATCAGCTGTGAAGAGGCGGAAGAAGCGGATCCATGTTTTGACTCCCAGCCCCAAGGTTGGTGCTAGATCACTGACTTTGGAAGCTCAAGTATCCCTTTAGTTGGTCTCTTGGGGTGGGCGGGGGCAGAGGATCATTCCCTTAGTTTAATGATCAGTGAACTCAGAAGAGGGCAGCATGTGTCTCTCCAGGTGTTTTGGCCTACAACTCCCATGATGTCCCACCACTGGCAATGTTGATTAGCCCTGGTGGGAGTTGAAGGCTAGAGCAGCTCAAGGGCCACAAAATGTCCACCTTTGGCTTAAACAGATTAAAAACTGAAAACTGATTAACTGAAAATATGCATCAGATTTTTCATTTTTTAAAATACACTTATAAACATTGCAGAAGGCAAGCACCAACTTAGAAGAGGCATTTTCTCCTTTCTGAAAAAGCATACTGGGGTGTCCTCCTGTCCATGGCTTGTCAATCTGTTTCCCTTTCCTACTGGTCTTTCAGTTCCCAAGCCCCACCTTTCCCCACCAGTTCAGGACAGAATCTGGCTCTCTTGTGCTTTCAGGCTTTTGTTCCCAGCCCTGGCTCAGCCCTGGCTGGGAAGGCAAACCAGGCCAAGATCAAGTGAATGCTCAGGAATGCTAGCAGTTTCATTGCACAAAGCATGTAAACTTTGTAATTTTTTGTGCAAAGTTTGTGCAAATCATAGGATAGTAGATGCTGGGAATAATTGAAGACAAAAGAAGAAGGGGGCGGCAGAGAATGAGGTGGCTGGATGGGGTCACTGAAGCAGTCGGTATGCACTTGGGTGGAATCCGGGGGATGGTGGAGGACAGGAAGGCCTGGAGGAATGCTGTCCATGGTATCGCGACGGGTCAGACATGACTTTGCAACTAACAACAACAACAAGAAGAAGCGTTGGAAGGGGCCATGAAGGCCATTGGGTCCAAATATACAGAAGCATTAGTTTGCGTGCATGACAGGCAAATGGGCAGCGTGCACAGAAGCTAGTCTTGCAGATTTGGTTGGGTTTGGTTCCTGCCAGACCCCCAGGCACACCCTGGCACAAGGTGGGCTTCGGGCCGAGAGAAAGGGAGCCGGTGTCAAGCACACGTATCCTGTCACATTTCAGGAAGCTCATGCAGGGCTCCCCAGGCTGGTCGTACTAATGACTCTGATTCCAACTCGGCCGCGGGAGCATGGAGGAATTGCAGCCTGAGGGACAGGACATTGAAATGTGTCGTCTCTCCAATGCACAAGTCCCATCCCCTGAAGTGGTAGACCTCGTCACAGCAGCCTCCCATGGGGGTGAGATGCAATGACTTCCTCCAAAGAGCTTTGGGGAATGAATGGTAGAAAAGGTTCAACATTTCGCTTTGTGTATGCCCAGAAACTTGCATATAACAATGAAATTCAGTAAGTAAAAAATTCTGGTGAGGCTGATAACGCTCGGAGGAAGAAGCACAGCTCAGGACAGCCAGAGTCTGGGAAGCCAAGACGAGAATATCTGATGGATTCCCACCCCCAAATTGGATTCTTCACATATCACTACCTGGTCAATCAGAATTCGGTAGCAACTCAGCATGCCCAGGCTTCATTAAGCAATTTTGGGATCCCTCTTTCCCTATTTTTCCTATTTCTGAAAACCTTTGGTTTGCCTTGAGGTTCCTTGCATGTGGGTTATGACATTTTGGCTTCATGAGCACCAACATCTGAGGAATTCAGGGCACTACTGATACCTTAATTCTGATCAGCAGCTTTCCTTGTCTACTATGCAAGCCAAAAAGCCGTGTGAGCTTGCCCTGAACTCATGCAATGGGAATACACATGTGTAGATAGTTAATATGCCATGAGAAGAAGTTAGTGCAGTTGTTTTGACACCTCCCCACCCCACTTAGTTCTTTTTATGGCTCTGCTTTGTGTTTTTTGCCATGCTTCTTGGAATAACAACAACTTCCCTTCCTCTCTCAAAGCTAGCCAGATTGGTCCAAAAAGCACATTTGTGTGCATGTGTGATGGATTTACTTTTTGGACAAGAGTTACTTGGAGCTAAAAATAAGCATCATTCTCTTTCTCAGGAAAAGAACTGATGCAAAAATGTATTGTCTGGAAGATGCTTATTACAATCAAGACAGATCTGCTTTGCTCTACAATCTTCTAATGAGGTATGCTGCTTCTGTTCCTTTATTTAAAAAAAAATACCTTGAGTTACTTTCCCATATGTTAATATACCCTATATGTTTTACATATGTATAGAGAAGGTTAGACACAAGCTCACTTAAGCACCTGTTCTGTAAGCCCTGCAGGTGATGTTTACCAAAGCTTTCACATATTGTCTGCACTGATTGAGGGCTTTCTGAATTACCATTCTTGTGATCTATGAAAACAAACTCTGTTTTTTAAAGAGTTGGAAGGATTTATCTTCCTGAGGAGAGAGGAGGGTGGAAAAAGAACAGTCAGCATATTCTGGGGAGACCTTAACTTTGCTTGACAAACCTCCTATCACAACCTCAGAAAAATACCAATTCTTTAAAATGAACCTCTGTAACAGCGTATAAAAAGCACCAGCACTGCAGTACCTCTAATCACAGAGTTGACAGACTAGTTAACTGCCTCCGTTACAGTCACTTTGCTCTCAGTTCATCATATTCTCAAGGATGGCGAGCTTGAGAATGGAAGGGACCCTGAATGATTGCAGGAAACATGATCACACCTGCAGGATGCACACAGCAGAAGTGAGAGAGGCGGAGCAGGGAAGAAACAGGCCATTTCAGTTTAAGAAGCATTGGAGGTTTGAAGAAATTGAGGTAAAACTGAGGTACAAGTTCAATTGGCATGCTCTTTTTCAGTGAATAAGCAGAGAGTCCAGGAAAAATGTGGGACAACCCTCCATATTTGGAGAACTCGTGGTACATTCTGTGTGAGACAAGAAGAGTGCAGAGAAAAGAGGACATCTCTTTTCCACTCCTCCTACTCGGCAAAGCAGTAGACAGCAAGTTTCTCTGTTTGTTTAAAGTTTTTATATGCCGTCCTCTCGGGACGGCTCACAGAAGTTCAGGTGTCTCACTGTGGTGCTCTGGCAAGGAGGCTGAAGCACCACCAGAAATGTGATAGCAATGCCGGTCTCCTCCAGCTCTCCACCCGCTGCAATGCCCGTTATGACTTCAGAGACACAATCTGCACAGCTCTTCCCAGGCTGGCTGCATGGTGGCAAGGGGACTCTGAGGGCAGGGGCCACACTCTGAGACTGGGACTGCCTTCTGCACTTACAGGTGGATCTCTGAATAATCCTATGGGCCTCTAGGCACAATCTAGAGGCCCCAGGATAGCTCTACTCAGGACTGCATGGATCAGCAGTGGTGGGACTGGGTCTGCTTCTTCCACAGTCCAGCCTTCCAAGGTTGTTACCTCGACATCTAAATCAGAGCTAGAGGAAGAGGCAAGGTTGGGATTCTTACCCGCAATGACCAGGCTAACAGATAAGCCAAGAGGCCCTTGATTTGGTGAGAAACATCACTGAACAGGAGGATTTAGATGGGGGCAGGTGTGACAGGATCAGACCCATAGTTTGGCAACAGACAGAAGAACAGGCCAGGTTTACACAAACATGGGATGACAGAAAGTTGGTTTACTGGCCACCCCAAGGAGGTGTGCCCGGAGGGGCCTGAGTGGTGCAAATATAAGGAGCTAGTCAGTGGGGTTGACCAGGAGCATTGCCTGAGGAAAGGTTATCAGGCGGTATTGCTGGAAGATCCAGAAAAAGATGACAGACAGGAGAAGAGCAGCTGCTAGAGGCCAGACCAGAGCACATGAGGCAGAGGCTGAGGAAGGCCTGCAAAGACCTTTTACCTCTCTCTTTGGTTTTATCATTAATGGTTGGATGCAGTGCGTTGTGTGTCGTCTGTTGTATATGGTTGTTTTGGGTTTTGGTTTTGTAAGCCATCCAGAGACTTTCATATAGGATGACATATAAAAACTTTAAATAAAGAAAAATAATTAAGTGAGGAGAGAGAAGCTCCTGGAATGGCCTTTGGAGGAAGGACACCTCCAGGGTTCTAGGAGAGGAAGACTCCTATAGCCTTCCTCCCATCAACTTTGTTTCTTTAGCTAATTAACATATTCGCTTATTTATTTTAAGCTGCAATTTTTAAGCTTTGTTGTCCATAGTAGAGGCTGCAGTGGACAGGAAGTTGAGATGCCCGTGTGTCCATCTATTTAGAAGGAAAAAAGGACCATCTAGAAATAAGTTAGTGATGACAACATATTCAGGGGACTCCACTGGTATTTAGAAGTACATCAAATTGAAAATAAAAAGGGGCAGGGGGCAAGTAATGCCTCCACTGATGGCTTGATAACTATGTATGTGTTTTCAGGACATATGAAAAGTTGAGGCAGTCACTGAGAGATTAAGAAGCGGTGAATCTCAGCACATTAAAACCAGAATCCTGGAAAGCCAAACCATCTTGAGGACAACTCTAGCGGCAGGCTGGGTGAGGCAAACTGCCTCAGACAGTAGTCTGATGCATCATTAAAGGGCAGCAAAGCATATATTATTTATCATTATACTTTTGCCACCAAAGTGGGGGCACCATTTGGTTTTTCTGCCTCTGGCACTGAAGTGTCTCGGTTCTCTCCAAGCTGTTTGATTGCTTCACCTCGCAGCCAGTTTCCAGTTCATGAAGGGAGTCGCATATTCCCCCCAGCTCCCAACACGGACAAGCCAAGCTGGCTGCCTCCCGGATTCATCGAATGATCCCTGTGTCAGGCTGACAGAGACTGTAATGCCATTGACATGGCTGCTCTGCGTTCCTGGCCAATTTTGCATCGGGAGAATTAGGCCATGATTGGTAGCGGCAAGAAAACAAAAGCTATGGAAGGAATACTACAGGCGGATCACCTGGCTTATTGCAGCTGTGATTTTGGTAAATTTGATGGTCGACTTTATTGCATACATGAAGCATCCACTCTACCAAATGCAGAGAGCACAACATTTACTGCAACCAGGGTAAGTGATGGAAACACAGTTCGCTTCCTAACTTCCTGCATTTCTGCCTAGTACTATTTCCACAGAAACAGAGCCTAATTTTAAAAGGTGGAGCCCTATCTTTTCCTTCCTTATCTCTTTACTTTCTGATTTGCATGGCCCCAGCTCTGTTGGGTGGTGTCACTTCAGAGGGGCATCTAGGGGCCATAAGAAATTGGTCACCCCTTTTCAGGAAGGACATTGCCAGTCTCAAGGCCTCATCATTCCCATCCATCACAGCCTTCAACAATGGGTCTCCCAAAGCCACTCAGCTGCACAGGAGCTTAGCGTTACAGAAAGGGAGATGGCCCCTTGCAGTCAGTCCTGAACAGCAGGCGGAGCTTCTGAGGGATCTGAGCTGAATGGTTTGCTTGAGTACTCAGTTGCTCCTTTCTCCTTACCGGAACAGCATATCTTTCCATGGGGAGCTATCCCAGCCTAGCAGCCCCTGTAGAGCGCTGTCCAAGTTGCTATTTGTCCCTGCCTTGATACATCTGACCAACCTTTGGACCAAACATGATCCTTGCCTTGCCAGGCATAAGTTCTATATTCTAGAGTGGACTTTCACATGGGATGTTTCTCCCCCATAGCCCAGGACTAGCTGGTGAACAGGTGAGAAGGGCAGTGTAGGAAATGTGTCAGAGAACAAAGCCTCCATTCTTTAATTTACCCCTCTCCTTGCTCTTGCCCCTTCTCTGATTCTCATAGCTACTGCAGAAGGTTCTGAGAGGGGAGGCGATATGGTTGCCATCTCTAGCAGGCAGTTGGATCTCCCAGAGAAAGACTCTGATGGGTCTCCTGAACTGAAAAAGTTAACCAGAAGGATGAGAGCAACCTGAGCTTAGAGCTTTGATCAGAGACAATGGCATTAGACCAGTCAAGTGTCCTTTCACTCCACAGGGAAGTAGAATTCTGGGGTACCATGCAAATATGCTTGCAGTTCCTTCCTTTGGCCAGCAAGTTTGGGCAGGCATTTGATCTACAGGTTCAATGAACCAGTATTTGCTTGCTAGCCCTGTCCGTATCCACTGAACTGCTTGCAAAACGGAGAAAGCAATATCTCTTTTGGGGGAGGGGAGCAACTGTGCTGTGTACCCCACTAGTTCTTAGCTTTATAAGCTATATCGCTGTGTTGGGGGTGAAAATTGCCATTTCCTTTCTTGCGGCATCTAGGTTCTGTTTTCCTCTCGGAGACTCTCTTTTCGCTCTGCTAGCCTGATGAGAACTTCTAATGTGTGATGCATTAAATCATACCACTCCGGTGTGTTTTTTTCTCAGTTAATAGCTGCTGTGAAATGGTATGAAAGATGGTATACTTTAAGATGGGGGGAATCATTTGGGATGTGTGTGCAATGGACGTCACCCAGGGTTGTCTTTGTTAAGCAAAATATTAAAATATAAGGCAGTGATTCTGAGCAACATAATCAAAAAGGAAACACCTATCTCTAGTTGTGCATTAGAGAAAAGCTCTGAACTGCTGCTGTCTTTGTTGTTTCATCTTTTTTCTCCCCATTAAATCAGACACTTCTTCTAAATCAAGCCCTCGGGGACGAAGAGACAAAAGTGATGAGAATGCAGTGTGTGAATACAAAAGTGGAGCATGTGTTTTATAACTAACTCTGCTCAGAGATCAAGGGAGATGTCATTGTTTATAGCCATCAGAAAAGAATCAATGTAATTATATTTGTAGTATCAATTCAGGTCATTATTCTAATACACACACCAGAACACCACAAGAGGAGTTTGCCACCAAATTGGTATATTCATCTCTTAATTTCTTCCAGATGAGGTCTTTAAACACACACACACACACACACACACACACACACACACACGCACCCCCCCCACCTTCTGTTTCCAAATGCACCTAAACTGAACAGAGGAAAAGTCCAATATCCCAACATCTGCATCAATCTAGGTATACGGATTACATTGGGTACAAATACAGAGTCCTTCTGATGACTTAGACTGCAGTAAGTTGGAGTAGGTCAGAGTGCCTGAGTTTATATTTATTATTTTATTTATTAACATTTGTACACTGTCTGCTACCAAGTGGTCTTGGGATGGCCTTGCAATAAAACAAAGTGACGCATAGCATCCATTCTACACAATAAAAGCACACTTTAAATCGCAATCTAACCTTTCTATGCATATAAATCAGAAGCAGAAATTCTAGCCCTGATGATATCTCACCTTCCTAGTGTTCCAACCTGGACCTCTGAAGTCCCCAAGAAAGCCACACCCCCTTCCCTGGCCACACCCCCTTTCTCAGCCACCAATCACTTGATAATTTCCTGTCTTTGCGCAGTATTCTCCCCCGTCGTAACTTAAGACTTAGCTCCCAGCAACAAGAAGGTTAACATACAATGCACTTGCAATGTTCTCATGTTTGGATCCAGATTTTTGCCTCTGGTCCTACACAGCACTGGAATGCAGCCCCAGAGAGCTTTCCTGGAATGGAATTTGGCTCTCAAACTGAAAGAGGATGTACACAGTAAAGGAGGCTAACATCCAATGCATATTCAGGTTGCATTACAGGACTAAATGGCTGGCCTCCAACCAGCAGTAGCAAGCATATGAAAATGGATGGATGTTTTTAAAAGGGGAGGAAGTTTTCATAATGGCTCCCAGCCTCACTCCTTATTTCTAAAATGTTTTCAGTTACAGCTTTTAGAACAGGTGTGAAGATGCATCTTTTTAATCTAACCTTCTGAATTATGTAGTTTGAATATTTTATATTTGAAAAAAGGGTTTTTACTATCCCTTGTACTGTTTTAAGGCTGTATTGTTTTAAATTGCAACCACTCTGATAGCATTTTTTTTCTTTTTAACAAGTAAGGCAGTATATACAACTTAATGCCAAATAAAAGAAATCAGTTCCCCCACACCAACACCAATTAACATGTCTGGTTTGAAAAGAGCAGCAGGATGAAAGGAGAAAATCAACACTGAGTGCCCATCAAACAGTGTCATGTCTCTCCAACTTGATACCCTCTAGATGCTTTCAGCTTGATCTTCCCTCATCCTCAGTACACATGACTAAGAGTCAGGGACAAGAAACTTTTAGTCCAAAGCATGTATGGGACTTAAGTTAGACTAGAACTGAGTAAAACCAACTGGATATAAACTATGGGAATGCTGGCATACACTCTACTTCTTGCAAAAGCTAGAAGGCCTAGTCATCATACCAACCCTTTCCACAATTGTCCTTTTTCTTATTTACCAACATCAGTCCAAAGGCTTATCCTGGGCAGAGGAGAAGGAGAAACTTAAAGTGCTCAGTTTGGTTTGAAAGGCACAAATTCTGTAGAGGATGCCCACAGAAAAAAGGGCTTCTAGAAACCTTCCTTTTAGGAGAGTTTGGTACTATCTTATGCAATATCAGAAAATATCACATCGCCCTCCATGGCACATACATACATGTCACAAAGAATAAGGATTTAAATCCAGCTTTGCATGGACTTTAGGGTCTTAAGTCCCACTTTATTCAGCACTTTGCATGGAGGTAGATTCAGAAGCTGGAGTTAAGTGCATTTTAAACAGAGTTGTAAAGGAGAGTAAAATCTAAACAATACCACAAAAGTAAAACAACAATGCAGGCACACTGAAAACAAATTTATCTAAATGTAAAGGACTATCTTACTTTTACTTTTCCACAAAGTTCCAGCCTCTTTCTACTCAGCCAAAAAGAACAGTCAAGAAGAGGCTTTTCCTTAGACCTTTTCGAGGAAAGTACAGCAGAATCTGGAAGGTTTTGGATGAATTAAGAGAGACTTACCTAGAAAACAAGAAAAGGGAAAATGAGAATTAATAGAGCTTTATTACTTAGACAAATTTGCTTTGCTATGAAATATGAGAAATTACAGGTTTATTTATGTAGATGATGGTGGTGGTGATGATTCCATACTTGATGATGCCTATCGAGTATGGAAAAAACCTATAATGTACTCTCAGGACACATGATTCAAAGTACTATGCAATCGGTTCTGCTTACTGATGCTTGTTATAGTCTTGGGTTTCTTGAATGGTATCCTCTACCTATTCATTCCCACCCTGTGCCAACTAGCAACTTTCTTCTAAACATGCGGAGGGTTGCAAAAGCAATTTGTGATATGGCAGAGGGATCTACTGAGCAATCCCACAGGCCTCTGGAGCCCAGCCAAGGACAGCAATTTCCCAACCATTTTCCCACTCTCTGATTTCACACTGCCCTCCGTGTTAATTTCTTTTAATCAATCCTGAAACGAGTCATTTTCTCCTGAGAGCATGCAGGGCTGGCTCAGGAAGCAGCCAAACCATACATTTCCTCCTGCCTGGTTTCCCCATTCCTGTCGGCAAGAGGGCGATGCAAGACATCACCACGCAGAAGCAACCGTTGTGATGCTCTAGTCGGGCGCCTGGAGAGGCGCAATGGTTGTGCTGACCTCTCCTGTTGCTCAGACGTGCCATCTCTTTAAGATGTGTGAGGAATCTGTTTGGAGGCTGAAAGCTGCTCCCCAGACTCCAGTCCACTGTTCAGTGGCCGTGGCTCAGAGTCCCGGGCGAGCGTGCCCAGTGTTTGTGCGAGGCTCACCCAGGATCAAGCACCATGTGCTGGGCAAGCAGTACCAGAATAGAGCTGCCAGGTTACTGACGGGAACCAGCAGATACTCCCATATCACACCCATCCTATATCATTTACGCTGGCTGCCAATTGAAGTCTGGGCCCAATTTAAGGTGTTGGTAATGACCTATAAGGCCCTAAATGGCTTGGATCCTGGATACCTGAAGGAGTGCCTTCTTCCCTATGTGCTAGCCTGCCCCTTGAGAACAGAGGCAGAGGTCCTTCTCCAGGAGCCCTCCTTGAATGAGATTAGGAGGGTGGCTACTCGGAGCAGGGCCTTCTTTGCAGTGGCACCTCAACGGCAGAATACACTCCCTAGGGAGGTTTGCCTGTTGCTGTTGCTTTGTTCTTTTTGGCATCAGGTGAAGACCTTTTTATTTTCCTGATATTTTAACAATTAATTGGTTTTATCCTTGTTTTGATCATTATTTATCGGATGCAGTGTGTTGTTGTTATGGTTTGCTTTGTTCTTTGGTTTTTTGTTTTCTGCAAGCCATCCAGAGACTTTTAGTAATGGGACAGCAGATAAAAACTTCAAATAATAAGTAAATACAGAAATAAACAAACGCTCCTCTCCTGCCATCTGGATGGCTGCATCAATGCCTAAGAAGGTTGCGAGTTGCACTGTGGGAGGTATATGAGCATGTACAGACTTCCTCTCAGCTCAGTTTGCTACAGAAGACCAGGCTGGCCAGAGGAGGAAGCCCACGAATGCTTGGAGGGAGGGATTCTGCTAGGAGTCATCCCATTCTGCCTCTGTGCCTTCCCTAGGGATGTACTGAAGCAAGAAAATCCATCTCATTGCAGCTTGATGGATGTTCTGCCTGCTTCCAATCTGACAACTGGAAGTGGGCCAAGTTCAGGCATTTTCACAGATTTCTGTCTAAAATGAATGGTGATTTGTGAATTTTAAAAGAAAAAACAAGCAAACGTGAATGACATGTGAGCAAATAAGCACCGGAAAACCACATGATTGAAGTGTGATTTGTGGAAAATTGGCCAGTCTGTGCAAATCGGCAGACTCAGTGCAAGTCATGCTAGTGTTGCAACAACGCTCTATGGAATCCATCCTGCTGGCATTTGGAGACTTCCTATTAGAAAGTGAGCTGAGCCAAGAGTAAATTTGAGGACCCTTGCGGAAGGAAGGCTGGGTGACCGGCAGCCTTCTTCCATGTCATAAGCAACAGCATAAAGCTTGCCGGACCAGAGCAAAAGAGGGACAGCTCTTGTGCCATGGCTGTGTGGAACTCAATTCCTGATAAGCATCATGTGGATGCTGAGTGTGTTCGCTAGGAACCTGCATTCACAGCTGCAGCGAAGCAGACTAGAGTCAGGAGAGTCAATCCCAGGGAATCTATTGGCTTCCCAGAGCCAATATGGATTCCTCCATGTCCCGAACCACACTAGAGCACATGGCTTTAAGGGGTCCTTTTTTGCACAAATTTCACTAGTGGTTAAAAAAAGAAGTGTGAATTGCAACCCATCTTAGAAGGGGAACTGCACAAGCTGGCTCCACTCACACTGCACCGATTCAGCACCGGTGCAGGCTACAGAACCAAAATCCAGGGGGTGTCTCATGCAAATCCATCAGATTTTTACTCCTTTTTACTCACACATTCTTAATCTCCCACCCATAAGAACATAAGACAAGCCACGCTGGATAAGCCCCGAGGTCTATCTCGCCCAGCTCTCCATTCACACAGTGGCAAACCAGCTGTCCACAGGATCCCTCCAGCAGGACGGGTACAGGACCTCCTCCTGCCCAAGCTCCTCAGCAACCAGTGAATGCAGGCATGCCACCTCTGGTCAAGGAGGGAACACATGGCCAGCAAGGCTAGTAGCCATTTGATAGCCTCCTCCCTCATCAATCTATCCAATCCCTCTTTAAAGTCATGTAGACAGGCGACCATCACCACTTGTAGGGATGGTGAATTCCACAGTTTAACTATATGCTGTATGAAAAAGTTACTTTGTTTTGTCTGTCCTAAACCTCCCACCAGCTTCATGGGATAAATGCTGGGTCTGAGTGTCTCCATACCATGCATTATTTTAAACACCTGTATTATGTCTCCCCTCACTCATCTTTTTACCCATTGTTCAAATGAACAATGCTATTTGTTTAAGGCAAAGGTAGGACAGATCGGTCAATCTCGGCCACAAACCAATTTGTTTTAAGACAGCTCTCTGTGTTTCTCAGTGATGGGATCAGCAATAGTGGATGGACCTGGCACCTTTCCCTACTGCTCCTGATTTTCCACTTTGGGTGCCCTTTAGGTCCTACACAAAACGCACTGGGGTCAACAACATGGCTGAGAAGGAGGGTCAGAGCCTGGTGCTCAACGAATGCCTTGAACACATCCCAGGCTCGTTTGTAACTCAAAGGGGTTCCTCAGCAGATCAGCCAATAAGAAAATGGTTCCCTGAAGGCAGAAAATCAGAAGGAAAAAGTTCCCCAATACAAAACAAACCCATTATTCTGAACAATCCAATACTGCCGGACAGTAAAATTCTGGACGACATCCAACCCCATTATAACTTTATCCCTGTAAGGCTTGAAGACAAGTGTGTTTTACAAACCTAGTATTCCTTCAGCATGCAATTGATAAAGATTAAAGATTAACATTTACAGATAAATGCCACTGTTTAATACTGTGGTGATGCCATAAAAAGTAACACTTTTCATTATAATAGCATTTTATGGTACATGAGAGCTAGAACACCCCACAGGTCTTTTCCATCTCAGTCTCTACCAGGGAAAGAAACACACACGCACAGACTGCTGCCTTTTCTTTCGTTATTTTAAAGCACACACCCAAACCTATTTTTTAAACTTTTTCTGTTGGTGCATCAGTGAGTCTGTATCATTTGTTATGTCCCTCCAAGGTGAGCTCTGTTGCACAGGGAGATAAGGCCCAAAGCAAAGCCAAGGTATAAAATCAAATTAGTGACTGCATATGCATTCTGTGCCCATTTTGACAATGCAGAATTTTAATGAGCAAAATCTGCAAAGACATTTGTACCGACAACAAACTGCTTAATTCATTTGGCAATTCCAAAAGCAAGCTGGAGTAATGACTTTATAATTTTTAATTATCACGGAAGAGCCATCGTCTGTGTGCTGCTTTTCTTTTTTTCTTTTCTTTTATGACTGTACATACTCTATTAAAAATTTAATATCCATATTTTCACCTTCGGCCAATAATATTTTCATTATTTCACAAATAAAAACAGTAATGCAAACAAATTGTTGGCAGGCATTCACAAATAATTTAAAAAGACCAGCTCCAGCTGTATTGCCTCTATTTCACAGTCAGATTTAGACTTTAACTCTTCTCCCTGAAACAGATGGACACAATCTTGCTGCCTGAACTTTAGACAGGACAAGCAGCCAACACAAAGGTTATGTTATAGCCCAAAACATAGCATAATCTCTAATCCCATTTAAAGGCCTAAATGGTTTGGGGCCAGGTTATCTGAGGAAATGGCTCCTTCCATATGTGCCTACCTGAACCCTGAGACACCAGGGGAGGTCCTTCTAAAAGAGCCCTCTCGAAAGCAAATGTGTGTGTGGGGGGGTGGCTTCTAGAGGAACGGTCTTCTCAGTTGTGGCACCCCTTCTGTGGAATCAGCTACCAAAAGAGGTCCACCTGGCACCCACTCTTTGTTCCTTTTGGTGCCAGGTAAAACCCTTTTTATTCTCTTGGCATTTTAATAGATTTTAGATTTTTATTCCCATTTTTTATATTTATACTGTTCCTCTAGAATGGATTGGGCTGGAGTGGCTATAATACTATAATATGGCAATGTAATATCATATTGATCTATTATTGCATTTTATAATGAGTGTTTTTTATTTATTATTGCATTTTGGTTTTGTAAACCAATCAGGGAGACTTCGAGCTGATGGGAGGTGTAAAATACAACAAGTAAGAAAATAAACTGAGATCTCTTCTAAAAATGGCAGACCCAAGCCCTGGATCTTATATGTCATGGGTGGACAAGCTGGACTGCAGCTCTTGAATTTCTCATCATTGGTAATGTTGTTTGGGCTGAGAGAACACGCAGTTCCCTATGGGGTGGGACAGACATTCCCTATCCCTGTCTTGTGCAACTAGGTCACTGAGTCACCAAACTTCTGGAACTGGATCCAGACTTAATCCTTCTTAAACCAGACCCACTGAAATACATCAAACCGAAGGGCTTCTGGGTACGACTGGACATCCACACCTCTCATTTTAGAAAGCAAACAACACAGAGGCATTTTGCCTCTCTTCTCCAACTCAACCACGTATTCACAGGTAAGAGCTTCTTCAGATACTCAGTGTTGAGAATATCTTGGTGTACTGAGGTACCAAGTGTAACAAGAGCCACAATCCATGCTTTCTTGATGAGTTCTCTGTCCTTAGCCCACATCACATAAGAAATACACATACCGCATCTCCAAGCAGAAGATCCTTCATTGGCAAACGCAGCTGAATTGTCACCACTTAGTCCAGAGCAATAGAAGGCGGCACTAGAATGTTCCGCACATGCTGCTTAGAGAAGAAGCAGGCAACCAACAGCCCTTAATTGCTTAGACCAGTAATCCACAGAGACTACTGGCAACATCTCAATTACTTTAATTAGCTCAGTTGCAGCACGTACAGTGAAACTGGAAACTGCCTCTTTCCCAGCAGGAAGCAAGTCACAGTGGGTCCTGGTGGAGCAAGTTCTCACGCAAGTCCTACAGCAGCTTGCAGGTGACAGGGACCTGGGGTTTCTTCATGGCAAACAATGAGATGGCAAGTGCTATGCATCGCACCAGCGTGAGCTCTTCATAAAAGGCTGATGACACCTAAGTGGTTCAATCGTATCAGGAAACTGGAGAAAAGCTGTTGGTAAACTAACACAACATACAGATGAGCCTTGGCTGCAGCATCGCTTAATTTGGAAGAAGCTCCCCAGTTGTGAACTGGTCTCTTCCTCCCTCTTTTCCAGTCCATCAGATGTAGAGAAGTCTTTAGAAGCCGAGTCCTTTTTTAGAACTGAACAGGTTACAAACAGTCTCAATCAAAAGAACATTCTCACTGAAGAGTTGAATTCAAAAGGAAACATCCTCTCTTTCCCTTTCTTTCAGATAAGATTCTGATGCATCCGCAGGGTGGCAACATGAGGGCTAGATAGTGGGAATTCTGGAGGCTGGGGAACTGGTCCACTGGTTTCACTGGTTTCCTGCTTACAGGGTCAAGGAATTCCCCCTTGATCTCCCCAGTTCTGCAATGTCTCCTTCCTTTTCTCAGGTGGGCTGGTTCTCATGCTTTATCTGATATTGTCACTAGGTAACCTTGAAAATGCAAAGCAGCTACCCTACTCTTTCCTTCTACCTCCACCACAGCATTGGACAAATCTGTCTGAGCAAATTGTAACATGCAGGAGCTGGGGAAACTCTTCACAGCCCTGCTGAATACAGCCCTACCATCAGTTAGAAGCAAATTCGTTCTGAAGTGTGGTGTAGTGGTGAAGAACACAGGACTGGAACTCAGGCGATCAGGGTTCTAGTCCCCACTCGACCATGGAGCCAACTCTGGGCCAATCTCAGTCCAACCTACTTCACAGAGTCACTGTTGGGAGGTATGATTGAGTATAGCAGGAGGAGGAGGATGTAAGCAGCTCTGAGTTTTCTATAAGGAAACAGTGGAATATGATTCTAATAAATAAGAAAGCAAGAAGCAAGTGAGCAAGATCTGGCCAGTGCAGCAGGCAAAATTCTTCTGAAAACTGGAAACAGGATACAATAGACTCATGAATAAACACATGCAAAAGTGACACATGCAAAAAAGACTGGAAACCAGTGGATCCACCAATTTGTCACATGGTATGGTGTATTGGTTAAGAGTGCAGGGCTGAAACTCAGGCAATCTGGGTTCTTGTCCCTGCTCAGCCCAACCTTCTTCACAGGGTTGTTGTTGTAGGAATAAAATTGAGAGCAGGATAAGGAGAATGATGCAAGTTGCTTTGAGTTCTTTAAAAGAGAGAGAGAGAAAGGTAGGACATACATCTAATAAATAAATAAATGTGGGAGGTCTGTTCTGATTGCCCACACTTGCTGGTATGTTCAGGCAAGGTATACCAAATAATACACAGCATGGGGAAAGTGTATATGGAGTATTTCTCCCATTCCCCAAGGAGTTGAACCCAGGGCTGTTCCATGAAGATGAATCACAAAACATTCAGGGCAAATAACAGCTTCATAGCTAGGTAAGGATTGGCTCCCATTTCTCTCCCATCTTCGTCAATCCACTACACTATTTCAGGGGTGTCTATGCCACCTTCATTGTAATTTTGTCTGCCTTCTCTCATCTTTGGGTTTCTCTCTCCCCTGATTAAATCAGCAGTTTGTAACAGCTGAGTGCTCGGATCGTGCCTCCGCCCCCCTCCAAGGCCTTATTGGGAAAGATGTAACAATTAACCTTGATTTATTAACTTAAGAAAACCTTAGATTGTCAAGTTCTCAGATTATTTTGCTCTTGCTAAGCCTCCTCCACCATGTCTACTAGAGACAGACGCCCACACAACTTGGTTTCAAGTGGAGTCAAGTACAACAGGCAAATCTTTTCCTCTTCATTAGAGCCTGACACCAGACTCAAAAGTTAAAGACACCCCATCTAGAAAGGCTGCAATGCATGACATTTTACGAAGGCAACCCCCACAGGGAAAACAAACGGTGTGAAACATGGCTAACTTGGGTTTAGAAATGTAAGTGATAAAAAAACCATATAAGTAAGTCAAGGTTACAGTCCAGCGCCGGTCCAAATGGTGCTGAACATCTCCTGCTAAGTTATACCAAACCTAACTCTTGGCTGTCAAGCTGCAAGCTTGCATGAGATTCAAGCTGGGTGAGGAGATCTCGGTTTTATTCCCTGGCTGATGGAAACCTGCACGGCTGAAAATATACAAAACTTGATACAACTCGAATTGGCAGTGAAGGAAACTTTCTAGAATCAAACCATGAAGCAAAAACATCCAGCCTAAAGTAACTAAGCACTCTGCCCATGAATGATAAGGCAGAGAATAGGTTCCTATATCCCAGGAGCTACTGTCCTGCCGCCTCCTGTATAATTTCAGAAGCCCTCAGCCCATGTCAGTTGAGACACCCTGCTCTGCATCAACAGCTGCTGTTAGGAGGTTCAGGAGAACTTGCTCCATGATGGCCCTGCCACAGCCGATGAGTTGTTCAAGACCAGTGCGGCAACAGAGTGCTTGCAGCCGTGAGCAGCCCCCTGCCCACAGGTGGTTTTACTTGTTTTATTTATTCAATTCATTTTTATGTTGCCCAACAGCCAAGGCTCTCCGGGCGGTAGCAAAAGCTGAAGTAAAACTTTAAAAGTTAGAAATTTGCACAGCACAAATTCATCTAAATGAACAAAACCATAATTGCAACTGCAATTATTCAGCAAAGAAGCATAGCAGTGGTACAGAATAAAATGCAACATATAAAAATAAAGTTTAAAAGTTATATTGTTAGATGCTGGAAAAATTAAAAGGTCTTTACCTGGCACCAAAAGAGTACCAAGAGGGCACCAGGAGTACATATTTGGGATCGAACTGGCATGAGAAGAGCAAGAAGCCCCATCTATCTCAATATCCGTTGATATATTTGAAAACCAGAGGAAAGATAAAATGGAAAGACTAGGCTTCCAGGGATTCTGCTGGGCTTCTGGGTGATATAACAGGAAGTGTGGAAAGCAGGTAATGGATGAAAAGCAGAGAACAATGTGGCAAGAATTGCAGATGAATCCCCAGTCCAGCAAAGAAGAAGGGCTTGCAGTTGAGTTCCAGTACCATGCACCCTGTAAAATAAAACTTCTTGAATACTAGATTGCTTGAGTACTAAAACTTTTTCTGAATACTAGAACTTTCTGCTGCGCCACAGAGCATTTGCCTACTCTGGGGTCATGTGGAAAGAAGCATGCAAAATGGAGGACATTTCAGGCTGAAGCAGGGATTGAACTGGACAAAACAAAACTCTAAGCCTGTATGGTGAATAACGAGAGGCCCAGTCCTTTTTTTCCTAACTTCATAAAATCCTTTGGCGTACTGCAAAGAATTTGTAACTAAAAGGGCGCAAGAAGGACCCATTGTGTTAGCTACAGTCATTGCTTGAAAGATCTCTAGTCTCAATGACAGGCAAATGTATTTTTATCCAAAAGAAAAAAAGGTCATTCATTGAACTTCCTCTCATCAGTGGAACCTTTCCATTCACCAAGGAACATTCTAACCCACCCCACGGCGTCCCTTTGCTTCTGTGTGCTGAACTTTCTCTTCCGCGGGTTTTCAAAAAGGCTACACCCACTGCCCCTGCCAGGAGTATAAGATTTCAGGTCAGGTACATGAAACGTTGGGAAGGATTAAGTAATATGAGAAGGGAAATATTACAAAAGCAGCAATGGCAAAAAAGCTTGCCTCCCTGTTGAAAATCAGAAACAAGTGGCAAGCTTGGAGGAAAGATCATGACTCAGGATAGCTTTGATGAATGACAAAATGTGTTAAATCTGATGCAATCAGTGCAGTGTAGCTTGTGTATTATTCTTTCTTGGAAGCAGAAGACCTGAGAATATTATGGTATGCAACGGTATAAAGACACTGCTTTCCATCACCAAAGAATCCTACACATTTCAAACGTAGTTAACACTTGCCATCTGTTAAGCCTGCAACAATTTTAGAATGCCTATCTTTTCTCTTTGGTACCATTTCTAAGAATGAGCTCGTATCACAGAAGGGGCACAGGAAGGGAAACCGCTCTTTAATAGAACTTTCTTTTAATAAGGCACTTCAGGCTGTGGCATTCTCTGGGAGATTCATAGCAATAGTGAATGGATTTATATACTGCATTTCTCAAAAATGCATTCTGCTCAGAGCGATTCACAGAAAATAGACAATTAAACAGAGTGGACTAGCCATAAGATATAATAAACTAATAATACATGCCAGGGACAAGCAGTGCCTTGGTCGGTGAGTAGAAGGGGAAACAGGCAAAATACTGCAGCGAGACTTGTTTTTCCCTCTTCCTTCCCTGTGGCCATTTCCATGGCCAGCACTGGAACCTGCCTCCATGTAACTGGCCTTAAAGTCTTAGGCATCTTCCACTGGCAGTGTGCCACCTGGCTACCAGATATGGGATGAGTAACCCAACAAACATAGAAAGGGCCGTATTCCAAATTAACACCTTTCAAAAAATGTCACTATGAAAAGGTTTGCAAATATGAATGGACATGCACACAACACTGAACAATCCGGTGATAAATGCAAACAGATAAATACATCCATAAGGATGCATGAAAAGCCATGCTAGATCAGACTGAGGGTCCATCTGCTGAGCATTCTGTTTACTCATAGTGCAACAACACCCTGCCACCCATGTTCCCCAGCAACTGGTGTGCACAGGCATACTGTCTTTGATTCCTGAGGCTCCATGGAGCCATCAGCAGTAGTAGCCAGTGGTAACCCTTCCTGGAGAATGACTGCCTGGCGACAGTGACACACGCACTGGTAACTTCCTGATTAGATTTCTGTAACACTCTCTACGTGGGGCTACCCTTGAAGATGGTCCGGATACTTCAGTTGGTGCAGAATAGAGCTGCCAGGCTGCTGACGGGGACTGGGCATTGTTCTCATATAACCCCAGTTCTCCGTCAGCGCCACTGGCTTCCGACTGAAGTCCGGGCCCAATTCAAGGTGTTGGTTATGACCTATAAAGCCCTCAATAGCTTGGGCCCTGGGTATCTAAAGGAACGCTTGCGCCCATATATGCCCTCCCGCCCCTTGAGATCAGCAACGGATGCCCTTCTCCGGGAACCCTCCATGAAAGGTATTGGGAGGGGGAGTACCCGGAGGAGGGCTTTCTCTGTGGTGGCGCCCCATCTATGGAATGCGCTCCCCAGAGAGGTCTGCCTGGCGCCATCGTTATTTGTTTTTCGGTGCCAGGCTAAGACCTTTTTATTTAAAACTTATTTTAATTGTTAAATTATTGAATTAATTAGGATTTTAAAATTAGCCGAGAATGCACCAGGGGTTTTTTAATGTTTTTTTCCTTTTAAATTATTATATTATTATTATTTATGTATGTTTTTATGTATTTTTGTGAGCCGCCCCGAGGCTTTGTTGTGATGGGGGTGGCATAGAAATGTTTTAAATAAATAAATAAATAAAACCTCATCCCCTATACATTTATCTAATTCCCTCTTAAAGCTGTCCAAAGGGGTGCCCATCACAACATTATGCAGGGATATGGCATACGCGAAGTAGTCCACCTTTAATCTGCCCTGCATCTCTCGCCAATCAATATCATGGGATGACTCTGGGTTCTACAAATTTGAGAGAGGAAGAAAATGCCAGCTTATTCCTTTCTCCATAATGCATACTTTGTATATGTTCCCAAATATTCCTTTACTGAGCCCTTTCTAATCTAATCCATTCCAAATGTTACAACCATTCCTCCAGTTCCTTGATCACTTTAGTTACCTTTTTTCCCCTTTTCCAACTCTACAATATCCTTTTATTTGGGGTGGGGTACAGAGATCAGAAGAGTGACTGTCGAGAACTGGGTTCTTCCTTCGTGCTTTTGAAGCCACAGACCAAAGACTGCAAAGAGATCTTTACTGACAAAAGCATACAAATAAATGCATCTCTGAGCATGCACAGAGCAGTTTGCTGAACCCAACATAGTAAACACCTCCAGGAACCCTCCTTATGAGCATGGCTGGCCCCCATCCCTTTGGGAGGGGCATTCTAGAGCGAGCACGCCTCCGTCTCCCCACATGCCAGTCCTCTGATTGGTCCACCCTCTGCTGGCAATGCGCCATGGGGGCAAGAGCCAGGGCGGCCTGGTCTGCGTCTCAGAAACTCCCTTGCTCAGGGTCCCCTCCCACCAGCTGTGCATCTCGGTTATTCCCAGAGGTTGCCTGTCTACCCGGGAGTCTGGCCTTGAGATAAGCGCCTCTGCTTCCCCCCTTTCAGCGTCCCAGCCTGGCCCACACTCCCAGCCCCGCTCATGTTCCCCACCTCCTTTCCTTCTGATTCTGACTCATTTGGAGACCAGCCAGCAGCCCTGGAGAATGCGCGTCCAAAGCAGCCCTCTTTCTCACTCCCAACAATGATCACACCATAGATTTGCATAAAGGCAGTATGATATTGACATTTTTATTTCTGTTTCATTTTCTAATTACACTGAACATGGAGTTAATCTATTTCACAGCCATACATTAAGTCAATGTTTTCATTGAACACAACCCCACCGTGTCTCCCTTGTTCCTTCACTGATAGCTCAGATTCCATCAGTGTATAAGTGAAGTTGGAATTCTTTTTTTGTCCCAATATGCACCATTTTATACTTGCCTATATTAAACCAGCTTTGCCATTTGATGAGTTAAATGTTTCCTGAATTTAAACATCTTCCCTTTCTTTCTCTAAGCTACTGTTGAACTTTGTAGCTTCCCAAGGAAGCCTTCCTGACCTCTCAATTCTAACTAAATGCATTATCTGTAAACTGTTAACCTTTCGCTGGAACTCCCTGGTCCACTCACACAGTGAATCCCATAATTTCCTACAACTAAACCAAATTTCCTACATCTAAAACAAATGCCAAAATCTGAGGACTGTTTCATTGATCCACAATATGCTACACTATAATCAACTAACCATCTATTCAAAATGTATCAACAGTATAAGGTGAGAATAAAACACATTAATGGGTCAATTTGCAGACAAGCGTCAGAAAACTATTGACTATGAACCAGAGCATCAACTTACCAATTGCACAGGAAAGAACACACTGCACAGTTATTGTAGCCTTGCCTGGCTTTATTTTATGAGTTATGAAAAGAAGGATAATAAAAAAAGATAAATGAAGGATCCAGGCTTCCTCTGCACAAGCAAGACTCACTGCTAGAGTGAAGCAATTGGAAGCAGTGGACATGCTGTTTGCAGAAGGAGCTCCACTGACTGGTATTAGAAACATAGAAACATAGAAACTGTGTTTCTATGGCCTGACCCCCCGGCTCCAGCCAGCTCTGTTCTGGAAATGACCATTGCTCCCATGCACAAGCAGATCAAGACAAACCAGTTTTTATTATAGTAAAAATGGCAAGAGAAAAGAAAAGTATTGCAGAAGGCAACAACAAAACACACTAGCAACACTAGGAGACTATCTATTAGGGAAATACGGCTTAAAGAAAAGGAGTTGATTCAAAAATGAGTGCATCTCCTTCTGTCCCAAGCAGAAGTTGGCTCCATCTGATGTTTCTCGATTGGCCACCCATTTAACCTGGAGCCATACAGTTGGACTAATGACATTATGTCTGCTCCATCCAGCTCCACCTGTTCAACAGTGTTTCCCAGAGAACCACAGGTGGGCTGGTTCTCACCTTGGCTTATCTCTGGGTCAGTTGGTCTTGGTATTTCAGCTACAAATTCCAGTCCTGGGTCTTCTTCCAGTTCTGATTTAGCACTGGCGGCAACCACTTTGCAGGGCTGTATTTTCAGAGAAGCAGGCCTAGTCCCTATAGTTTCTGGGGTTCTTGCAGAAAGCGCTACCTTCAAACTGCACTAGCTTTGGATCCTGCTGATTCACTAGAGAGAAAAACAACAACCCGGCACACTGGATATAAGCCAGCCACCACTTCCTTCTTCCCAAAGAGACAAGGGCTCCAAGCCTAAAAGCTGGGCTGTGGATCACTCATGCGTGCACATCATTTGATCCCATAAAATAACATGGAGCCTGACATAATCACATAAGCAGCTCCTGTTGAAAATATAGTGTTTGAGAATCTGCCAGGTGGCAGAAAGACTTCCTCTGTGGTGCCTCAGTGTTGACTTCAAAGACAGAGCGTGTGTCGGAAAAGTAATGGCTCCCAGGTGCCTCAACAATGCGATCCCACAATGGATGCATTAATTCTGTCTCAGAATGCACTACTCTCTAGAGAAAGTGGGGCGATGTGTACTAACCATCACCGGGACATTAATCTGTGGACATCTAGGATTATTGCAAGGTTTTTGCTGAGAATATATGAACAGTGAGGTTTAACTACACAACAGGAGCAAAACCAGAGAGACTGGATAAATGAAAGAAAAAAAAATAAAGAGTGAAACAGCAAACAGTGAGTGTTAGAAGAGATGAGAGGGAAACCCCACCCATCATCTCTCTGGTTTTTGAACTTTCGGCAGAAACTGCAAATAGGCTCTTCCAATTGTTCTCTTCCAAATGGAAATATAGAAGCTCACATTAAATAACTGTAAATGGTGGGGTGGGTGGAGGGGGAGATTATGAAGGGAAACTGCAGCCTTCTATGGCAGTAGCAGAGCTCTTGCTTTACTTGCAGAAGGCCCCAAGTTCCATTTCTGACATCTCCAGCCGAAATTACCTGGTTGCAGGGAATGGGGAAAGCATCTGAGACCCTATATGAGCTGACTGGGCCTCCCCAGTCTGCAACCCTGCAGGTGTGCAGGACTCTACCTCTCCTTCCTTACCTTTGATCCTCAACCATTTGCCTTCTGCAAAATAGCTTATATTACTCAGGAGTCTGGACAAGTCAAAACAACTCACTTTAGATGTGTGGATGGGAGAAATACAACCACCTGAGTGAAAGGCAACACAGAGATGACTGACTATAAGTTGGTACACAGATGCAGATTATCAAGAACAAGAGTAAACATCCTTTCAGTTGTAGGGTTTCCGGATTTGATGGACCTCACCCTGGGGCACTCCTAACCAGAAAGCTGAAGGACAAAACTGACAAAATGAGGATTTTATAGAATTCTCTGTTACTTCAGAGGCATGCGGTAAGTAGCAGGCTAATGCCAGCTCTGGAGTGATAAGGGCATTGAAGCTGCCTGCCAGAAGTGACCCAGAGTGGGAAAGAAGAGGGAGAGAGAAGACTCTGGTATCTCAATTAACTTCAGCATAATGGTGTGCTATAGTTGCTATGCCCCATCAAATTATCTCTTGACTTAAGGCAAACCCTATGAAAGAATGCCCTCCAGAATCCTCTGCCCTTGAGAGCCCTTCACAGCACTTGTAAAGTGAAGGCCATGGCTTCCTCCATCTCATAGCTGGATCCATCTCCCCTTCTTCTGATTTCAACTGTCCCTACCAACATGTTCTTCTCCAGTGAGTCTTGCCTTCTCATGATGTGCCCAGAGGACACCTTCTTCTTCCAGGGATGAGGGAAGAAGTTCACAGCTGCTTACACCTGCTGACCACATGCCTTCTCTGCCATATAGGTTTCTCACTGCAATTTCACGTCTCACATATCTTTTGCTTTGAGGGCTGTGTTCAAGGCCTGTGTTGGACACTGTGAACCATTTATGTGACTTCCACACCACAACACCTTTCAGGTCAGGGTCCCATCGCATGCGTGATGAAGCAGAAAGCTGTAAAGGTCAGTTCGCATTGTGGAGCTTAGACCAGTATGTCCAACTTTGGGTTCTTAGGTGGTTTGCGTTCTAAGAAATAGGAGCTTTCCAACTGGCCATACCCCCACAGCAAACATTTAGGGTCGTAAGAGCAAGCCCTCATGTGGCAGCATCCTCTCAAAATTCCCATGGTGCCCAATGGCCCATAAATCCCAGGAACCCCTGCTGTAAACAGGTCAATAAATACATAAGAAAATATAATTAGTCACTGAGTAGACTTCAGTTCTTTCTTGCAAACCACAAGGCAACCATTGCCTATATAAGACTATTGAAAATATGTAATCTAACCTAAATTTGAATGCCACAAGTAGCAAAAAGAGCAGAAGCATGCAGTAACAACTGATCCTTTAATTAGCTCCCTGAGACAATGTTGTCTGAACTTGCAGTTCCAGTTATAAGCTTGAAGAAGTCAAATAAATCTTGCACCAGAGAGAATTCCAGAGCCTTGGCTTTATCTCCAACAGGGTCCTATCTTATGTAGACACTTGTTGTACATGAAGTGGCAGAGGTACCGGAAGCATAGCCTCCATGACTAAACAAAGTAAGGAGATGGGAATAATTGGGATGGGATTTTAAAGATATCTTTAAGCTGTCTTAGGGCCTAGGACTGTTATGGGTCAAAACCAATACTTGGATTTGAACCTGAAAACTAACTTGGGGACTGAGAATGGATGAGGCAGTCAGCAGCCCTTTCCAATTTTTATAAATGTATCTCCTTGTGGAGCTTGACACAGGATCTCAAGGCCAGATGTTTAGACCTAGCCTAGTGGATGACTCAGTCATTAGAGCCACCTTCGGGACACCAGCTACTCTACAATAATGGTGAAGAAATTGGTAGAAAATAGGAAGGTCCTTGATTCATCAGGACTGCTAAGAATCCTAAAAACCAGGTCTTCCTCCCTGTTCTGGCCAACAGAGAAACTGTTTCTGCATGCTGTTCCAGCCTAACCAAATACAGTTTTCTTTTTGAGTACAAGCCAAAGCTCCCGGCTTGAGTCAGGGCTGTGGGCTCGAAAACATGCCTGCTTTCAGTCTTGGTTCAGCCTGCCTCATCCATGGCTGACAGGAATCAACCAGAAAGATGACTTAAGCTTTGCATCTTTTCTCAATCTCACCTGTTGGTTATGGATATTTTCAAACTATTTGATATGCAGTAGAAAATTAATGCTTAGAGCACTGCATGCCATGCCCTGTTCACTTTCAGAAAATGTGACATTGAATTCCTCATATGACAACTTGAAATGTTCAATATTTCACAAAAGCTTCACAGAGGAGATAACAACTATCTGCAATACAGCTCCCATTCTTAAGAGTATCAGAGTCAGAAGTGGTTTGTTTGTTTTTAATAGTGAGTATATAAAAATGCTACAGGCGTTCAAGAAAAACAACAACTGTTTCAAGGATAGGAGGAAAGGGAAGCATAACCAGGTTGGAAAAAATCAAGACTATGTTTTAAAGGGGAGTATTGATTGCTTACAGCCAACCATCCAAGGTTTGGTGGTTACTAACTTCATAACTCCTTCCATCAGACCATAAATGGAAACAAATGCCACAATAATCTAAGAAATATTGTGGTATATCTCCCCTACCCCAATTCCTTTAGCAATAGAATCCTACAGGTGCTGTGTTTCTTCAGTACTGAGGACCATCCCATAATAAGGCACAGCCATTACAAGAACACATCTCAGCCGGTAGATGCTCTTTTGAGAACAGAAAGGAAAAGCAGCGAGGATGCATTGGTACTTCACCATGGAGATTTAATAATGCTCAGCTGTCATCCCCTCCTGCCTGGCCATTAAAAATTGGATGCAGAACCATTTAATAGTTTCCTCTGCAAACATGAACCATGTTGTGTCAAACTCATTTTGAACAGAATAGTAAAAGCAGCAACAAATGTGCATTCAAGCTGTTGCCTGCAAGAAGCCCAGCAGATTTTTTAAAAAGGTATTAGCTTTCCTTCTACAGGTGAGGAAAAATCTAGTCAGGTGAATCTCATGGCTTGGAGAGTTCAGCAATGGAGCCATCAGCACAGAAATGTTAATGTTCTGAGTAGGCAGAGGTTAGAGGATTAGCCCAATGGAAGAACAGAAGCTCTAGTTTAAAAGGATAACAGCAGGATTCAGACATCTACCTGACCCCTAGAAAGCCAGTTGGACAAACTGAACTTGAAGGACCGGTCCTATGAGTAAGTGCGAAACATCTCAGAGAGAGGGAGGGAGGGAGGGAGGGAGGGAGGGCAGGCCTTGCCAGTCACAGGTGGTTCATATGGTAGGTGGTACTCCTTCAGAGAGGCTGCGCTCTAAAAGCTACTTCTGCTGGTCTGTTTGCTCACCATGGCTGAGCCATGGCCAGCAGCCTTCTGGATCAAGTAAAATTTGAGAACTATTTTTGCGAGCAGCATCCAGTTATCATAGAATCAAATGGTGACATTTCTCCATTTCCCCCAACTCTTGCATAGCAGCAAAAATGTCCCCTCTTACAAGGGAGAGTGGAATACAACACAAGTTTACAACCCATTTTACTTAGAATCCCAGATATATCATTTGTTAATCTATTTTTAGAGTCCTCATAAGAGTACTCATGAAGGTAGCCCAACATTCTCCGGTACACAAATCTTCACACCATTCCTGTGAAGCTCATGAGTTCTTTGTCCATCTCACAGCTAAGGAATGTACAAATTGCACAGAGGTGAGTGAATGGCTAAGCCATTAGGACCAGAAATGTATGAGGTCTATAAAAGATCTTTGTGCTATAAGGCACAAAGGTTCTTTCAACTCCCCTTTCGATAAAAGGAAGGTTCCAACTATTTGTTACAAAAAATAGAGTTGGCAATAGACTTATAGAAATGATTTCCTTACCTTAAGAAGTGGGGGGGGGGGCTGGATTTTTTTCATGAGGATCAGAATATGAAGTCACAGGAATAAAGTGCAAGTAGTGCATTATGAAGTGCCAGTTTCTTCTGGGGAGATGCAAGGATATAGCAAGAGCTGTGTTGTATTAAGACCTATTGGCCACTGAGCCTAAAATTCTGTTTGCACAGTGGCTTACCAGTTGTCCCTAGGAGGTCCACAGTAGGATATGACTACAACGGCCCCCATTTGCCCATGTTCCCCAGCAACTGGCTTACAGAGACATACTGCCTCTGTCAGATGGAGTAATATCTTGCAATATTAACTAGTAGGACTCACACATGCATGGAAACTCTTTTCTCATTTGTAGATGACCTAAATTGGATGGCTCTCAGTTGACTACATGAACATGTAGAAGGATTTCTGTTTGAGTTGACCCTGAGCAGTATGAAAGTACTGTAGGTGTTTTCTGTTTCTCATTCACATATGCAGGTCATCACAGTGCTAAACTGTGCATCTATGCCAAGGCATTGCCAGGCTGCCAAAGAAAGTTGATGATGGTTGAAATGATGAGATGCAGAAAGAAAAGTCTGGTGTATAAAGGGTTATCTTCATGTACCAGCTATAAATCCAGTCAATTGTTGGCAAGGCTCTGGTTGAACTGGTCCAAAGAAGTCCAAAAGAACTTGCTCCTCCTCAATGAGGCTGGGCTGAGTCAATCAAAATGATCAAGAGGCTGGAACAACTCTCCTATGAAGGAAGATTATAATGTGTAGGACTTTTTAGCTGGGCAACATAGTGAAGAAGGAAAGACAAGACAGATGTACACAAAATTATGAATGGTCTATGAATGGTGAGAAGGATAAAATCCTACAATACCAGAACTGAAGGTCATCAAGCGAAGCTGAGTAGTGGAAGAGTCAGGACAGTACAATTAAGACCATCTTCACACAGTACATACTTAAATTATGGTATTAACCCTCCGAAGATGTAGTGATGACCACCAAGTCTGACAGCATTAGAAGAATGGGCAAATTCATGGAGGGTAAGACTACTAGTCATGATGTCTATATATGACCTCCCGTATTGGGAGCAGTTGGTACAGAAAGTGAGAGGGAACTTCTGGTGGCAGTCGTGGCCTCTAGTATACTCCCCACGGATAGCTGGCTGGCTACTGTGTGAACAAAATGGTGGACTAAATAGGTCACTGATCTGATCCTTTAGGACTATTCTTAATAGGATTTGCTTTAGGTTGGAGCAGTACAATGCTGGTTTCAGGTACTCCCAATGTTCTTGTCGTGGTCCATTTCTCCCTCTCAACTTCTGGACCTAATCCTGCTTTGTTCCTGTAACGTGCAGAGTACCAACCATCCCTCTCCCCACAGTGCCATGCGTCCACCATGAGCCCAATGGCTACTCAGCTCTGACTGATGCTGGCAGCAGCCATTTTAAAACTCCCATAATGCAATGCTGTGGAACATATATCATCTAATGCTTCATGCTACTGCATTACAGGAAAGGGTAAGCAGTGGCTGTTTGGCCCCAGGAGAAGGTGCAGAGGCTTCACTGGTGAGTGTCTGAAGGAGAGACAGACAGCAGCATCGCTACTGGAAGTCCACAGTACGCTACAGGATAGGTCTCAGGCCAAGCAGGCCCTGCCAGGACATTCTGAACCAGCAACTGGCTAAATATGGTGAGTGCTTACATGGGGCCAGCTCCGTACACTCATTATACAACAGCCATTGGAAGGCTGTTGGTCTCACCAAAGTCCAGAGGTGCCTTGGTAAAGGGCTGCAGGGAGCAGAAAGGAGAAGGGGCCTTTGGAAGGCAAAGATCTGTACAGCCCACTAACAGAAGTCTATATTGTCACTTCTTATACATTTGTGCCCCAGCATAGATAGCAGCCAGATTTATCATTCAAATGTATCAAAGGTGAGGTGTGCTCTTGCGTTTTTCAGGCATTAAATGAGATTTCCTTCATGGTAACCTCATACTGACTTAGCAAAGCAGGATTTTCCGTAGCCAGTGCATCTGTGACAACGGAAAATCTCAGCCTTGAAATACGGAGTGTATCTCTCTTTCTACACACATATACACTTGTGTGTGCCCGCATGCGTGCACTGATTGGGCATGCACATATTTGTGTTTGGGTAAATACCTAAAATTCCTCTCTGCTTAGTGCTAGAATTCTGGCCATCAACTACCAGCCACACAAGTACAATCCCTCTTTGAAAATGAAAAGCTTAGATGTGGGTATATTGAAAGAAAAACACATTCTCCGAAGGCCTAGAAATTGTTCCGTAAGACCACAATTTGGTTCCTGCAGTCAAGTTCTCTATCTTTAGGGCTGCTTCAGTGCTGTCGTTATTACCAAAAGTGCTACTAGAATTGCCGCCTGTTCATAATTTTAATGGACGGTTCATATCTTGGAAGCACGATCCATAAGCAAGCAGAAATCCTATTATGGGAAAGCGAGTTGCCATATTTTTGCGGGAGGCAGATTGATCTGTCTAAGCAAATTTCACTAAGTTCTGTTTCAAATATATGCATTTGAGTCAGCAATAGAACACATGGCGTGCGTGTTTTATGAAAAAATACCCACAAAATCTGAACTGAGGATACGTTTGGGGGCATTTTCTCACTCGTTGTGGTAGAAGCACAATGTGCTGCCTTGTGGACTTTTACTGATTGCAAGATAATTGTAAATTTAATAAGAGATGCACCAGATCCTCTCTGGAAATTGAGATTCCAGGATACGATAATCAAAGGACGCCGTTAAGATTGTGCATTATTGTTTTTTTTCACCTCTGCGTATAATAAATGCAATTAAGGTAAAGTGGGATTATATCATGACAGAAAGGAATGTGTGTGCATGCATTCTTTCTGTCTGTCCATATGTCCATCTGTCCATCCTTCTCATACTACCCCTCTGCACTGTTCCAAAATGGCTAAGTTAGATACTGCAACCATAACTATTGCTTAACATTTCTATGGCCCTGTGGCAAGAACCTGGTGTTGGGAATGGAAGGGTAAGCTGCTGGTGACCTTTCCAAGGTCAGGCAGATTTGGACCCAGCAGTCAGAGAGGAGCATTAGGTGCTCAGGAGGTCATTGAGAATGGTCAGGATTTACAACTGCAGGGAGGGGTCATGGGAGAAGAACTCCTACAGAAGTCCTACAGCCCGGCTGATGCAACTCTTGGTGTGCTGTCAAGAGAGATGGGCTAAATAACCAGAGGGGCAATGGACAGAGAAGAGGCTTGCTCGTCTCTAAACGAGTCCTCCCAGAGGCAGGGTGCTCAAGGGTACTAAAGAATGGTTTTTGGAAGTAGTTGTGCTCTGTGCTTCTCTGCGCTTCTCGGCTGGTTATGCTTGCTGGTGGTGCAATGGAAATTAAAGAGCTTTTGTTTAAAAAAAATAGTTTGTTGCTTTGGAAGTGCAGAGGGGAACCTAACTCATGACACCTGGTCTCTCCAGATGTGCTGCAGTATAACTCCCATAGTCCCCAACCATGAGGTCTGCTGGCTGGGGCTGATGGGAGTTGAATTCCAAAACATCTGGAAAGCACCAAGGGGGGAGGCTGATCTCAAGTGACTTAGTACTAAACAGTACAATGGGAATCCTATGTGAAGTTAATGCAGGGCCCACTCATGAGACAGCTTTCTGCCCCTCTAAGTTTGCTTAGTTTTTCCTGGCATGTTGAATTTACTTTTGTTCGGTATCCAATGTTTTCTTTGGTTTCATTTGCATTTCCTTCTGGACCAAAGTCACAAAATTATTCTCTTTGCTCCCTCACACTTTGTCTTGGCTTCAATAGAGTTTTATTTATTTATTAGATGTATATCCCACCTTTTTTCTTACAAAGAATTCAGAGAAACTTACACTATTCTCTTCCTCCTGCTCTCAATCTTATCCCTACAACAACAACCCTGTGAGAAGGGCTGGGCTGAGAGTCTGTGACCAGTTGGCTCCATGGCTGAGCAGGGGCTAGAACCCAGATCCACTGAGTTCCAGTCCTGTGCTCTTAACCACTGGACAACATGGGCTCTCCTGTTTTCCCTCTGCGCCCTGCGCAGTTGCTGTCCCCACCACCCCTTTGCACTTGACACAAAGAGATGTTCTCTACAGCATCTCCATGTACTGCACAAACCCCCGTCATGCAGGTTTCCCACTTCTGAATGCACATGTTAGGAAGATCCTGAGAATTCTCTTTTTGAAAAGGTCTGTTTTCTACACAGTTTTGCTACTGGAGAATGTTCGGTTCAATTCTAAGCAAAACTATGTATTTTACTCTCTAGAAATTTTATTTTACACTTTCCATCCAATGCCTCCCTTAGCAGCTTACTTAAAATCACAAATACAACACTGAATACAAAAAAGCCAAGCACAGAAACTGAAAAAAATGCAGCTGAACAGATGCAAATCCAGAAAGGAGTTGATTAAAAGCTAATATATCTAAAAGCTCTGGGATTTTTTTTAAAAAGTCTTCATTCATACCAAAAATAAAAATGAATATGGTATAAGCAGATTTCTCTGAGAGGAAGTCCAGAAGCAAAGTAAGAAAGCCTCATCTCCTGTCATTGCATATGGGAAATATAAAATAATAACATATGTTAATTAATAAACATTTTTAACAACACCTTTCTTTTGTCCTGAACAGAAGACATGAAGAAAGCTTTTAAAGGATGACTTTAATACCTGAGCAGTTTGTGCAAGGGAAGATGAACCTTCAAATAAGCAGGCACCACTTTGGAAGGGCTTGAAAAGTTAAACCAGTGCATTGATTCGACCTTGGAAACAGACTGGGAGCCAAAGCATTGCAGCTCGTGGGATGCACTCTCAGGTAGCTGTCCAGATGCCATATTTCTGAACAGTTCCTGAACTGATCTAGCTGCAGTTCCACACACAAGGAATTACAGTAGAACAGGCAAGACGGCGTGGAAATACGAATAGCTGGGGCAAAGCAGTGAATGAATCAAGCATGAAAGCATTTAAAAAAAGCTGCGTTCTCTGTAAAAGTCCAGCACAGCAAAAAGACACATCAGTTCTGACACACATATCCTGCCAGGACATAAACAGAAATTCACTTTTTAACAGAAATCTAAGGGCAAAGGAGGGCATTTGACTGTGTGAAACTGAGCATGATTAACTTTCGAGTCCCTGATTTCTAACATATTGTGCAAGAACGTACATAAGATTTCCCAGACGGATTTTGTTTCTATAAATATACACTTGGCTCCAAAACTTCAGGAAGACTCCGAATGCCATGATGCTTATGGCATTCATCTTTGCCTTTCCATTTCATATTGCAGCAGAGATAACGGAGCTACTTCTTTCATTTGTTACAGATTTAACATTGTGCTGGGGGGAAATGAAACTGTGGTATTTTGTCACCAGACAAAAACTTTAGCTTGCTTTCTGTACCCAAGATCAAACATCTGATCAAGAGTCTATGGGATTAGGATGTACATGAATCTGGAGCCCTGCATGAATTTGAAAGGCCATCCTAATAAAGGAATAATAGGCTTAGGCTTATTAAGGGAAGGATGCGTGGTGGTGAAATAAATAGGAAAAAGACCTGACCAAGGATAAAAGAAGCCTTCTTTTCTGCAAGGTTCATTGGGTTTTGAAGTCAGACCCTTTGTTGTCAACAATAATGCTTTGGTGGAAACTTAGCCTCTGGTGACTGCAAGGTGGGCTGTGAAGTTTACTCAAGAGAGGTTGACACAACCACTCAACTGTGTTGGAGTCAGCCCTTTGCTTCACTGTCAAGGAAGCAAAGCTTTACTGCATGGCTGAATGCTCAATTTGATCATTAACTGGGCTGCATATACACTTCTAACATCAAAATACTCATCTCTGAAGTGAAAGCGTCAACATCACCAAAACACACAATCCAAATTATTCAAAGCCAGCCACCTTTGGCTGGCTTTTGTCCTCCACGGGCACAACTATTACAAAACAACGAAGCGTGATTCTAAAGATCCTTCTCTGATAACACCAGGCAAAGTTAAGTGCCGAAGAAAGATCCCTCAATGGCCTCTTCTAGTCTACTGAACATGTAACACTAAACTGCATGTCTGTAACTTACAATAATCTCAGACCCAGACCAGAGCCCCAAATGCCGTATGCCTACTTTTCATGTTGCATCTTTCGTAAAACAGATAAATAGACCTATTCTTATGGTCTGCCTTTCTTTTTCCTGTTATTACTCTAAATTGATTTATTTGCTTATTGGACTTGTATGGCATCCATATTTAAGTTGATTGCTTTATACTTTAACAGTATAACGTGAAATCAGCTAACAGAATGAAGGCATTCATTAAAAAGATGACATTAAAATCATGGCTGATCAGAAAGAAAGGTATCCCTGAACAAGAATGCTTTCAACAGGTGGCTATATATGTTTTAATCTGCAGCCAGGGTGGATCTGGAATTTATTTGTATTATTTTTTATATTATTATTTATTTATGTAAGCCGTCCTGAGGCTTTTGCGAAAGGACAGCATATAAATATTCTAAATAAATAAATAAACAGGTGTTGAAAACAACACAGGGATGACCTGATGACTTTTGGAGGTAGAGAATTCCACAGAAGTCCTGCCCATCCATTCACCTGGCTCAGCCTGCACCATTTAAACTCAAGGTACCATGACAACCTTACGCAGACCTGCTAGCACGATTTCTTCCTCCACCTAGCACCTTCCCTGCTCCTTTCTCAGTGATGCCTAATTCCCCACCACCACCTTCTTTTTATCTCTTTAAGGAAGAGTTTGGCCAGTCCATTAAGAAGTGAAGGCTTTCCCAAGTTTAGAACCTTGTACAACTGGAGTTCCAGGCCTCATGAAAGCCTTTGGATATCCAGCTGCATGTGTGAAAGCTCCATCCTTGCAGTCATCTGCCATGGAAATACAATCATCAGGGCACGGCCAGTCAGAGTGCCTTACTTGAGGCCCAGATTAAGTAATACCACCCTGTACCTTATTCATACACTGAAAGATCATGCAAGCAACTGAATATTATTATGATTTATTATTTATTGAATAGAGGTTTAGAGTCACGTTAGACCTGAGGAACAACCCCATAATCAAGGTAGGGCCAAGCGAATGCCAATCTCGGTCCAAAGTCAGTTGCGGTTGCTGCTCCTGCAAGGTACAGGTAGCTTATATCAAAGTGCAGCTAATTAAATCAGAATAACCTGTTTCTTCCCGGTCAGAATATGACTGGGAAGAGAAGAGGACCAATGTAGTTAAGGGAACAGGAGTGGAACTCAGGAGATTCGTGCTGTAGTCCCAACTCCGCCATGGAGCTCACTGGGTGGCTTTGGGCAGGTCACAGACTATCAACCCAACCTACCTCACAGGTAGGATTGAGAGGAGGAGGAGACTTATACAACCTGCCTTGAGTTCTTTGAAAGGAAAAAAGGGATAAAATATAATAAATAAATATTGAGCAGGTGGGAATAGGCATATTTCCAAAACTATTTGTATGAACAGGAAACTTATATGGATAATTTTAATCAAATACCCATTTGAACAAACTAATTATTTCAGGTTAAGCTTCTCTCCCCCATCCCCCCAGAAATAACAGGCTATCTTTTAAAATAAGAAAAAATATAAAGTTAGACATCTATAAATCACACCTTCCTTCTACTTCATTTTTAAGGTAATACAAGGGTTTTTTTAAGGTAACCAACTTCCAGGTGGTCACACAGGAGCAGAAAAATACTATGGGAAAAGGTGAAGTCGATGTGACATGTACTTTTTACTGGGGTTCTGGTGAAGCCTGAGGGAGCTAGAATAGAAGGCAGTAATCTTTCAGAAACTCATAAACTAGGGTAAGGAAAGGATAAGAGCAAAAATGAAACTAAACAAAAATTCAGCATCTTCCTAAGAAAAGATAGCAATAGAAAGGTCTAATATACATTGACAGATCACAACTTGGCACTTATGTATAATTCCAAATGCATCACTGTCTGTGCTTCTCAGCAAATTTCTGATTCCTTCATTGGTTTGCATTCCACACTCTCTCAACCGTGTTGTCAAAACACATTATCATCGTCCAGGAACCTAAGGTCACAGGAACAGTGAAGAAAATTTTAAAAGGGAGGGAGCGACAACAGATCTCATAGTGTTTGAGCTGTATCCCTTGCAAAGGATTTCAAATAACACTGGCGACAGATAATATTTCTTAAACAGGTTGAGTGCGGCTTGGGAGAAGTGACCTTTCCCATTATATACACATCCCCACCCCCAGTTTTGGTCCTCCTATCGCCTTTAGCCAAATTGGTTGGCGCAGGCTTTCGAAACAGTATGAAAAGAAACCTTGCAAAATCTGTATAACTGAAGGTTGAAGCAGGAGGAGTGAACACTCCCAAATCAGCCATCTCTCTTTCAGGCTGTTTCTCTGGAAAATAATGGCATGCATTGTCACTGATTAGATGCTGGCATTAAGGTGGGACCTCACATTCTGCACATTTATTTATTATTCATTCATTCATTCATTCATTCATTTATTTATTTATTTTCGATGTATATCCTGCCTTTTTCCTACAAAGGGCTCAAGGCAGCTTACATCATTCTCCTCCATCTTATCCCCACAACAACAACCCTGTGAGGTAGGTTGGGCTGAAAGCCTGTGACTGGTCCAACATCACCCAGTTGGCTCCGTGGCTGAGTGGGGACTAGAACCCTGATCGGCTGAGTCCCAGTCCCGTGCTCTTAACCACTACGCCACACTGGCTCTCTGCATCTGCTGGCATTGCTGGGAGTTCTAGTCTTCTTAAAAGCCCTGTGCCAGAAAGCAGACTCCGCTGTAAAGGCAACACCATCACTGAATCATAGAATAGTAGAGTTGGAAGAGTGCCATGAAGGGCATCGAGTCCAACTGCCTGCTGTTGCAGGACACCATATTACACCATCCCACTCAGATGGCTGTCCAGTTGCTTTTTGAATGTCTCCAGTGTGGGAGAGCCCACCACCTGTCCAGGCAGTTGGTTCCACTGTTGTACTGCTCCGACACTGAGGAAGCTGCCTGCCAGACTGAAGAGAGAGTCACAGGTGGAGGCAACCTGTTGCAGGAGGACGGAGAAGCAACATGTCCCTACTGCACAGCCCAACAAGCAAGTATTTCTACGCATCTTCACTGCAAAGCCTGAGGAGCAGTTCTGCACCACTCTTTGCTCATCCATCCATCCATCCATCCATCCATCCACTCCTTGTGCAGCAGCTGCCCCCTCGCGACAGGGATTCTCTAGCCTGGCCTTATTCTTTTGTTAGCTGTAGGCCAGATGCTGCACTCTTGGCTTCTAGGGGTGGATTTGGACACAGGAAATTGGGAGGCCTCCTCTCCTCAGCTATAGGGTGGCTTGGGGGAAGGGGAGACTACAGTACAGAGAAGGGCAACAAAATGATCAGGGGGCTGGAGCAGCTACCCTATGAGGAGCAGCTCTGACAACTGGGACTCTTCCGCTTAGAAATAAGCTGAGTAAGGACAGACATGATAGAGGTATGCAAAATAATGCACAGTGTGCAGAATGTAGAGGGAGACATTTTTCTACCTCTCCCATAACACTCAAACCTGGGGTCATCCCATGAAGCTGATCAGTGGGAGGTTTGGGACAGATAAAAGGAAGTACTTCTTCATACAGTATATAGTTAAGGTGTGGAATTCACTGTCCTGGGAAGTGGTGAAGGATGCCAATCTGGATGGCTTTAAAGGGGGACTGGACAGATTCATGAGGGAGGAGGCTATCAGTGGCTACTGGCCTTACTGGCTGAGCTCTCTCCTTGACCTGAGGTGGTGTGCCTGCATGCACCAGGTGCTGAGGAGCTTGGGCAGGAGGACGTCTTGCACCCATCCTGCTGGAGGGATCCTGTGGGCAGTTGGTTTGCTACTGTGTGTATGGAGAGCTGCTCTGATCCAGCGTGGCTTTGCTTATGTTCTTATGAGGCTGCAGGAGCAATTTTTATTAGTTGTTTTGGGGGACAGCCCAAAAGTCTAAGAGCACTGTGACTGGCTACTCATGGTAGGGTACTGCACAATGCAAAAGAGTGAGCAATGCAGGGCTGCAGCTGTGAGCTGAGCTGAGCTGAGCAACCCCTTATGGATGAGAAAAGGGTCCCTCCCAGTCCAAGGACCAAATGAGCCTATTAGAATTGGCCTGCCTGGTGACTGAATGGTACTTTGCTGGGATGATGGTGGAAGGTGTTGTCGTGCCCCCTTCAAGCAGTCCTTCTCTGAGGCGGCACCTGACTGGCTTCAAGAATTCTCTTCTCCTGGGGACAAGCCAGAAGCAGTGACTTGGGATGAAGCTAGCTTGCTGGGGATGAACTAAAAGAGTGCTTCCTTCCCTCGGATGATTCAAGAGTCTGAACAAGCAATAAGAGTGTCCACCTTGCCCTGAAGAACACGGACGGCTACATCAAAGACCACAGGCTTTCCCTCACAGGCGAAGTGCCAGATTGCAATCTAAACTCCTTAATTAGCTGCAACTGGGAGCTTGGCTGGAATCCAGGCTGTTTCTGTTTAAGAAACGCTGAGTAGCTTGCTAAAAAACAATGTCTTTTCTGGATCCTTGCACCCTGTTCCTGTGTCCTTTGCTTCAGACTGAATCTGTGGACTACCTTTGACTGTGCGGACTGAGTAATGTACACCCAATTCCTGTTGGCATTGACCCTGGATTACTTGACTATTCTCCTGCATCTATCCTAAAATTCAACTACAATAAACCTTGGGATTGTCTATAGTAAACTGTTTTTGCCGGAAAGATAACCCCATTAAGAGCTCAGCTGCCTGGTTTCCCAGCTGGATGGCCATCTTGTAATTCAGACCTGGTCCAAACAAGGCTATAGGGTGCTACAGGGAGGAGTGCCCCCCACATGTGTGAGCACCTGAGGAGGGGAAAGAGTGGCAGTTTCTATGGCCCAGAATAATCCTCAAGTAGCTTCCTTGGCGATGCCCGGAGCAAAGGTGGCTCCTTCTTGCAAAAGTGAAACTCCGTTCTGGTCCATTGTTAAGTGACTTTTTGGGGGGGGGGGGGTCTTCTCTTTTTTCCTTCAGTAGAAGATGAAGTCCTACCTAGTGCAGAACCAAAAATGTTTCCTTCCCCGCACTTTTTCATTTTAGTGGAAGGTGGATGAGCACTGCATGCAGGGCATTCTAGGTAAAATAAATCTCAGCTACTGAATGGTAGCTGCTGAGAGAAGTTCCTCATCCACATTATTAAAAAAAAAGAATGAAAGAAAGAAAAAGAGAAACAAAGCAAAAAAGAAAAATGCAAAGAAACTCCACTGCCTCCCAGGTAATTGCAAGCCCACCCCCATAAACCCTTTAAGAAACTCTTTCCCAAATTTGAGCTAAAAATTACCTGCTAAGGATGTTCCTATTCAAACACTCCTGCTACAAAAAGGTTGGCGTGTGGGGGTTTCTTTGAGTTTGCCTTAATAGGAAGGTGACTGACAGCTTGTCAACCTTTCCCTATTACTTGCTGTTATGAACTAATCAGCCTTGTTTCTCCAAAACGCCACCCCTTGTGAAACTGTCTGCTCTACCCTTTGTTCTCCCTGTCGGCTTTCATTAATTTATTAATCAAACACCTCGGCGGGAGCAGATACACAGAAGTTGTGCTTATGCATGCACAAACTGCTTTGCATAGCCCAACAGCCTAATACTTTAAGCGCTGTCGTGAGAGGCAAATGCATCCAAGCCCCCATTGGTCCTGCACTGTATTTGTGGGCGACCAACCACAGGCACAGAAAATAAGACAGTGGGATGCCTTACAGTGGTTTAAGCAGGAGTGGGTTGGGGAGAAAATGTGTGAGGTGTTGGAACAGCTAACTTGATCTACTTTGGACCACACTGCCATCCAACAGGGAGCCTTAGCTACTGGAGGCCCATAAATGCCTTTTATGGACTCAGGTCCCAGGCACAATGCCTTGGAGCCTGCAATTTAAGGCCAAACAGAATAGTTGGGAAAGGGGCTTTGTGGCATGAAATCCAGTAGAGATCCAGGCTCAGACAGAGATTTGGTTTGCACGATGCAAGAACTCACCATAGGTGATCAGCAGTGGTGGATTCTTGGGTCGTGTGAACACGGTGCTGCAGGAACAAGCTGCCCTGAGAACCCATGACTTCCTTTAGGGCTGTTCTTACCCATGCACTTTGGCATATCATCCAAATTGAGCAGGGCAGTTTTATCATGGGTTGCCCGGAAGGCCTAGAGAGCCACCCGGCCAGAGTGGCAGAAATTTCTTTTACTCCTAGAGATCTTACTCTTGTCACAGCCCTCCTCCCTTAAAGCATCTCAGTTGACAGCTGCCCGTACATTTCTGCAAGTTCCCCCTCCACATTATTGCTCTGCCATGACGTTTATGTATGTTTCCCAGTCCTGCTCACTGCTCTCTAACCCATATCAAGATGTGACAGTGAGCACGGGGAGAAGCGACAAGCAGGACGCGAGGGGTGGGGGGCCTGGAAGAGGCTGGAGAGGAGGCACTTCGATGGTGAACAGTCCTGCTTTGGGCAGGGGTCTGCTTAGAGTAATATAGTGACAACTTAGCCGTGGGAGCATCAAGGTAGAAGAGGGATGCATGGGCGGCCTGGGCTAAATATTGGAGAGGCAGACCTGGGCAATGGGGGAAGTCCCCCGAGTTTCACTTTGCTTTGAAGGATGGCAAAGGTGTTGCTGCACCTTATTTTGGCGAGTTGATGCAGTGGGAGGGGAGCAGCCCAGACCAATGGTGGAAATGATGCAGAGGAAACAGGGAGCTGTACTGCAAAGGATACATGCCAGAGCCAGCAAGAGGACTCAGGAAGAATGGAGAGAGCAAGCCCCATCTTCTCTAGAAGATGCTCAGAGAACCTGCAACCCAAGGTGGCTTATTTGCGGGATGGCTTAGCATGATGTATAGACCTGCCTTCAGGCTTAGGGAATAGTGGTGCCAGAGGAGGAACTGGGCCCAGGCATCTCCACTGAAATAGAGGCCCCTGCATCCAGGATACTGGAGAATTAGTATCTAGACACCCTTGAGTCTGAGGGTCCTGCAAGTCCAGAACCTCCAAGGGACCAGCATGCTCAGCTTTATGGAACCCAGTCATGGAACCAATGCAGCTTGGCAGATACTCTTGTAGAGACAAAATGCTGCTGTGTTTCTGACCTAGGGATCTGCTCCTTTAGGACCATTTTCAAGGAGGGAGTAGGGCATGGCAGCAGGTTCTGCATGTCAAGGAATCTAAAAAGCCTCGATGAGGCTCCTGACTTTGTTGGAGTGGGGCACTCCGTTGCCTCTGCGATGACTTTCCTGCCTTCTGCCCTTGCAGCATGGGGTCTTGAGGACTCCTTGCTAGGACCAGGTTTGAACCAAGAGCCTTGCAGTTGAGCTTCAGCTCAGGGAACTATGTGGTTCTGGGCATTCTCAGACCTCAGAGACTTCTTTATGGGCAGGAACTACCAGAGACACTTGTGACTGGCAGGTGTAGCAATGGGCTTAAAGCCCTCCTCCTCCACTTTCACAGTCCTGTTGGGATGTCACAATATGAGGACAGTTTAGCCATGGATGAAGTGGGCAGTGGGTCCAAAACATACTCTCAGATTAAAAGTCACTTGCCTCGGTTGCAGCAACGAGCAAACTAGGGAATTGGGGCAGGGGGTATCTGGAATGTGGTGGGGCTTCTCAAAAGCCTGGAGGGGAGGGTTAACCATGCATGTGGACCTCTGATAAAGCCACACTTTCATGGAGATCTACAGCAGTTTCTGAACACAACAATTGTGTGTTTTTTTCCCCCATCCCATGAACCAATGTGAAGATAATTCATGGGCTGCCATTTCCGAGAGAGAGAGAGAGAGGGATCTGTAGAATTATCACATATGTTTTCTTAAAGGCAACTCCTGCAATGCTTCCTTTCTCATTGTGTGTTCATTCAGAAGTAAACAATCTCAAATTTAAACTCCTTGTAACTAGGAAGGCTCTGACAGGAGCCTCTTGCATCCCAGTAACTTCCAGACGGGCTGGACTGCAGATCCAGTCTGCCCCAGCTGGCATTGCTAACCAAGGAATTTGTAATTCGGTGCATCTGGAGGGCTTCAGGTGGGGAAGGCTGCCTTGGAATGATTCTGTAGTCTCATTCAGAGTATGTGTTTGGGCTGCTGGCTGTATAATCCCCCACCCCCTCACCTTGCTCCATAATATAAGCCTCACCAGCAAAGTAAATCTTCCGCCGTTCAATAAAATTCCTTCATGAAATCATCGAATCTCTGTTACTCTTTCTGTCTCAGTGACGCCAAGTATTCCAGGTCATCGCACAAGTTAAGTGAACAACCTCACAAATGCAGAAATAACACAAACTGAGATTGCTCCAATTTCCTCCTGGTAACACTTTGAAGCCACGGTGGGGGGAAGAAAAGAGTAATCAAACCTGCCCTCGCTGTAGCCGAGCCCACTGGGATCAGTTCTTTTTGGTATGTCTTTATTTCAGTATTTATTGGCACCCTATGGCTTTCTTGATATAACCCCTTTCACCTTCTGTCATTACTCAATAGTCAAAGTGTTTTCTCACACAGTATCTCCAACCAGCATCCACTTGCAGACTAGGAAAATCCCTGCCACAATTTGTTCTGAGACGTGCATGGATGGAGATATCTTCCTATTGCAAGGATGCCAGGAATGGTGGTTGGAGTGCGTGGGTAAAATGGTTTTCTGCATGGAGCACACAGAAAGATTACAGCCCAGTGCAGGATCCCAAAAAGGCTCAAACACTCAGGGTTTGTTTGATTTTTTTTAAAGATCTGGGGCATATTTGCACTCTCCAAACAATGCTGTTTTCTTCACAAAAACAATAGAAATTATTTATTTGCTGAATAAAGTAAAACAGAGGCGGGGAACTTCTAGGGCTTAGAGGGCATACTGCCCAGCCTGAACCCTCCCCCTACTTCCATCCCTCCCTCCCTCGTTTATCCTGTGTGGTAGCAGAAAAAGAAATTGTGATTTTCCCTGAAAACAAAGTGTTTTCACAATCACGCATACTTTGTTTGGTAGCAGACTGGTGCTTCTGTTCTCTAAGAATGTAGCTTGTATTACTCACAATGAAGTGTCAGTGAGTAAAAGTTCTTTTTTACGAATGCTTTGATTATTCACAAAGGGGAAGAAAGTCATGTATGAGGTTCCCCACCCAAGTTCTTCACAATTTCCAATTTGTTCTTTTGAAAGAACAAGAAAAAGTGGTCCTCCTGCCAGAGTCTCCACAAGAGCATGAAAATGCCAGGTGGAGTTTGCTCCACTGCCACAACTCCTTAACCCCCCCATCAGTGCCTCAGTCAAGGCATGTGTAGATCTTCCAACATGGCCAAATCATTGTGCTGTGGCTTTGGGATGGGATTCTTTGTTGAGCCGACTTGATTTGCACCAGGTCTTTCCACCAAGAAGGATGGAAAGGCAACTTGTCATCATGAACAAGCATCACTGAAACATTAATAAAACCAATGCATTAAACCACAAAGCCGTAACAATTAAAGAATAAAAACAGCATCTAACCCAGCAGACCTGCATATATGCCAAAGGTCTTTGCTGGCAGAAGGACAACAGCCAAGAATAAGCCTAGCTTTGCTCAGCAAGGAGTCTCACAGTTCCTGTGAGTGGCTCCCAAGAAGACCTCTTTCATGTCTCCCCCAGATGTTGCTCCAGCCTCTTCCAAAGATCTTCATGTCTCCCCCAGATGTTGCTCCGGCCTCTGCCAAAGATCTTCCAAATGTTCCTCTGGCCTCTTCCAAAGTAGGGCTTCTTTCAAAGCTTGTACAGGAAAAGGCAACCTTGCAGGTGGCCTGCTTCCAAGCCTGACAGGTCTGTGTAGGTCATTGCCAACATTTGCATTCAGCCTGGAAACAGACCGGTAGTCCCTGAAGTTGCTCTCACAAGGAAATCATATGCTGCTTCAGCCTCCTCTGGGGAAAAGTCTGGCTGCAACATTCGGGGCCAGCTGAAGTTTCTGAAGAGTTTTCAAAGGAATCCCCATCTAAAGAGTGTTATAGGAATAACACGCCATATGCCTGACGCTCTCTTTGAAAACTGGGATAGAAGTAAGGCATGCCAGGAACCAACATGTGCAACCCACTCCTAGCATCACCAAAGCCTGGGCATTGCCTCTATCTCTTCACAAATTCCATACCTGTGAGTATACAAGGCCCGAATATGGCCTCCCTTACTGGCAGATGGAACAAAGTAAAAAGACTTGATTTGTTCTTGAAGCAGATGTCTCTAATGTTTCATATGTCGGCACACTTTTTTCCCTTCAGTATTAGTTAACGCACTTCATTAAGCCTGAATAATACCAACAAAGAAATTATCCTGAATTTGCAATCCTTTTAATGATTGAAAAATGAATCACTTCAGTGTAACAATCTCTTCTGTTGTTAGTTCAGCTGTGGTGAACTTTGCATACCATTATGATCTAGAAAACAAAGATCCATGTAAACAATACCACAGGCATTTCGGTGATACAAAAGAACATGCAGACAAGAAGCATTTGGGAGAGAGGTGGCATTTACACTGATGGAAATGTGAAGGGAACATAAACTGGACACAATGGGAAGCTCCAGCAACTGAAATTTAGGTGAAGGGTACCTTAATACTTCAAATAATTCAGTATCTAGTTTTTTAACATTCCACTGAAAACAGATGGCAGTTGACTTCTAAGAATGGCACTCCAGTGCCACAAAATGATGTTAGAAGAAGCCCAGAACTGAGTCACAGGTGTGCAACCTGGCCCCAGTTTCTCAACCCATGGTCTAATTCAAGTCTCTTTGCTCACATTCTCCCTAAATCCCTTCTATCATCAGAGTCCAATATCAGATTTTCCACTAGGACTTAGTGTTCCATCTGAATTCAAGAGCGATCTGTGTGTCCTGGCTTCCTCCACCCCAAACTGAGTTCATACGTGCATATCTATCAAGTGATGATTACTGCAATGTGTTTGCTAAGATAGCCTGTTGATCGTAGACCTTTCTGAAGGGCTGTCCATTCTAAGCCCAGTTTAAAGATAAAGAATCATAAGCTGGGAAAGTCAGAGCCATCATCATCATCATTCATCGCCATCATCAATCCTTATATCCCACCTTTCTCTCATTGTGGAACTCAAGGGGGCTGCATGCCGTTCTCAGGGGGTCTCCCCTCCAAGCCCAGGCCAGCCCCAGGCTTGCTTAGCTTCAGCATGGTGAATGCCTTATGTGCCTTCAGACCATCCTTTAAGCGGAGGCCTTTAAGCTGTCCATCAACAGTTAGCACTCCGGAGAGCAGAATGAGCAATCGGAAAAGTTACCTGGGCATTGCCTTCCCCACTTTGGAGAGGTATACTGCACTTCTATTTAAAGTAACTGGTTTAAAATATGCATCTATACATATACACTACCATAGGTGATGCTTACGTGGCCATCCTAATTTGTAAGGAAGCCTGCAAAAGCTCCATGCCACAGTGAGAACACTCAACTTGCTTCTCATCAGCTGAAAAGTTTGCATTTAAGACACTGCACAATTTCCTGCAGGTTTTTCTTCCCCACCACACTGCTGAATTTCAGTGGGGGTGGTGGGGGCCATGTCAGAGACTAGAGGGGGCTGCATGCAGCCCACGTGTTTTCCACCTGTGCTGTAATTAAATGCACATTCCAGAACATCTGGAAGTGCCTGAACAGCCTGGAGGGCACTGAACATTTCTGGAACATCAGCTAAGAGGAATTAGGATGCTATTGTCATAGGGGTTCCTCCCCAAATTAGAATAAGCCGCACCGAGAGCAATAAAGCAGGCTGAAGGAGAAGGTTTGCTTACAGAGTATTATTCAAGAACCTTATGTTACCAGTTCCTTATGAGTCTATTATACAGTTCAGCACAAAATGTTGGTATAAAATATACCATCAGAACTGAATGATTAAAACTCAAGAATGAGAAGATCTGGGTTTGAAATCATAGCCATCACTGCACACAGAATGCACCTCCATTAACTAGTCTACTCTCATCCTGATACAATATTTAAATGGTTAATACAAATGCGGAGCTGTAATTTCTTATAAAAAGGAGAATTTTAAGTACATTTAATGCACTGGCGGGGGGAAAGTCCCATCAACCCATTTCTCTGAAAGCATAAGAACTCACACTAATAAAGCCCAAGATGAAAAAGCAGTCTTAGATTTATACATATAACTCACTAATTTTCTGTGATATTAAAGTGACATTTAAATTGCTCAGTATATTATAATATCTTCAGTTTGATTTTTTAGCTGAGCTGACTATATCTTTCCATTTCCTTCTGGTATTAAGTGGTTTATTATAAACTGACATGGCTACTTCTCAGGAAAGTTTCATATTCACATCTTGATCTCCTTGCTTAATAAAACCTTTACGACAGCAATGCTTCCCAATGACAGATTTGAAAAGTTTGACAGTAAAAGTGTTTCTAAATGGAAGATCAAGGCCTGCTCTCCTATACAACTTTCTGCAGATTTTTGCCCCACATCTCCCATGAAAAGTCCTTTCCAAGCAACACAAAGCTTAATCTTCACAGCCATGCTGTGAAGTGCACAATCTCTCAGCTTCACAAATTCAGAGAGCCCAGACGTAGGACACTGGAATGTACCACATTTGATCTGACTGCATTTAAATACTTGCTTCTGCTCTAGCAGAAGAGTCATTTTAATATTCACTTCTGCTCTTGCTTGTGACACAAAATGGAAGCTGCCGACAAGACAGGGACCTTAAACTAAAGAAGTGTCTAAGCAAAGACCAGGAAGGGATGGATGGGTCACCTGAGAGGCAACCTGGGAAGAACAGTCAGAACGCCATTTGGGAAGCTGGAGAAAGAAAGGAGACAACGGAAGAGAAGAAGGAAGCTGGTGGATTGACAAGAGAATGGGTGGAAACTTAACCTGCGAAGAAAGGAAGAAACCACCAGAAAGAAAGATCAAACAGCAGGAAGTCTACAAGGTATTGGCATTGGAAGGTAGGCAAAAGAGGAAAGAGGACCTGGAAACCTGAGGACATAACCAGAGCAACTAAAGTCCCTTGCCCACTTGCTCACAGTTTGAGGTTTCCCAAAATAGCTTCAAGGCAATCCTGAAACTGCAAAGAGGACAGACTTCCTTTTTTAACTTGAGAAGCCTGGTCCTAAGTATCCTCAGTTTGAAAGGAAGCCACTGATAAAATGTGGATGCAGAAGATAAAGCAGCGAAAGAAGGCTTACACCCTCTGTCTGAGGCTGTAAGGGCCAGGGGATGCTCCATAGTCCTCCAAAGTTGTTTCTGTGAGTGGTGAGTCAATTCCTCTCTCCAAGCTGGGAATAAAAGACAACTGCCTCTTGCCATGGATTTTATAAAGTTCTTTCTCTTTGATTCAAATCCAGTCAGTACACAAAGACCCTAACCTCCCCAATTTCACTGGGAGATGAAGAAGGGTTGAACAAGCTTCAGCAAGGCAAGCGATTCCATTCTCACAGCAAAAATAGCCCTCGTACATATGGAAGGACTGGAAAAAGCAGGTTCAAAGCAATTATACTGGGTTCTCTTCCTAACAAGCTGAATGCCACAAGGCCTTGGCATGGCTTCAGAAACTATCCCGGATTCTGGATCCTGGGAAAATTCATGGCACTATGTGTTGAAATTTAAAAATCTCTTCTCCATGCTCCTGGTAGAGCCCATACAATACACTTTTCTAACCCCCGTTTCCTAGCTTAGCTTTACTACATTACAAAAATGGCTCTCATTCCAGTGACTTTTCTCATCCTGAATACAGTCCTTATGGTAACTTAAAACTTGCATTATTTTGTATATTTTGAACAGGAAATAGAAATAAAGACTTTTATTTTTGAAAGCAACTGGATCATTTGCCTTTGAGAATCCCTGAGTAGGTATGTTTGCAGTGCTACTTTTTACCAGCAGGGACAAAAATATGGCTCAGGCCAAAGGGAATACTGGAAACCCAAGGGCCAGTCAGCACCCATCCATATTGATTAGAAAGCTTCCAATGTCACCTTTTCTTGATGAGAAATACGAACAACCAGCATGAGTTTAGCAGTTGGCTAAACATGAAATGGTTTCAGCTCATGCGTTATCTAAATATTTATTGGTGTTTTGCATTTGCTGAACAATATATATTTTAGAGTTTTGACTGCTTTTTAAAATTCATGGTTGAGATTTATGTATCTATCTATGTACAGACATTTATTGACTGGGGTTTATATTATGTTTGGAAATCCAAAAAGCCTGAACAGGTTTTTTAAACTATATTTTAAGTATCGTCGTCATCAATATCCAGTAAATATTGGGATCGTTCTATTGATCCTATCTCTCTTTCAAACATATTAGATATATTCCCCAATGTATCTCAGTCACTTGAAACTTGGCACAACCATCATACTGTTCTTCTGAACTACTTCTCCTGCCTTGTCATCAGCTTCCAAAGCTGGCAGGATCCAGACATCAGATGCACAATGAAGCTGAAGCAATTGCACAGAGAACACATTGGCAAAAATGTACATTTAAACTATTCATATAAATTTCTTTTACACATACTTGGAAAAGGAAGAGACTTTCCTTGGGATAGATTTTGCAGGAGGAAAAACCTGCTTATGCTCACAGGTCATGCCCACTAAGTTCCAATTCCATAAACCCATTGCCCCGGAATAGGTTTAATTAATGGGTACACCAGACTTCTGTAGCAACTAATGAATGGAGCTGCGGTTGCCAGATGTTTCTATCCTTGTAGCGGTTACTCAAGGTATCAACAATTGTGAGCAAAGGGGGCTCTGGAAAGGTGATACTCACTCATATTCCTTTTCTTATTAATGTCCATGCACTGTAAAAGTCAGCTGAATAAAAGCATGGAAACCACCATTTTTATTTAAAGAGCCATTGCAGATGTTGTAAGAAGAAAATGGTGTGCTCGGAAAGAAATCACCTGTACCATTTAATAAGGCCAAATTGTAAAATGGGCAGGTAGTATTAAAATCTTTAACTGCTTCATCTCCTTCCATTTTTGATGGCAATTCAGTATAATAACCTTGAGCAACCTTTGTTAACTTTATAGCTTTTCTAGTTCGCTACCTGATGTGCATGCACCTGGCATGAAGTGTCACACATCCTAGAAATACGATTATTTTGCCAAGCAGATGCTGGCTGCTAGAGTCCATATGGACAAATGCTGAAAAAGCCAAGTCAAGAGAGCATGGACAGGTTGTGTGATTAGGTACAGACCTTTGTCCTACCCTGCAGGGTCACCTCTCCGCCTTTTAAATCGTATCTGAAACCAACTCCATCAGCTGGAACTCAGGGGACATTGGTTAACAAACACATAAAATTCAACTCCATGTTCTGTAAGCTGAAATTATTATGAGTTGCAAGTGCTTTTCATTTGCTCAAATCCTGAAGGAGTTTACAAAAGAATACAACAGCACACACAATGCTGTATTAGTATGGATGCAAAGACTGAAGGAAGCCAAGGAGAAAGAGATACATTTTCAACACAGAGACCTGTGATAACAAATAGAGGGGAGGTTGTTCCAGGGGATGGATGCCACCAAGAAGGGCCATCTTCATGTCACCCCCAAAGGCATCCCGATGGAGATACGTTAAAAGAAGGGCGGGTTATGGGTGACAATGTAAGGGGCACACGTAATCCCTTCCCACAAATTGTCGTGGCCCTGACCTGAACTGAATTGGGCTCAGGCATCCTTAAACGAACAGAAGTATCCCAAACAGGCATCTTGCTGCTATAGTAATTAGCACAATGTTTGAATTGCCTTCAAACTCAGCCAGTCCAAACTCAGATGAATAATGTAATGTTGCTAATACGTTTCTCCACTAGGCCAGATTTCTGCAGAAGGGTTAACACATCTCTTTCTACCTGTTTCCCCTGGAAATGCATCCCTATCTGAGTGGGTCACATCACATGGGGAATGGAGAAGTAACCTGCTTGATCTTTCTTTCCCCTTTGCAGTGGTGTCTCCAAATCTCACCCCCACACAGCAGTTGCGGGAGGGATGCTGACCCAGGCCTACGATCAGTCAGAGTCAGTGTGAAATAAGCTAGGGCAGAGTTCTAATGGGCAGGTGATGAGGTGGGACCAAAGAGGGAAGTCTGCAAGCAATGGCCAAAGCGATCTTGATGCGGCCCACGGTCACCATTCCCCAACCCTGGATCCCAAAATTCCATGCAACATTCTGAAGACAAACCAGAAGAAGAAGCCGCATCACCGGTCTGCCTGGCATAATAGCTGCACTGGTATCAGCACGAAAAGCAATGTCTGAACAATATCCGTTTTCAAGTGCAATCCCGTGAAAGCAGATTCTGTCTGAAACGAATGACTGCCAAGTGCTCATTCTCACTGAGCTCACCCAGAGGGATCAAAGATTTCACTCGACGGAGGCTGATGGGAATTTAGTCCTCTGTAAGGAATACGAGGCTATTGACGTTTTCAGATTATTTAAATCACCCCAGCGAAAGGATAAGAAAGCAATTTCAAAAACTGCAGTCTACTTACAAAAGCAGCTCCTGTTTTTTTAACCTCCTTATTCTAGCTTTTGGATACTAAGGTTTACTTTTCTTTTTTCTTTCTTTTCTTTCTTTTTTTTTAACTAAAGGAAAGCCGCTGAAGGAAACAATGTGATATCAGCAATGGAAATCACAATCTTGCACTCTGAAGGGAGGGGAAAATAATAATAAAAAAAAGAACCTAACATTATCTGTGATTAAATCAAATTTGCTTTGTCCCATTTTAAATGTCTAAAGAATTCTCAGAGAATCCTAATGCATGCTTTCCCCCCACAAACAAAGCCAGCATAAATGGAAATAAAAAACATTATGCTACACTGAGGTGACGGGGTGAGCAGGATGACTGTGAAATATGGGGATGCATCAATATATAGGTAGCCGGACAGTGGAGCAGAAATAGCTGACAGATTCTGTTGAGTAATTTTGATCTCCTACCTTGTGCATTTGTCATGTGAGCCATGGCTCCAGAAAGAAGAAAACAAGAACAGACGTAAACACTTATATATGGTTTTCCTTAGCCATGTTGCATGTTGGTTTACAGCCGAGCGCAAGCACTGAGCAATAAGAAGCAGCTTGCACAGATAGACAGCTGCCCATATGAGTTGAAACAGAAAGCTTCTTCTGTCCTAAAGTGAAACCCGGAGGCCAGCAGGAGCAGAAAAGAAAGTAGGGCTGCCGATTCCCAGGGGAGAGATGGCAGTCCCAAACTAAAGTCAGCCATGGCTCAGAGAGTCTGTCTGGGGAAGTTAAGGCACAAGAAGAAAGAGGGGACAGGTTGACAAATGGGCACCTGAAGACGAGACAGAATCTGGTGGCTGCTGAGACTGAAAGTCAAGAAGAAACAAATAGCTAATGGTTTTCCCAGGGAGTTTGGGAGAGCCCCGCTGGAACTGTGGAGGGCCATGGTGGCTCTCCTTCCTTCACGCTGCAAGAGTGCGACACGTACCATGATACAGGCCTCCGGGGGTGGGTTGTGGCTGACCAGGGCAAACCACCCGTGGGGGATCCTGGGACAAGGTGGCTCCATGAGAGTTTTTGTCTGGTCCTCCACTGCCATGCAAGAGGCATCTTCAGACATTCGTGCCCAACAGCAAAATTCCTATCCTTTCAAAGAATTTTGATTTTGATAATTCAGGGGTGGAGCGCATGTGATCCACCATAGCTGCTTAATTCTATCTTGCGCTAGGAGGAGAATGTTAAAAACAAAGAGCAGGTAAATGCTTTTTTACTTGTGTATTATATTTCTATCCTGCCTTTTTTCCTTCCAAGGAATGCAAAGTGGCTTACATCACTCCTGTCCTCCTCCTCTCAATCTTACCCTCACAACGACAACTTTGTGAGGTGGACTGGGCTGAGGCTGTGACCGGCCCAGAATCACCCAGGGAGCTCCTTGAGTGCAAACTAGAACCCAGATCACCTGAGTACAAGTCCCGAGCTCTAACCACTATACCGCACTTTAAGATTCAGGCTCACCTCGGCAAATTCTGCAAAATTAGCCAGGACATGCCCAAGATTTCATCAAAAAGACATTCTGGCTTGATGGACTGACTGACTTGCTGAGTGACTGACTCAGCTGGACTCTTAAATAGCCATAAAAGAGACTCTGGGTTTCTGATATAATCAGAAAATCAGAGATTTCCAGGGTCTCCCTCCCTTTGTTTTTCCCTCTTTTAAATTTTTAATAACTTTGCTAGCAGTCTTTTGAAATTAATGCATCTGCTCTGGTGACTCCCAGTTTTCCTTGTAAAAATAATGACAGCTAATGAGAAAGTGCTGTCACGCATTCTGACTAAAGGTAATGTATATGTGACAGCTGTGTGATCATTAGAAGAAAAGAATTTCCCAAAGACAAAAGGAATAATTAAAATCAGCCTGCAGACCTAGCCTTGAATTTAAATGTTTAAATGTTTTAATTGGAAAGAACAATCACTCCTTGAATCACCAGCACAACCAATACTGACAACCTGCCATCTATTAATCAAATGTTAAAATAATAGAAGAGCAGGTTTTGACACCAAACAGTAGATTAGTATATCCGATGATCCTTAAAATAGCACTATTTCTTCCTCTGTATGATAACAGGTGTATGAAATGAAAGGAACCCTTTGATATATTTGTTCCACATCTGAAATTATTTTTGACATACAACTACAAGTGATCACATAGGATCTCATATTTCTCTTGGAAACACTGTAGGATTTGTGTAGTGTGATTTAATTACTTGGGTGTAGGGGATGCAGCTCGAGGTGGGTTGGATTTTAAATATTTACTTTGCTTTCTCTTTGATTAGTTCTGCCATGTATTAATTTATTGCTATTCACCCATAGCCCTTGGGATAAGGCAGGCAAAAATTTAAAGATCTTTGTGCAGGTTTTGTTGTCTGCTTATCCATTTTTGTGATGTTGCACCATAGCAGCCCCAGGGAAAACCACAGGGATCCTGAACCAGAGACCAAAAGAAATGAGCTCCATGCATTTCAATATTCCATCTTTTTACAAGGGAAAAATGTATTGATCCCCAAAGCATAATGCTAAATATATGTTAAAGAAATGACAGGAAAAGTCTTTATCACTGGAGCAAACTCATAGCCACTGTTAGCCTTCTCCTCCATGAATTTATCTAATCTCACTTTAAATTGGTGCCCATTGCTATATCCATATTCATAGGTGAAAGACTTCCTTTTATCTGTCCTGAATCTCCCATCAGTTTCTAGTATTGTATGTGTGAGAGAAAAATGGCTCCATGTCTACTTTCTCTACGTCATGCATAGTTTTGTACCCGCCGCCGTCTTGTACTCCCTTAACTGTCTTTTCTTTAAGCTAAATAGTTGCATTTTCCACATCCACTCACCCCATTACTTTAATTTCCCTTGTTTGCACTTACACAATTTTGCAATATCGATTTTAGCATGATGACCAGAGTTGTACACAGTATTCCAAATGTGGTCACACCATAGATAAGGACATTATATTGGTACCATTGATTACCTTCCTAACTATGCCTGACATAGAAAATTCCCTTTTTTCACAGCAGGCAACACAAAAGCTGACATTTTAATGTGGTTGTCTACCACAACCCCAAGATCTCTTTCTTGTTTAGTCACTAGCAGCTCAGATCCCATCAACCTGAAGCTGGAATTGTTTTACTCTAACACTTATCACTTTACACCTACTTATACTGAACTCAGTTGTCTTGGAGCAGCTTCCGCCAGCTTTGGCTGGTGGCTCAGCCATGCCTGTCTGTACAGAGATAGCCTGATATCGGTAGTCTGTGCTTTCTAAACCAGCTTACTGCAATGCACTTTATGTGGGGCTGCCCTTGAAGACAGTTCAGAAGCTTCCGCTTGTGCAAAATGTGGCATTGGGATTAATAACAGGGACCAGCCAGTCAGATCATATAATACCAGTCCTGACCCACTTGCACTAGCTGTCCATATACTTCTGAGGCCAATCCAAGGTGTTGGTTTTGGCCTACAAAACCCTACATGGGGTTCTAGGACCTCCCTTCGATTGCCAACTCCAAGGGAGACTCAGGTTGTGGCAACAAGGGGAAGGGCCTTTTCAATGGTGGCCCCCAGTTGTGAAATGACTTCCCCATTGAGGCCCACCTGGCACCAGCCTTAGTATCCTTTTGGCACCGGGTGTAGACTATCCTCTATAACAGAAAATAAAATTAGTTATTTAGGGGCTTTGTCAGCTGCTTAAACAGCTTGTTGGATCAAGTGTAAGGTTAGTTTTTTAATGTGTGTTTTAATTTGGTTTTAAATTTTGTATGATAACTTTTTAATTATTTTAAATGTTGATTGTATTGGCATATTGTATTTTTATGTGTTGTAAACAGCCCAGAGACGACCCCCCCCCATCCACCCCAGCTGTTGGGTTGTACAGAAATTAAACGAATAATATAAATAATTGCATTTGTCATTTTGGTGCTCATCCTCTGAGTTCGGAGAGATCCTTTTGGAGCACCTCACAATCCCATTTTGTTTCAACCACCCTAAATAATTTGGTACCAGTGGGAAACCTGCCCATTTCACTGCACACCCCTAATTCCTGATCAGTTATGGATATGTTGAAAAGCACCTCTCCACTGAGTAAATAAGCATTTATTCCTGCTCTCTGTTTACCCAGTTTCTTAAACATACACACAATGCATGCACATGGGCTAACACAAGGCAAAAAGCAACCCTAACCACACATTAACATGCATGGGTAAAGATGTTTAGCAATGTATACGTATGCCAGGTTTCATACTTCTAGCTCACAGTGTTTCGTTTGAGGCTTAACTGTCTAGTTGGATGCCATAAAGAACAATCCACACAGCTGTTTTCTGTGTTTAATATTTCCCAGTGGATTTTTATCCCTTACTGTCGGGCATTCTGAACCGGGGACTACAGCAGTGCGAAACAGACACATTGTGCCAGATGAAGAAGCGGCTTCTCTGCTCTTTGCTCTACCGCTGAGCCACGATTGCCGATGTCCACAGGGAGTTACTGCAGCTACCTGGAAATACTTGGATGGTGTCAATGGCATTCCACCCACTCGCGTAAAACTCTGTGCTCTGAGCTGTGCCCGCCCTCTGAGGAAGCCGTCATGCAACTGAGCTGTATGGGGGACTGGCAGGTACTTCGGTGTACTTGTGGCATCTTCCCGGGATCAAGACCAAGCAAGGATCATGGAATGACAGCTGTACGAGAGCACAGAAGATGCGGCTAAGCAAAGATGTCACGATGTCAAAAGAGAGCAAGGGTACTGCCTTTGCTTTGAACTCTCAGCGCTTTTTCATATGCTGCTGACACAAAGCTCTTTTTCCCCTTTTCCAGGTGAGGCTGTGGATGTGCTAAACCAGTGCCTGGCAATAGCAGTGGACTGGATGAGGGCCAACAAACTGAGGCTCAATCCAGACAAGACTGAGATGCTGCTGGAGGGTAGTTCTTTGACTGGATGGAGAGTGTTTAAACTGTTCCAGATTACCTTCGAATGGCTTCAGCAGGTGGCCCAGCTACACTCCTGTCTGGACAAGGATAGCCTGGCTTCAGTAATCTACACCCTGGTAATCTCCAAATTAGATTACTGCAGTGCACTCTATGTCAGGCTGCCCCTGATGGCAATTCACAGCTGTGGCTGGTGAAGAATGCAGCTGCCAGATTAATACTGGGACCCTAAAATGGTTCTGGGCTGCCTGCATTAGCTGACTGTATGGTTCTGGTTCCAATTCAAGGTGCTGGTTTTAATGAATAAAATCTTACATGGCTTAACGCCATGAGACCTGCTGGAGTGCCTCTCCCAATCACAATCCATTTGGACATTATGCTCAACGCTTGCGCCCATATATGCCCTCCCGCCCCCTGAGATCGGCGGCAGAGACCCTTCTCCGGGAATCCTCTGTGAATGATATTAGGAGGGTTAGTACCCGGAGGAGGGCTTTCTCTGCGGTGGAGCCCCACCTATGGAATGCGCTCCCCAGAGAGGTCCACCTGGCGCCGTTGTTATTTGTTTTTTGATGCCAGGCTAAGACCTTTTTATTTAAAACTTATTTTAATTGCTAAATTATTGAATTAATTAGGATTTTAAAATTTTTAGCCGAGAATGCACTCGGGGTTTTTAAATGTTTTTTTTCTTTTAAATTGTTATATTATTAGTATTTATGTATGTTTTTATGTATTCTTTGTGAGCCGCCCCGAGGCTTTGTTGCAATGGGGGCGGCATAGAAATGTTTTAAATAAATAAATAAACAAACAAACCTCTGGAATCTTCCCCTAAGAGCCACGTCTGATGGAAGTACAAGGTGTGGCAACCAATGGGGAGGGGTTTGACTGTGGGACAGTATAGAAACCATCACCATCACCATCACCGAACAACTTCCAGCAATGAAAAGGAAATGCTTCTCAAAGCTGAGGACCACTTTCATGAAGGATCCTTGTTTTCAATTCAGTCCGTCCCTCAAATAAACACGGGGTGGGGGGTCTCACTACAATCAGAGGACAGAAGGTGGCTCTAATTGGCCTCGAACAAATGCCACGGGCTTGAACTCTGGTTTCCAGGCAGTCGTGGAGTTGGTGCTTAATTATGTAAATCATCTTGAGCATCTATAATAATCAAATGGCATATAAGAAATTTTAAGTAAATAAATAGTTCCTTAATTAACTAATCCCCAAAAGGAGACATGAGCAGAGGACACAGCATAACCATGAAACTACTTTCTCCGCCTGGGACTTTGACTCCAGACATGAGTGAAACACTATCTGTATAATGCAATCCCTTAGAAAACATGGTTGCCACGTGTGTGTACACACACGGACATGCAAACATCAAAGGAAACTAAAGAAAACATAAATGCACATTAATCCCAAAGCCATCTACTCTGGATCATTTATCTATCTATCAATCAATCAATCAATCAATCATATTCATCTCTTCTCCTGAGGCACTCAAGGTGGCTAATATCCTTCTCGCCCTGCTCTCAATCTGATTCTTGCAACAACCCTGAGAGTAGTTTGGATGAAGGGTCTGTGGCTGGCCCACCATCACCCAGGGAGCTCCATGGCTGAGCTGGGACCAGAACCCAGATTTCCTGAGCCCCGTCCAGCATCTCACACTGGCAAAACCCATTGACTTTGATGGGGCTTTCTCCTGGGAAAGTAGGTATAAAGTTGTGAAGCCTGATGCCCAATTCCCTTTCAAAAAAATCTCTGCATAATAGCAAGACTAGAATCTGGTTGCAACTTCAAAACAGGCTATTTACTCCTGCCTCACTCCTTCTGAAATATTTCACAGTAACAATATACAAAAGACAAAGCATAAAGCATTTCTCTAATTCAACCGATGCTTCCAAACATTTATTGAAAGCTTATTCCAGCAGGTCAAGTATTCAAAGAGCAAGATGAAGCTTCATGTCAGACAAGTAATACATCGACAACCTCCAAGACAATGAAGTCTTCTAATGTGATTTGCCTTTCAGCACTTTATATAGCCGAGGCTTAAAAGGATCTTTAAACAACACAAAACCCCAAATAGTTATATTTATTGTTATTAACCAGTGCAGACTGACCGGCACAAATTGTAGGTATTTACTATGACAATCTAGATGCAGTTGCACTAGGCAGGTCACGTGAGAGAACTCTTTGTAACTGCTTCATCTTCAAACCAGAGGTGGATCATGCTATGCCAAAGTCGTGCCTGACCCATCGCGACCCCATGGACAACATTCCTCCAGGCTCTCCTGTCCTCCACTTTCCCTCACCCAAGCCCACACCCACCATCCCAGTGACTCCATCCAGCCACCTTATCCTCTGCCATCCCCTTCTCCCTTTGCCATCAATCGTTCCCAGCATCAGGGTCTTCTCCAGGGAGTCCTTCCTCCTCATTAGGTGGCTAAAGTATTTGAGTTTCATCTTCAGTATCTGGCCTTCTAAAGAGCAGACAGGGTTGATCTCATCTAGGACTGACCAGTTTGATCACCTTGCGGTCCAAGGGACTCATAGAAGTCTCCTCCAGCACCACATTTCAAAGGCCTCAATTCTTCAGCACTCAGCCTTCCTTATCTTATTTGAGTTTCATCTTCAGTATCTGGCCTTCTAAAGAGCAGTCGGGCACTTGGGTGAGATACCAAAGCAGTCAGTATTCCAACAGCTCTCTGCTTTTGGCTCTTTACAAGAGATGCCCTCACCAGCAAGGTATGGGGAGAAAAATGGTTTGGTATGCATTTTTCATAGAATCACCGAGCTGGAAAGCACCTCAGAGATCATCTAGTCCATGTTTGGAGAGACTGAAGCAGGGACTGCTAAGCCTGCACCGCTGCTACAGCTCTCCTAACAGATGTCATCCAGTCCGTGCCTTCCATCTCCAACAATGGAAAGCCCACCCCTTCCCAAGGTGGTCTACCCTGCAGATGAACTGCTACCTGCACATCTTGCCACAGAGTTTCAATTGGATCGAGGGCAGGAGTTTGACACAGGAGTTCTAAGATACCCAGGTTCTTGCTTTTAAACCACCCCAGGGTTACTCTGGGTTTGTGTTTGAGGTCATTGACCTGTTAGAAGCTGATCTTCTAGCCCATGGTTGGTTCCCTTTTGCACTGAAAAACTTTTTCCTCTTGAATTGCCTGTATTTGGCCCCATATATCTTGTCCTCTGTTGGTTCTGGCTACACACACTGTTTTATAGGGTGGTCACAATGCTCCTTTTTGGTCGCAGCAGACCAGACAACCTTTCCCCATGTTTGCTATGCCTCCCGCATTCCAAACCAGGTTTGATACGGGTTTGTTTCAGCAATGGCTTTCTTCACAGCACTGCTCTATAAAGTCCAGCACTGGAACATCTGGGTAATAGTTGTCCCAGACAATGTCTCCTGCCTTGGTGTTGGTCCCTCCAGTTCCTTCAGAGTTACCATTTGCCTCATGGTTGCTTCTTGGGCAAATGACTTCCATACCCAGTCACTAAGCTTCGGTTGACCACCTTCTCTACGTAAAGACACAGTTGAGCCTTATTCTTTCAGCTTTGTAATAATGGATGTAACAGTGATAGCTTGGGGTTTTTTTAACTACCCAACCCTGAGTGAATTGGCACAACTTTATCCTGAACTTTGATAATTCCCTGGTCTTCATGATGCTGTTTGTTTAGATATGCTCTCCAACAAATGTCGGGGACTTCCAAAAGTAGGTGCATTTAATATGAGAACATGTGGCATAATATTGTACACTGATGGACTCCATCCGTGTATTTAGTACCATGGGGACATTGTGCTCCATCAGAGATTATTCAGGCACATCACAGAAAGGCAAGCGAACACTTATGAAACCAACAAATGCCTGTCTGCTCTTGCTTACTTAACTTCTGACCCACAATAAAAATATTTCTACCTTCACCACATCAATTATCCTGGGTACATCATGTGGTAACAATTCCATTAAACTGCATTCCAATTCCAGGCTGTAAGAAATAAAATGTGGGGAGTCAAAGGAGAGAATACACCTGTAAGGCACTATCACTGGGTTGAGAAAGATCTCTGCACAAGGCCTTGAAGCTCCCTGCCAGTGGTGATGCTCTGGCTGGAAGAACCAATGGCCTAACTCAGTGTAAGGCAGTTTCATAGGACTTCTTATTCCCATTCAAGGACAGAGAAAGAAGTAGATTTCCATGCTGCTGAGACCATTTCAACCCTTTCTATTTGGCATGGGTATTGCCTTTTGTTCTTTTCCATTTGACATGGGAATTGTCCCCTGTTCCTTTCTTCCTGAATGATTATTATCACTATTATTCTAACCAAGAAGTTAATACACAGCCCTGCAAGTTAAGAGAACTGAGTCAAAAACATTTTGCAAGCGCTAAGCTTGAATGGCTACATAAGAATATTATCTTGCATTGGCGGAAGAAAGAAGGCTACAGAATACATTTGGAAAACTGTGCCAAGAGCAGAAACCTTTGAGTTTTTGAGATAAGGGAGGAGCTGGCAAGTTCTGTAGAAACCAAAGAATGGGAAAAATTAATTGGAATAGTACAAGGAAGTTTGACTCCTCTATATACATTTGCAAGTTTACAGGAAAACAGTGTGACAACGTTTCTTCCCTTCCGTTCACATACATTTCCAATTTCTCAATGCACAGTCCCTGCCTGGGTGAAGTAAGCAAGCAGCTTTTAAATATTCTTTGACATGTGGACATAGTTAAAAGGGAGGGAGGGAGGGAGATTTACCACTAATCTATTATTCCTAACCAGTGAAAGCCACACAGGACAAAGGAGCCAGAAGGTCCTGGTGCTATAACCCTTTTGAATTCCTGCAAGGATTAATTCCCAGAAATGCAGACACTTCCTAGATTATCATAAAGATAAGTAAGCGTAGCACCTATAGTCCTAAATTTTAAATGGTACCTTCCTGATGGTCCGGCCAACAATTCAAAATTGCATCATGGCTGGCAGCCAAGCTAATTTTAGCCTTTGATAAATTTGTTTTTTCACAATCACGGTATCTATTCCGCTGAAATAAATCATTCAGATAAGAATAGCAATACTGAACATTTTGTTTTATTTCCAAATACCAAAACAACAATAGAATATACAGCCAAATCAAAGTTCTTTTGGTATTTACATCTCCACCTGTCCTGTTTTTCCTGGGCTCTTTTTACATTGTCTTCTGTATATACATATATATATTCTACAGGTGGTAGAAAATATAAATCATTTGTTATTTTGGCGGTCACATTTTCCCTCTCCTACCAGGTTTCTGAACCAACACAAGTCAAAAAGCTAAAAAGACGCTGTATCTCCCTTCAAGGTCATTCATTCCAGTGGGGAAGCTCAGAAAAGGCAGACAAAATCTTGCACCAACCAGACTAACTAGGGACACTCTTGGATTCTCCAAGACTGAACACCTAAAGAAGACAGCTGCCTGTCTAAAAACCTTTCATTGCTTCATTTCAAGCACTCATACACTGTCCTTCAATACAGATCCCCAAGCTAGGGAGAGTTGGACCTTTCTGAGACCTCTCTGAGGAAGGAGAGTCCCTAATTGAGACACCATGGCTGAGAATATCTTCTTCCCTGATAGCTACTTGCTTTGCCTCTGACTGGAGAGGGAGTGAAGCCACAACTCTCCCTGTGTTGAAGATCTTTATGTACAAGTAGGCATAGCTGGGGACATAAAGAACTTGAAAAAGATGAGCCTAGAACTGGCCTGGAAAGTAGTGCCGCTAATGCACCATTAAGGCAGTAGCATCATAATGCCCGGTCCTGGTCCAAAGTCCAGCTGGTGTATTCTGAAGTAAGTGCAGTTTCTGAATTGCTTTCGAAAGCAGTTATATGTAGCCTGCATTAGAACCATCTAGCCTGGAGGTTAATTAGGCACCATACCAAAATACAAATGCTATGGAAGCATGCCCTAAAAGCACAAGCTTAAAGTCCTACGTAGTTGATCAATCCAGATCCTTTTTTAATATTAGCTTTCAGCCACTGACCACCATATTATTTCAGCAACTTCGTGTGCTTTTGGTATGCTGCTGGGCATGGTTGGCTCCACAGATAATCTGCACTGGAAAGAACTAAGACCAATCTGCTTTAGAAATAGCATTTGTAGCAAAGAAAGTCTTCAAGTAGAAGGCTCATAAATGATCACACTGCTAAAATGCATGCCTAGGTCATACGCACCCGTAAAAAGAACAGAAGAATATACAGCAGAAGTGAAGATAACAAGAAGATGGAATACATGGGATCATTATTTTCTATGATCACATCTCTTTAGGAGGCATGCTATGAATTCACATTACAAACTATTTGAGATAACAGGTTAAGATAATGGAATTCTATTGTCCTAAAGAAGAATTGTCCATATGAAAAGTACTAAATAAAGTTGCGAAATGTTGCCAACTTTCTTATTTCGTAAGGCTGGAAAGAACTTGAGGATTATTTTTTCTAGCCCATGTCCCAAAGAAGTGTACTTAAACCACATGCATTTTAACTTTTTTACAATAAAGTACCATAGCCTGCTTATACCATGGCCTACACAGAGAACTGAAGCAAACACCACACCCTGCACAAAAAAGCATCTGTGAAGTATAAATGATCTCATAGACAAAAATACCAACCCCCCCCCACAAAACAAAACAAAACCCAGAATAGCTCTGAGCAAGTCAGATGGCAGCAGGCGCCCTGCAAAAGCAGGCACGCTCACCAGTGTCTCAGTCATCACCAAGAGTACTAGTTGCGTTGTGTTGCAGAATTTGCTCAGCAAGCAAAATCATGACGCAACCATGCATCAGTTCCTTTGCATGATATCTGAAATCTCCCAGAGCACAAAGTAGAGGTGAGCTACACAAACTACCAAGATAATTGTTTTCTTGGTCCTTCAGCTCCGGCTTATTCTGCCCACCATTCTGTCTTTGGTCCTTCAGCTCTGGCAGCTTTTAAGTGTTGCTAATGACATTAATGCAAATGTCATTTGTACTTCCGCTAATGAAAGTTTCAGCATCAAAACCCGGCCGTCACTCTTCAGCCTTCCCTCACTTACCCCTGCCATTATCAAAGGTTCCTGTTGTCGAGTATGTATTAATTATGCATGCAGAAGGATCGTTTATTTTGCCAGTGTTAGTTGGTCAGGAGCGAAGCAACATGGGAGAAAAAATCTCTAACGGAGCTTGTGGGGGAAGTAACATATCAAGACAATAAATTTAATGCAAGGGCATTTATCAATGTGCCCTGCGAAGCTGTCAAAAATAAGCACTCATATTACCAAATAAATAGGAACATTCTATCTGGAGGTCAGAGATGTCCAAATGACTCAATCTTTTTTTTAAAGACCATGCTTACCTTTATTTATTTATTTAAGATCCTCCCCTCTGTGTCAAAATGAAAAGAAAAAAGAATGGTGCCTAAGGCAGTGAACAGTAAAATCCAGGTTATTTTACAGAATGTGGATTAAAACATGACGGCAAGTGAACAACTTGAAAACACATTGAAAAATACAACCTTAAAAGAAATCAACAGCACCAGGAAACTAAACTAAATATGTCGAATTCCTGCCTGACAATGGAAGTCTGACAGTGAAGGGGACAACTTAGCCTCCTTTGGCAGTGGGTTCCAAAGTCTTGGAGTAGCAACTGAGAAGACCCTTTCTAGGGCTACCAGCAGTGGTCCCCCTTATCATTGGCAACCCACACCCTGCCTTGGACAAGGCAGAAACAAGCAAAAGAGCATTCCGAGCCCCGCCATCAGCCGAAGGAATGAGAGGCATCAGTTCCTGGTCCACCTGTTGGGAAGGTCACTCCATCCTGAAGTGGGTATCAGTGCCTGTTTTAGCACCACCTTGCCCTAGCTCTGAAAGGGGTCCACCTGGCCAAACTCTCCCTTTCCCACCCCTTTCCTTGTAAGACTGGTCTTTTGCCGCTCATAAGCTTGAGGGATGAGTTCATTCATCCTTTTGATTGATGTTAGTCACTTTGGAAGATGAGCATCTTCTGAGAAGCAAGAGCAACATGCAGAAAATATTGGCAGGGCTGAAACTTCTGAAGTACATTCTGAAGGCGTTTAGAGCAAGGCATTTAACACCGTGCTCCCCCACTGCCAGGGAACAATCTTTTCCCTAGCATTAGATATGTGCCAACATTTTTTCTTTAATTTTATTTTTAGGTATGTGTCAAAGAGACATCTATTTATTTAAACCACATCTACATAGTGTAGCCTACTATTTTATGCAGGTACAATATACTTTAACTGTCGCCTTTTATGATTACATTTCTTATGAATTCTATATATAGCTTCCAAATATTTAAATGTGATTTCTAAAGATTCCTAAATGGATAAAATCAAGTCAATTAAGTCATGAATTAAAGACTGCTTGAAGCATTCTTATCCCAAATTAGTTCAGATGCATCCACGCAACCATCTAGCTAACCAGAAACTAGAAGGCTGACTCAAGTTTCTATCGTACTTCAAGTAGACCCATTTTAATCAACAGGACTTGAATTAGTTCCATTGCTTTCAGTGAGTCTACTCTAAGTAACTAACAGATTTGAAAGCAGTTATCGGACTTCTGCTACAATCCTGTTACCAAAAGACAAAACCCTTCTGCTAACTTTACCATGTCAAAAAGTAATTGAGAATTAGCCATAACAGAATTTACAAAGACTTCCCCTGATCGACAACTCTACAACCCAAACATATTATAGGCCAGTTTTGAAAAGCAACACCATAGCAAGAAGATGTTAGAAAAGAGGACCCTTCCTGCCTGTCCAGCATTTCATTTCATTGAATTTCCCATGACGTCCTTAGGCATGGGAAGCTGGATGATGCGTGTGAAGATTTGTGGCCAGAGGGGCATTCACAGCAGGACAACCGATCCTGGCCATTAGGTTCTTCTATGCCTTTGGAGCCTTTGAATATTTCAGTCAAGTAATGCAATCAGATGCCCACCATCCTGGACACTCCATTGTGGTTTCAGTGTAAAAACATGAACCAAAAACTTGTACATCTATCTCTCATTGCTCTTTCAAGACAGGCAACACTTGTACCTCTGCACAGATTTATGAATTTCTTCCTCCATCCTACATGAGTTCATTTGCTGGCAATGAACCTATTCTCTCTCCCTCTCTCTCTCACACAAACACACACACATATCTCAGAAATACAAAAGTGGTACAGTGGTGCTTGATGCTGACTCTGATGCTTGACCATACTTTTCAAAATTGCAAGCATATGCCCATAAACCTGATTTCAGCAAAACATTGACCTACAATACCGTGTAACATTTCTGCAGTCTATGCTTCATCCTCTGCTTAGAACATAAGAAAGTAAGAAAAGTTGTTGCTGGGTTAGACCAACAGTCTATTTCATCTAGCATTGTATTTTTCATATGTTAGATTTATATCCCTCCCCGTGGCCAAAATGGCCTTCTGGGCAGGTTCTCTTCACACACTTGGCAAATCAGTTGCCCACAGGATCTCTCAAGAGAGATATGAATGCAACGGCTCGCTTCTGCCCAAGTTTCTCAGCAACTGGTGTGCATACGCATCTATTTATATACCACCCAAAGGCCACAAACAGCTCTCAGGACAGTTCACAGAGTCAGAAAACCAACAGCACAAAATAAAATACCAAATAACAATATCAGTAGCATTAAAATCAAATATGCATAACATAAAAACAACAGCAGGTCCACATACAATAACTTCATTCAAGTTAGTCCAAAGGTCTCTAGCAGGTCTCTTTCTTCGAATATATTTAAAGAAAACTTGATTGGTAGCATGACATGTTTAGTTATATTCTCCTTCTCTTTCATATGCTCATATCATTTTATGCTCTCACTGTCTGTTTGCATCTTTTTGGTCAAGCATGTACTCCTTTTTGTTTTCCTTACTGGGGCAAGATTTCCATTTTCTTCAGGATGTCTTCTCTCTAATAGATTCCTTGACACAGCTTATTGGCCATGTTGGTGACCTACTGAACTTCATGCTGTCTTTCCTAACTTGTGGTATACTTACTCGGGTTTCTATAATTGAAACTCTGAGTGATCTCCAAGCGTTTAACCATCTTGACTCCCCTCTTCAACCTCTTTTTTTACCATTGTGCACACTTTAGAGAAGTTTCCACTTTTGAAGACATGTGTGATTGTGTTGGACTTCTTCAACAATCTTCCACAAAACTGTATATTAAATCTGATAGTGCTGTGGTTGATGCTTATAATTGCTTCAACAACATTTATGTCTCATACTCACTCCTGGACAACCTCACCTAGGATTAAATCCAGGATAGCCTCCCCTCTGGTTGGTTCCATGACCCACTGTTCCAGAGCACAGTCATTTAGGACATTGAGAAACTGAACCTCTTCCTCAGACATGAAGCATACCTTTATCTAGTTAATCCTGCAACTGAAGTCACCCATCGCTGCAGAACTGCCCCCCTCCTTTTTTGAGGCCCTGTTGGCTTCATTGGCTGTCTTAAGATCATCCTGAACATGCTGGTCTAGGGGGTGATTGCTTTCTCCTAGGAGACAGGTATGGTCACCCTCAGTGCTTATGCTGAGAAGTACATCTTTCAGCTTACCAGGTCTTCTGGATACTATGCCCCCTTTGATGTACAGAGCAATATGTCTTTTAGCATGCCTTTCTGTGTCTTTCCCAGGGATGACCAAATCTCATTGCTTCTCTCCATTCCACCAGGATTCCATCACGCCCACTACGTCGAGTTTCTCCTTTAAAACCAGGCCTTCCATCTCACCTCTTCTGACTTGGAAGCTTCTTGCATTTTCACAGAACACCTGACACAGTGTCTTGCTGCAGACACACGCAACTTACACTTTGGCACTTAGGTCTCTCTGACTGGTTATCATGACCCACCATAAGCTTGCAGCCTATTGCCTCCCCTCCTGTGTTTGGACACCCATACTTTTCCACCTTCCTACCCCAGGGATGTTTTAAACCAAGCTGGCTGCTTCCCAGTTCCTGTTGCCCCCCACCCCCGCTTTAGCTGAAAAGCTGTTCTGCCACCAAGTGAATGTGAGGTGCCAGCAGTCTGGATTCATTGTGGCTCAAGTGGCGCTTGTTCCTGTCAGGATCTGACCCAGTCTGTGGCCTCATCTGTCTGCCAGAACCAAGAGAGCCACGGCAGTGAGTTCAGGCTCTGCTGGAGCTCTCAGGCCCAATCCAGAAGCACCTGTGTGTCCTGGAGGAAGAGCTTTCTAAGAGCAGGCTCTTCCCTCCAACCTTGCCTCAGCAACAAAGGTCTTCCTGACTCAGGGTGGTGCTTTGTGGCTCCAGATTACTTGGACTTTGCTGCCTTGCTTCGTTGGACCCTACCTCCATGTCTGCCCACCTACTTGCCCTGCCCTGCCCTGCCCTGCCCTGCCCTACTTTACCTTGATATCCATGCCTACCAAGCTGTCCTCACGGGCCTGTTCCTTCCTGGGTCTTGTCCTCCTGGTATTTGACCTCGGACTACTCCTTGACTACCTCTGTGCTTCTGGCCCCACACTGGACTTCAGACTGTTCTTGGACAATGCCTTCTGCCACTGGCCCTTTCTGTTGGACTCTCTCTGCTCTTGGGCCCTGTTGCCAGGGTCCTGGTGCCCTGCCCTGGTTCCTGCTGCTATGCCACAGACTCTGAAGGTCACTCTTGGACAAGCCCAACGTGTCCCCAAGTCTTTCCCACTACCTAAAAACCCTGACCTCCTGCCCTCTACACGAGCATCGTATCCGCGCACTGAGACCCCTCAGCTGTGCCCTTCTCACTGCTCCCGTGTGTGGAACAGGTAGCATTCCAGAGAAATGCTGATCTCAGTTCTGCTCTATTTCTACATTTGTCAGCAGCATGAAACTTAGCACTGCTTTAAATGGGTATCAGCATCCCTTGTCAATGATACCAAAGCCCTGCTGAAAGTCTGTACACCCAACAAACATGGCAGGTGCTTGTGGAGGTTGCAAAGATGCCTCCCCCCCATATCAGCTATTAATTTATTTTAACAAGCTCAGGGAAGAACAGTACTGAGGGGAGAGACGAGATAAAGAACCACACAACACAGGGGTGCTAATGAGCATTGCCTGAGAAATTTATACGTAAAATTAAATCCTGAATGAACTTGGGGTTCTCTTCTCAAGCGAAATATCTGAGGGGTGTCAAAGAGCCATTGAGTAAGAAGTACTGATGGTTCATTCATCAATTCATCTAAAATTAAATACAACATGAATTTCAAGGTTTCCCCCTGAGGCAAAACTTCAGAAGACTTTGCAGTCACCTCTTGATTGAAGAAGCAAGGGATCATGTGGCACCTTAAAGACGCAACTGTATTATGGCATCTGTTTTCATGGACTAAAGTTCAGACATCGTGAAAAGCTCTGGTTTACATGTCAGAAAATCAATGCAGAAGTGAAATGCCCTTGATCTTTGCCAGATAAACCATGATTTAAGCCAAACTGATATCATGATGTCTGAATGGAGGTATTATCTTGTTGATTGCAAGGTATCTTATACCTCATAGCTCCCACTTTTGATTCCTAGGCCTGCATCTCCTTAGGGAGGGAAGATACCGCTGTGAATTCAGTGGTTCTTTTAACCGGCTCATGAAAACTCAAGGTCTTGTGAATAAGACACCCAGAGCAGCTTCAAACTTCAACAGCCCAGTTCAGATATGCTTTTAAGTGGTGCTGAATATTCAGTGTGTGTGTGTGTGTGTGTGTGCTTAAAAAATCTCTTCTGTTTCCTTGCCAGTAGCAAATAAAGAACACACTTTTAGCTAAATGAGAACTGAAGTGTATTGGAAGAGTGCTATAAATTATACGCAGGCCACCAAATAAAATTCAATTTTCAGGCAATGTGAAGGTGCAATGCGTCTGGAGAAGCTGCTTTGCATATCACACAAGGCAGCAGGCAATACGGAGGATGGAATGACTAAAACTTGATCTGTCACATGTAGCTCTTTGATTGTTTCCCCTGCTTTACCTACTCTAATCGCACTGTTGCAGTGTTGATTCAGAACACGGCAGCCCATGAAAAATGTCACCGTTCGGTCGGTGTTGCGGATCCGCTGGCAATTTCGCCAAGCACTGGCTGCACATAAAGGGTGATAAGGCGCTCTATCCCGCCATGCTCAGCAGGTTTTCCATTTCCTCCTGCAATTACACATCAAACTGTTTTAGCTTCACAAGCTCCGGTACTATAAATGGCCCAGAGGCAGCAGCCTGCTTCACACGCTGATGAGCCTTTCTTCAAAGCAAGAGTGCAGACTCAGGTTCAGGGCAGGGCTTTTGGATTTAAGAATATAAATAAAAACAAACACCGATTTTCAGAATATCCTGCTTCCTGGAGCTGCTATACCTCACATCTAGCTTTGGAGTGCCACCTAGCACCTCTCCCAGGGAGATCCTGATTATGAGGTAGCTTTACATCTCCCTCAGCTGGAATTATTTCATCAAGCTAGCAACAAGCGCCTTGAAAAAGTATGGATTGCATCCATTTGGTTAATGGTCAGGGTGACATACATGGGGGCGGGGGCTGTCCCATGCTACAATCCCAATACTTTTGCGAGACACATCAAGGAGAACATGAATGGTATGAGATGACCTACCCAGCATCAGGGAAGAGCAGAGATTTGAACCCAGGTACACATGATACCATGCAGGTGCCCATTTCCATGGCAAGTCATGCCCAGAGTACCAGCTTCCATGTTCTGGCGGGGCAGCAAGCTTTCCGATTCTGCAAAACGAGTGCTCTGTGTGCTGTGTCTCCCGCTTTGCCCAGAGGAATGATGTCCATTATCCAAACCATTTCACTGAAACATCTGCAATCTTTCTGAGAAGGCACACAAAAATGTTCCTATTCTGAAAGTCAAATGGAACCAATCCTCAGCCACTGGCAGTAAGTGGCCATGGATATTTAGGAGGAGGAAGAGTGTTGTCGAAGGACGGGCAACTCCTTGAGGTCCCATGGTCATTTTCACACCTCCCAGATCTCCAACAGGTCACAGTCCAGAGGCAGCACCCCCCAAAAGCTGAAATCTCTGATTTGCCAATGAAACATGCCGGCAATGTGCTTCATGGCCCTACAGAGTACTACAAAGGTTGCATCTGGCTTGTTTGCAAGTCAAATTTTGGGCACATGATAGCTGGGCAAGCTTCACTTGGCAGTTTGAGCCCTCCATCACTACTACAGGTGCCAATTGGGATGGAGGGGGAATTCCATGCTTGGGGAGGGACAGCAGGAGCCACGCTAGGAAAGCTAGGGAGCCATATGCAGCCCATCTCTGGTTGAATCAAGGAGCAAGATGGAACTCTGGACAAACGCATAGAGAGGAAGGCCATGAGCACCGATGTTAAATCTGTGTATTTGGCCACACCTGTGTGGTTAATTCATAATCCTTCCCTATTAGCTCAAAATCACTCTGTGAGGAAATGAATCCCGAATCGCTGGCTCTCTGTGAAGGGCGCTTGTGCTACTAGCAGAGAAAATGTCGTAAAGATCCACCCAGAATTGCAATAAAAAGATGCACATGTATGCATATGTTTGCACGCACACTGAAACACATGTGCACAGAGTCACCTTTGCTTAATTAAAGACAGTTCCCCCATTCAGATGTCATAGGCATCCTAACTAATATTCTTTGCACTGTAGCATAAAGATTTCCTAAAGCTATTATCTGATGCTTTAGTATATACAGAGTTGGGTTGGGGATTTTTATTTTTATTTTTTTTATTTTTATTCCATTCAGCTCTGGCATCATTCACTGCTCTAATTTCAACAGAATTTACCCCATACTGCTTATAATGAAATGATTATTTCCTTCCTGCTTGGCACCTTCTTGTAGGTGCCATTGTTGCAGCACTCACGGATATTGCACAGGCGTTGGGAGGAGCAGGGGCAGGGGGATTTAATAAATGAACTGAGCCACTGCCATTTCCTAAGGGTAGCAGAAGCAGCGGCCCCAGCTCTGCAGCAGCAGAGAATGTGGCTAGACAGGGAGCTGTACAATCCAGCTGATGAGCCATGCCTTTTCCACCCAGCTGTGAGGGCTGCAGTGACGGCTGCACAGAATCTGTCCCGCTAGCATTTTTGCACTTCCTCCTGTGCTCAACCCTGTCTCAGAAAGCACGCTGAGCCGAGGAAGGCTGCAAACTCTTGCAGAACAAAGCTCGCACATCCAGAGATCTCCTTCTACGTCTCAGGAAGCACAAAACAAGGCTGCTACATGTGGTTCAGAAGAGGGTCACCCCCTTGAGTGGCTCTCCTGTAGGGCTCCATTCCTGGTGAGCATCGTGCAAACTCTGCACAACGTTGACTAGAGGTGGGCCAGCTGAAACAGGGGATCCAAGGGATTCCCACCCCCAGACCAATTCCTCACACATTCCCACTCTTCGGTCCTGGATCACTCCAGGCAGCATGAATGATTGGCCAACTTGGCAAAATATACAAAACCCTTGCATGGAGGAGTGCTACCCTGGGACACCACTGCTCCGAGGAACGAACGCGGAGGGGCTGAACAGACTGGGCTTGTCCCCTACTAATCTGTTCATCGAAAGCCGTCACAGGCCAATCCCCTCTGCACCCCCTAGACTTCCCAATCCATGCAATTAAAAATACAAATCTCCATGGGGCTCAAAATGCATAACCTTCCCGGATGAGTCCAGAAATCCCTTGAACCAACGATCAACTCAAGTCATGGCTAGCTGGATGCTCCAGAGAAGCACAGAAGCTGGGGATGGAGCAGGCTGGCCTCAGAATGACTTGCTGGGATGGGCACAGATAGTGGGCACAGGGATGTAGAGAGACATGAGATGGGAAGGAGAAATGGCATGGACCATGGTCTATTCAGCAAGGGGTAATTTATGATTGTGTGCATTTAACCCACTGGCTAAGCTAGCTGTCCTTGCAAGCAGTGATGGGGGTTTTTCTTGCTCGCTCTTGCTTTTCTGGAATTATGAGGTGTACATATGTGGGAAGAGTCTCATTACCTAGTGGCTACATAAGCAGAGAGGTAAATCACCCCTAAATAAATGGCTTCTTGACTTGATGAAGGGAAACCAGGGCCAGGCCAGAAGGAGCTTGGCAGACATAATATAAGGGATGGAGAGCTTTGCTGAAGTGGGTATTCCTTGAGTGTAGGAGAAAGAGAAGGAAAGAAAAGTGAAAGAAAGGCAGGAGCTCAGAAATAGAAAGAAGGCTAGATGAGAAGGAATTGACCCTCAGTAGAAGTGGGACAGTGGTTATGAAGAAAGATGCTGGCAGGCAACTCCATTCTATGTTTACATTTCAACCAAAATAGTCCTCAAGGCAGATAACCCAGGAGAATTGTGCTAGTTGTATGATCAGAAGGAAATGGGATTGTTTCCAATTGGGAGAAAAAGGAAAGCAGGCCTAAGGGTGCTGGATACATCCATCTGGTTCACTTTTTCAATGCACCAACCTCATTTGCACTCTCTAGACAATTATGTACTTTGGAATCCACTTATCCTTTAGACTTCTCACTTCTCTGAATTTTATGATACAATTCACAGCTAAAAACTTGGCAGACAAAAGTGTGTGGTGTTTGGAAAGTTGTGTACAAAATGAATATTCTAGAAACAGATAATACAAACATGAATATATTAAGGAAAGCTGCATATGAAAATCAATACATGATGTTTGTGCTTTTCTATTAAAAAACCAAACTGCAGAAACTGGACAGAACAGACTTATGGCTAGATGGATGCATGTGGACTGGCTCCTAGGCCGGACTCAGTGACGTTCAACTGAGAAGAACCATGACTGCATTTTACTCCACTTAGAGCACCAAACTGTCCTGGCACTTGAATTCAAGTTGCAGTGCTTCAGCTCTGTGACAGCCAGCTACTTTTAACTGAAAGCACTGAAATTTAAACAGACTTTTACAAAATTGATCCAATTGAAGCTGCACTATGCGTCACCGGTCTGTCCCTCTCTGGCTAAAGCATGGGGATTTCCCGTGATCGACTGCCTGTGTCCAGGGAGTCAATTGGCCCTTTTGACCTAGCATTCCCATGAAGGTTACAGAGAATGGAAGGCTGCTGAGGATTGCATTTCACGCAGATGGGTTTCCCTTTCACACATGGATTCCTTATTGATGCACTGATGGGTCGTGATCAGCTGCTAAGCTAACATTGATTTACAGAAGGGGGGAAAAACAAGTGTGTTTCAAAGGTGGATTGAAACGGACACTTTATTGATGAAAACTGCAGCATATGAATGAGGTCTTGGTAGGAGTGCAAGGCTTTCTGTCTGTTCTGAGCTTGACTTTGAGATGCGCATGTTAAAGAATAGTCCTGCACGCCCATAAAAGATGCTCCCCATTTGCAAGTGCATATAGAGAGCCCATTCATGGATTGCCACCTTGCCATGGCGAAGGGGCTTGTGTAGCGCAATAAAGCTATGAGCTGTGCCGTGCAGGGGCACGCAAGATGGACAGGTCATAGCAGAGACCTCCAACAAAAGGTGATCCACTGGAGAAGGAAATGGCAAATCACTCCAGTACTCAATTTGGCCATGAAAACCCCATGGACAGTACCAAAAGGAGGAATGTTGTTCATGGGTTTGTGATGGGCACAATTTTGCCCATCAAACAAAACAAATGAAAACATAGAGACCGACCAAGAAATCCTGACAGTTATGATACTGCTGGATAGACACAAAGAATTCTGAAAGAGCACTGCCTATCCTGTTGCAGAGAAGGAAACTGATCTGATTCCTGAGATATGTTTTTGTGTGCTTAAGGCAGTACTTAAAAACACTGCAACGACTGCCTGTTCTTGGGGATCATCCTGTGTACCTGGCAATGTGAATCACAAATGCTACCTTATTATACTGCACAGATTCAAGCGATGTTAAAACGGTGGTGCCTTAATTCTATGAAAGTCTGCCTACTGGCATTAACTAAGATGTTTTCCAAGCAGAGATGCTGTGCTGTGCTTTAGTGAATCAGTAGCATGACAGAGTGACAGATAACCAAATGGAAACAGCCCCTTCAAAAGAATGGCAACCAAACCAGCAGTGAACTTGGAATGTCTGTTTTGTTAATCATCCCTCCAGGCTTTTTCAGCAAGTCTGCTATAATAATAATCGGACAAAGATCCCCCCATCCTCCCGTAGTTATTATTTCATGTGTGTCCTGATGTTTTACCAAGAAAGTGGTACTCAAGTAGGCAAACAATCAAAGGAACTAGCCAAATAATTAAATAAAAGCACCGTTAAAATAACAACACAAATCCATTTGAAAAATCACATAATCAAAACACACCAAAGGTCTGCTTGAATAAAACTGTCAGCCTGATGGGAGAAGGTCAGGAGAGAGATGGCTTTCCTTGGTAGAGAAATCTATACCCTGATCTGTCATTGAGAAGCCCCTGGGAAGTCACCCCCTCCATGCCTCTGGAAGTGGCCATAGCAAAGGAAGGCCCTCTCCTCAAATCTTAAAACCTGGGCAGACTCACATGGGAAGAGGTGGCCTTCCAGGTTGCCCTCAGGCCTGTCCAAAGTCGCATTCACTTTTCCTTCTCCAACCCCCACTGTAACTTCTGAAAGCGCGGTTGGTGAGAGAAGACATTAGCAGTCCTCCAACTGTATACTGGGGACTGCAGGTGGCGCAGTGGTTTAAACCGCTGTGCTGCTGGGCTGGTTGATCGAAAGGTCACCGGTTCGAATCTGCACAACGGGGTGAGGTCATGTTGCTCTGTCCCAGCTCCTGCCAACCTTGCAGTTCGAAAGCATGCAAATGCAAGTAGATGAAAAGGTACCACTTTGGTGGGCAGGTAACAGTGTTCCGTGCACTTCGGTGTTTAGTCATGCCGGCCACATGACCATGGAAACTGTCTGTGGACAAACGCTGGCTCCCTCGGCTAGGAACTGGAGATGAGCACTGCCCCCTAGAGTCAGGCATGACTGGACTCAACGTCAAGGGGAAACCTTTACCTTTAACTGTATACTGAAGTGCAATTGCACCTCTTGTCCTCTAGGAGGCAATGCAAGGTTCTACAGGGGGCTTCTTGTCCAGCGTGTTCCCAGCCCTTGAGGAACCTATGCATCCAAAACTGCACCTCTATAGATCCCCTCTGACTTTCCACAGAATGCCCAGAAGCTGGGGAAATGGGCAGTCCTCATCTGGTCTAGGGGCCCTACTGCCTTGACCAGGCTGCAGCGAGGTGAGGCAACGAGAGAGAGGGCCAGGTGCAGGCAGGGATGGGTGTGTGAATGCTACAGCAAAAGGGTTGGATAAAGCTGAGGATGTAGCTGGCCTCAGCTCTGTGGTTTACTGGCAAGCAGGGAGTCTTAAGTATACAGGGATCAGTTGTAAGCTAGGCATCCCCTCCCAGATGAGAGAGGCACTTCAGCAATTTTTGGAAGAGTCTTTATTCCATACAGAAAAGAATGAATTCACAAGCCTCAAACCACCCACACCAAGTGGAAAGTGGACCCCTCCCCCTGCCCCTTTTCACCCAAAGCTTTGCTTATGAACCCTTCAGGGCTGGTCCCCGGAGAGGGGCCTGCTATGGAGGCAGGCGCACCAATGTTCTTCCCACTGAGCCCCTCATTGGTCCAGCCGGTGGGAGTGTCAACGGGCCCTTGCATCCACATCTCCTGGGGTGTCAAGTTCTCCTCCTGAGAACCCCTCCCCAGCCTGCTCCCTGCTGGCTTCTTTCCCACAATCAGGAGTGGGAGGGGGCTCAGTGGTTGTCCTTAAATCGCTTTGATCCAGCACTGGCTCGGGCTGGCTCAACAGGAGAGTTTGGGCAGCCGGGGCTTTGCTCGTCTCAACAACTCCCATATCAGAGTGAGAACTCGGAGCCACAGCTAGTCCCCTCCTCCGGGTCTGAGCCGCCATTCCCACGAAAGCCCTCCATCTTTCATGCACGGCTTGCAATCTCATCCGAGCACACACGCATGACAGAATCAGGGTGATGGATTTTCTTCTGAGTAGTTGCCTGCATCCACGAGGCCTGGTGGGCTTACCGGCTGCAACAGCACAGCAGAGGCATTATGGGAAATTAAAGGAGTGCCTAACAGCCATCTGACGCTGCTTGGAGAGCCGAGCTGGGGGAAAAAGGAAAGAAATATGGGAAGGGAACTGGAGGCATCCCCAGTGGGTAAAGCCGCCTCGGAGTCAGGTTCCTCCCAGAGAAGGGTCCAGCGCAACACAGACAGCAGCAGCAAATTAGAGCCTTCCACAACACCAAGCCCTAACCAGACAGGGAGAGAAGACCTCTCATCTGTCATCCAAGTGCACTCCCCTGCCCTGCTTTCCTTGGAGCTTAGCCTTTTTTTGCTGATCAGCACTTTCTGAGAGCTGCTAAATGTGAATTTTTATACTGTGCAACAAAATCCATGTTGCTTTTAAATATCTTATTTTAATGTCAGCCTGTGTATATTAAGATCAAGCACTGGGAACATTTTTAAATCTAATCCAGGGATTTATTTCACACATACTCAGTGGCCAATTGTAGGCTTTTAAGACATGCCCAGTATACCCGTAGGATTTCTGCTTTAAAAATTCAGCGTCATCTCGCCCACATTCATCCAGCCCTCACAACCTATGAATACAGGCGATCGATGGCACAAACAGGATGCTGAAGCTGTAAACTACACATGGAAAAACAAGCCAACAAAAGAGAAACAGACATGAACATTTAGAGGATACAGTATTTTTAAGGATTAACAAAATAGCCTTGTCACACCTTAATGTGTTGGTTTTTAAGGCATTCCAAAGCTCTTTGTTGTCTTTGCTGCAACACAAACAGAGCAGCCCTTACAGAAAACACTTGAAGGGTGTTTTCCATTAATTTGTAAAGCCTTTCCTCCTGGATTCTCTAATACAGACCTAGAATTTTTAGTGTGTTGTAGCAATTCACATCTGAAAGCCCTTATAAGTGGTCAGTTCAGAAAATCCCTTTATTTTTGTTTTTCCTCTTACAGAGGAAAATGCATCTTACAGAGCATTCCTAGAAGCAGCCAGGGAACATTCCAATGTTGCAGTGTTCCTAAAATTCCTCTGGCTGCACGAATATGGCAGAACTGCAAGAGTATTTCCATCCTCCTCCTTGCAATGTTTCATTAAACTCACTTGTAAAGATGGCTGACGGAGCTGAGTGGTTTGGGGGCCCTGAGGTACCTCAACACCTCCCCACCCACCAGCTTCCTCCCTCTTGGCATCCTTACTCAGGTAAAGCAAGGAAACTGCAGCAGTGCTTTCCATAATGGTGCAAGAGATGGGAGAGGCAACAGCAGTTTGGGATTGGCATGTTGGGATCTAGAGACCTTTTTTTAATGTAAACTTACATAGGATTGTGTCTTCAATGTTTTTAATGGTTTCCACTTGGCATATCTAAGATCAAAATCGGATTTGGACCTCACCCAGTGCTTCTAACTGGACATATATCAATGAGATGTTTCTTGTTAGGATTGTGTGCTAGAAGTTGTGATTTTATACGTTTTCTTCATACGGGAGAGTACATTAAAGAGCTGCCGGGATGGCACACCCACCCTAAACAGATTCCTGCTAACCTATTGTGTAAAAAGACAAATTAGATATAAGCCATGTATGGTTGACTGCTGAAAAATCCATCTTTGATCCTAGTTAGCTCTCTCCAGAATCAACAAAAGGCCCCGCGACAGGTCTAATAGCTGTTTAGGGGTCAGAGCTACGGCCAATGAACACTACCAAGTTAATCATGCTACATTCTCGGTTACCGTGGCTAGAATTTCCTTCTCCATGCAAAGACGGTTTCACATCTGAGTAAGAGTTGTCAAGCAGACCAAATGGCATGCAGTGTGATTTCGGGGACTTCTGGTGTGCTCCTGGGTTAAAAATAAGGATTTTTGTGATCCCTCTTGATTCTCACAGACCGCCAGAAAGCAGGATGCTGAGCAGGGGTGGAAGGAGGGGAGCACACCAGCCTGAGTGGGGGTGGAAGGCGGGGAGCACACCAGCCTCCCTTGGAATGACCTAGCATGCATGGACACAGCTGTTGCTCAAACTTGTTTGCAGCAGGGAAAGCAACTTCCTCCAGCTCAGATTGGTTCCTGACCCCGAAGGGCAGGAAAGAGAGGCAATTTCCCCTCGCAACTGGGTTACCAATTTCTGACCAGGACCCCCATATGAAGTATGGCTATGTAAAGGTGAAAATCCAGCCTGCCATGTTGATCTCCAGGTGACCTTTCTGGTCCTCCTGAAGCCCAGGGTCCTATGTCGACACCTTGTAGGCAGGGCATTCAATCACTACCCAAACACACATCTACCCTGAAACCTCCAAAACAGGAAGGACAACCCTTCCCGCCCTATGTCAGAGAGCAGATTTCGGCCAAGCAGAGATCAGGACTGACTTCCTTCCTCTCTAATTACTTGCCTCTAACCAACAGGCGGCACCTGTACAGCGACTTCTAGCCAAAGGCCAAATGCACCCCATTTGGCACTCCGTATTATTCACCCTCTGCGGAAGCTTTCTTCCTCTGAGTGATCTGTGTTTCTGTCAGCAGCTATTGAATATTCCCATGAGAACATCTTGTCCTTGCTCCAGCATCTTTGCAGCAGAGCACCGCTGTGGAATACCATTTTCAGGCTGGTGCCAGGCCTCCACAATCCCTTTTCTGAAAGGCTTGGGGGGATTCCATTGTTTCCAGGCTTAATTTTCAATTTGCATCTTTTAAGAGGTGCAATTTCATCCAGATTTCACTTGACCACACATTTATATTTATCTGCAAGGGACCACATTTACTCTCCCTTTGAAAAAGGAGGAGGGGAAGGGGAGGCAACACAGCCAGGCTTGCAGACAGTCTGATGCCTTAAAAGAGCTTAGCATACAACGCTGGCCTAATTTGGACGAACAGTCTGCTTTATAAGTCTATCCTCTTAGGCGAGGCATCCAGAGCTGACACATCAGCTGGAACAAGGTGGGCTATTAATTAGAATTGCTATTTGTCATTACTGCATGCAACACACGGTAGATGCTGCGCCTCAGGGTCGTCTCCTCCAGCTGCAGCGGCCTGCCACTTCCCTAATTCTGGGGAAAGTTGGGAGTACAGCACATCTGAAGAGGAAGACTGTTATCTGGCTGCTGCTCCATTTCCTTCCTCAAGAACAACCCCACCACCATGGTTCAGAATATCAGCAGAATGTTTTGCATCTTTAAGGCACCTGGGGGTTTCGCAGTACCTGGCCCAGGTCCACCCAAGAGTTGTTCCAAAGGGATCCATGGGCCAAAGGCACCAATTCTGCCTTCCTTCTGCAATCCTGGCCACTGGGTGGATGAAGGGGAAAGGGTTCGATGAACCACAGACTGTAATGCACCTTGTCCTGGAGATCTCCTGTTTCTTCCATGCCACAGCTGGGTCTCTCTCTCGAGAATCAGACATATTCTCTCAGGCTGGGCAAGTTGACCAAAAGCCCGTAGACTATCTCCCCACACCTCTAGCTACTTGTCTGCCTGCTGCATCTCCAGTAGCCTGCCTGTCCATTACTTCTTTGGATCTAGGAGCCGGTTGCCCCTCTGCATGCCAGACCTTGATTTTGCCCGCACCTGCTTCTTCTGCTCTGTTCAACTCCTGCAGCCCAGAGCACTCTTCCTGGCCACTTATGGAAAGAAAGCACAGTATGACAGCTATACGCTATGGCCAGTTATTGGAGTCAGCTAAACAGTTGCTAGGAAACATGAGTTACACAGTGCTGTTGCATGCTTGCATTACCTGAGAGCTTCCCATAGCTGGCCACGTGGAAGGAAAAAGCTGGTCTTGATACATCTCTGGCTGATTCCACATGGCTCTCCCCTTCTTATGGGTAACAAAGCCATGTGGTCTTTCTCAGGGGCCAATGGGCCACAACTGGCCTCCTATGAATACCTAAAATGGCTTTGGCTCCGAGCCTCAGCAACCAGCAGGCTCTTTTTCATGTGGTGTGTGTGTCTTCACTCCATGGCATCATGCTGCCCATGCTTTCCTCTCACGACCTGTGGCCCTGCCCTGCCCTGCCCTGCCCTGATGGATGTTCCCTGCAATATGACCTTGGTCGTCATTTGAACATGTGGCTGGAACACCCCTGAACTGACCTCCATGACCTCCTTACGGTGCACTTTCTCAGCTTGGTCTCTTAATCTTGCCTTCCTGTCACCACGACTGGCCTTTAAGTGTTGCTCAATGACAAAAAGGCCCATTAAATGCAGAATGGAGGCACTAGATGGAGGGGATTTAAACTCCAGAACTCAACAGTGACAAGCCTCAGGATCCCTGCCCTTGCTCGCTCACCTTCCAGCTTGAACTCTTTATCTTAATCTGGCGCTTTATGCCGTTCCTCCTTTTTCCTCAACTGAACTGTCTTTTTACAGTCAGATCCTAAACAGCAAAGGGGGCAACCGGTGACTAATACCAGTAGGTGAAAATTGTGATGCACCTCTGCTGTGAAGGAACCTTCCCTTCAAAGGATGCCCCCACCCCAATTGCTTCTTTCCCACAGCCAGCCATGACACCTTTTGGGGCACAATACAAAACCCAAGAGAGGAAACACCCAGAAACCGGCACCTCCACGACTCCGTGTGACACTATAGGTATGTGAGGGGTGTCACACAGAGGTGGGTAGAGACCTGTTTTCCCCTGCAGAGAAGGCAGGAGGTGCTGCAAAAGAGCCAGGCTTAAGAAACCAAGGTTCAATATGGATGCCAGGAAGTACTTCCTGACAGTTAGGACCCCAAGGGTATGGAATGGGCTTCCACGGGAGGTGGTTGAGGCCTCATCGGTGAGGGTGTTCAAGGAAAGGCTAGACATGCACATGCTAGGCATGTCGCGAGTGGAGCCAGCTGGAGCCAGGGGTCAGTCTAGATGGCCTGGGAGACCCCTTCTGATTCACCCTGTTTCTATGTTTCTATTGCTCAAGTAGTTCTTTGCAAAGGGATTCTTGCTATAAGACTGAAGCAAGATGAACCTCCATGGACACCCTCTTTATATATAAAATTCTCCCTTAGGCCATCACCCACAAGTTGAGTGGAATGCAGTTTCACTACTAAACTGCTTCTGTTCGAAAAGAAGGCCACTGAGTCTTTGATAAATGCTTTTTTCCATACAAGCACAGGCAGTCAGATGCACACATGCAAGAGTGCATTTAAAAAAAGAAGTTACACCACTTGGGACCACAATACTTGATGGAGTGCTGTCTCCCAACCACAACGCACACAACTCTAAGAGAGGTTCAGAGGAGAGCAACGAGGAGGAGGGCTTCCTCTGTGGTGGCCCCCCATTCATAGAACAGCTTCTCCACAAGGGCCCTCCTTATACCAACCTTGTTATGTCTCCAGTGCTAGGTTAAGATGGCCCTTTAGGCCAAGATTTTTATTTATTTATTCACATATTTATATGCCACCTATAACTGCCAGAGTGGCCTCCTAGGCAGAGACACTTGGACTTCCAAGGTCTTGAGGACATTGCCTATCCCAGGTGTTTTTAAGGACCACTCTTCAGTGTATGATGTTTTTAAGTTTTGTGATGTTTTGTGTTGTGGTGGTGCATGTTGCCTTTTGTTTTAAGACATCTATATGTTGCTGTCATTTTATGGTCTTTTCCTGTATTGTTTTTATGAACTGTTGCAAACTGCCGAGGGAACTTTGGCTATTGGGTGTTATAGAAGTGGAACAATCATAATGCACGCAATGCACAATTTCTACCAACAGAGCAAATAAACACTACCATATATTAAAAGAAAGCCAAGTGAAGTAGACAATCTTGTTTTGAGCTACCTAACACCTCTTGCTGGCTTCTTCTAAATGGAAGTAAGAGGGAAAACATTCAATTCCATACCAACTTTAACAGATTTGAAACTGTTGAAAAACAAATTTGCATAGCTCTCATTGTTCTCTAGTGCAATTTAGTGCAAGGGTGGGCAACTTGAAGCCCTCCAGATATTTTGGCCTATAACTTCCATCATCGCTAGCCAAAATTGCCAGTGATGAAGGGTCATGGGAGCTGAAGGGCCACAGATTGCCTTTGCTTTATTGTATTCTTCACTGGTCAGCTTTGGCAAACTTGTGAACTGAATCATTATTTTCACATCAAACTAAGAACAGAGCATTTTGGGAATAACTACTCTCAGAGTCCCTCCGCTTTCCCCGCTTTGCCTGAGGAGCTGAATAAAGTACAGGGCATTGACTGAACGCATATGAGACTGGAACCATTCTGAAGCTAAGCAGGATCGAGTCTGCTCAGTACTTGGAGCGGAGACCACCTGGGGACCTCACACTGAGTTCCATGATAGAATAAATAAGCTATAAATGCAACAAGCAAGCAAGCAAGCAAGGACAAGATGTCTGAAATATTTAACTGGAGCTCACTGATGGATCATTGTAGGACCCGTGTAGGTCATTTAGCTAGGCCTCTGCTCAATTTTTGTATTTTTGTATTTAATGGTAATTTATTATGTTCTATTGTATTTCAATGTATTTTATTGTGTTGTAAGCCGCCCCGAGGCTTCGGCAAGGGGCGGCATAGAAATGTTATAATAATAATAATAATAATAATAATAATAATAATAATAATAATAATACAGGAAATCCACAGCATCTCTACAAGGTGTTCTTTCAGCTTCTGCTTAGACCTGCCACAAGACAGAACCCAACACCCTTTTAGATAATTGGTTTCACTGACAAACTGCTCTTATCAGCAAGCCGTTTCTCCTAATGTTCAGCCAGGCATTCTCCAGTACTTGGACAATACAACCATCTCTCTCTCATGCCCCTGTCTTTTTACCTCCAGGATGAACACACCTAGTCCCTTCCATCTTACTTCACATCCTTTTCCCTGGCCATTTTTGCTGACCTCTTATGAATCTGCTCCAATTTTTCAACAGCCTTTTGAAAGAACTAGACATGGTACCCAATGGAGGTCTTACATATTATGACTTGAAAATTAATCATGAGTACCCATCCATGATCTAGAACATCATTCCCTCTATCAGTCACTCATGATATACCACACATTCAAAGATAAACTAAAATCCATTCAGAGACAAAATCAATATCCTTTTAGAGTTCAGGGGACATCATGAGTTTCAGTTACTGCAGCCTGATGTTGTAGACAAGGAGCTTGGACAAGTACGTTCTACCACTTGCCTATTGGACCCTTGCGAATTAACAACGCCAAGCACGGGACAGGGACCTGGATCTTGGAAGTGGTTAACGCCTGAGGTGGTAGTCCGACCGGTCCTGAAGAAGACATCACTGGATCCAGAGATGGCCGCTAATTATAGACCAGTGGCCAACATCCCATTTTTTGGCAAGGTGTTGGAGCGGGTGGTGGCGGGACAACTCCAAGCACTCTTGGATGAAGCTGATTATCTGGACCCGTTTCAGTCCAGCTTCAGACCTGGGTACGGTACTGAATCTGCCTTGGTCGCCCTGTACAGCGACCTGTGCAGGGAGAAAGACAGGGGGAGTGCATCCCTCTTAGTTCTCCTGGACCTCTCAGCAGTTTTCGATGCCATCGACAATGGTATCCTTCTGGATAGGCTAGCGGGATTGGGAGCTGGAGGCTCCGTGTGGCGGTGGTTCCGTTCCTGTCTCAACGGCCGATTTCAGAAGGTGGTGCTGGGGGACTATGGCTCTGCGCCATGGCAGTTATGCCATGGATTTCCGCAGGGGTCCATTTTGTCCCCTTTGCTATTTAACATCTACATGAAACCACTGGGAGAGGTCATCAGGAGGTGTGGGCTGCGGAATCATCAGTACGCTGATGATACCCAGCTCTACCTCTCATTTTCCACCAATCCAGGTGAGGCAGTGGCTGTACTGAACCGGTGCCTGGCCGAGGTAATGGGCTGGATAAGGGCCAATAAACTGAAGCTCAATCCAGACAAGGCAGAGGTCCTGTTGGTTGGCGGATCGGGCTTTGGGGAAGGAGACCTTGACCTAGTCCTGAATGGGGTCGCACTCCCTCTTTGGGACAAGGTCTGCAGCTTGGGAGTGCTCCTCGACCCAGAGCTTTCACTGGAAGCTCAGGTGACAGCAGTGGTGAGGAGCGCTTTCTTTCAGCTTCGGCTGGTCCATCAGCTGCGTCCCTACCTGGAGAACGACTGCCTGGCGACAGTGACACACGCGTCGGTGACTTCCCAACTTGACTTCTGTAATGTGCTCTACGTGGGGCTGCCCTTGAAGACGGTCTGGATACTTCAATTGGTTCAAAATAGAGCTGCCAGGCTGCTGACGGGGACTGGGCGTTATGTTCACATGACTCCAGTTCTCCGTCAGCTTCACTGGCTCCCCATTGAAGTCCGGGCCCAATTCAAGGTGTTGGTTATGACCTATAAAGCCCTTAACGGCTTGGGTCCTGGTTACCTAAAGGAGCGCTTATGTCTATATGTGCCTGCCCACCCCTTGAGATCAGCAGGAGAGGCCCTTCTCCGGGAACCCTCCGTGAAGGATATTAGGAGGGTAAGTACTTGGAGGAGGGCTTTCTCTGAGGTGGCGCCCAATCCATGGAATGTGCTCCCCAGAGAGGTTCGCCTGGCGCCATCGTTATTTGTTTTTTGGCGCTAGACGAAGACCTTTTTATTCAAACATTATTTTAATTGCTAATATTATTTATTTATTTTACATCTTTGGCCAGGATGTCTCCAATTATATTGTTTTTATATTGTTAGTATTTATTTATGTTGTGAGCCGCCCCGAGGCTTCGGCGAATGGGGAGGTATAGGAAATTTCTAAATAGACCGACAGACAGACAGACAGACAAATAAATCACATGGGCTTATCTCATTTTGGGTTCTGAACCACTCTGCAAGTCTGAGACTCACCCAAGGCCACCCTTGAGCTCCACCTCAAATCTCACTTTTCAAGGCTGAAACTATGCACTTGACATGGGATGTGGGCATAAGGTCATTAGAATCTATTGGTAGATCCCTGGGTGATAAGGCAAGGATTTCTGACTTGCAATTACAGCCCCTTGTGCTGAAATAAAGAAAACCCAGGGGAAACAGGAAACATAGAAACAGAGCAAGTCAGAAGGGGTCTCCCGGGCCATCTAGTCTGACCTCCGGCACTAGCCAGCTCCGCTCACGACATGCCCACCATGTCCACGTCAAATTTCTCTTTAATTTCTGCTACTGGAAACACATTCCTGGATTCTGGACTTTTGATGTCACACCAGTGGTTTATTCGATCCAGCATTCTGTTCACAGTGACTAACCAGCAACAGCACCTTCCAACCTACGTGTGAAGGAGTCCTTCCATTATCTGTAAAAAGCTCCCACTAATCAACTTCATGGGATGGCCCCAGATTCTAGCATTATGGCAGAGCAAGAAAACATGTCTTCCTATCTACTTTTTCCTCACATGCACAATTCTGCACACCTCTCTCTTGTGTCCCCTTGGCCACCATTTTTCTAAGTGAAATATTCTCAGCGATTGCAACCTTTCCTCAGAGGGCAGTTGCTTCAGCTCCTTGATCATTTTTGTAGTCCTTTCTTTTTACACTTTTTAACAAATCTACAATATGCTTTTTGGGCTGCAGTAGCCCGAACTGTGCACAATATTCAATATGGCAACACCATAGACTAGTATAAGGGCAGTATGACATTGGCATTTTCTTTTTCAATTCCTTTCCAAATTATGCCTAACATGGAATTTCCTTTCTCACAGCAGCTGCACGAAGCACTGACGTTTGCATCACGCTGTCCACTACAGACCCAAAGATCTCTCCCTGGGTCAGCCACCGCCAGCTCAGATTCCATCAGCTTATACCTGAAGTTAGGAATGTTTGTCACAAAATGCATAACTTTACACTTGCTTCTTCTGAACCATTTGCCATTTTGGGGCCCATTCACCAGTCAGCAGAGATCCGTTTGGAGATCACCCCTACTTCCAGAGATCACTGTTCTCTCCTACTTTCAGATCATGCAATCATTGTAGATTGAAAAGCATTGGTAAAGTACCCCTGTGGTACCCCACTGTTTACTTTCCTTCATTGGGAGAAATTACCATTACTCTCTGCTTTCTGTTTTTTAGCCAGCTATTGATCCATAGGAGGATCCATCCATCTTAGTCCATGATGGCCAAGTTTGCTTAAAGTCTTTGGTGGAAGACTTTATCCAAAGCCTTTTAGAAGTCCAAGTAAACAACGTCTACCGGATCACCCCATCTGCATACTTATTGCCACTCTCAACTCTAAAAGGTGAGGCAGGACTTAACTTTGTGGAAGCCATGGCAATTCTTTTCTAGCAGGGCTTGTCCCTCCATGTGCTTACTGATTATCTTTAATAACACTCACAAATCAATTTATCCAGAACAGACATTATGCTAACTGCCCTGTATTTCCCTGCTCCACCCCATCCCTTTTTAAAAACTGTTATAACATTGGCTCTCCACGTGAGTTTTAAATCTATTTGTGCTGTACACCATACTAGTTCAAGGGGTCTTTTGTGCTAAAATGTCTGTAAGAACCTACGAACAAATGTGATGGTGACTGCACTTGTAACTACTCTTCTCTCTATGGTGGGGTAACACCTGTTCCTCAGGCTTTCTGGAGCAGAATTGTATGCAATTTCAGAATATGTCTATATCATGCCACCACAATGGCATCTCTCTATCTACATTCTCCATTCCCCAACCAAGCCTGTTTCTTCTTCTTCTTTTTTGGCAGGGTTATAATCATGGTTTGATAATTTCCCCTTCGAATCAAAGCTCTCCATTGCGTTTTCTGCAATTAACAGTATAAGAACTTTACATGCTGTGTTAACTAGTGATAAAGCTTTCCTGAACTGTAATGGTTTGAAAGAGGACAATTAAAGTGCTACTTATTTTGAACTGAAGTCCTCATTTCCTTGTCCTCCATCTGGCTAAGAGCCTTCAGGCAGCTGAGAAGATGCCACACCAATTGCACAACGCTTCCATTACAATAACAATTCCACAAGTCCTGCACTGTTGACTGCCGGGAGTCCCATTATATAAGTACAAGTTTGCATCTTTAAACATATTTGCTCCACGGGTACCATGTCCACAAATGAAACCCGACAAACAGAGCAGAAGCAATGAAGGAGACACTCATGCTCTTCCCCCTCCTGCTGTTCTGCCTGGGAATTCTGGGGGCCACCTACTCTCTTCCTAATGGAAGCCCAGCTTCTTCTAGACTTTTGATGAGTTCTGGCCCCATAATCCTTCTCCCCTACCTGAGATCTAAACACACACAGAAGGAGATTGTAGAATACCATTTCCTTCCTGGGAAGAGGAAGTTTGTCCTTTCTTTGTGACTGTCACACATCAAACTAAGGATGATGCTCTAAGTGAAAACAGAAGTATAGGTGTTGACCTATATCTGGAAATCCCTCCATAGAATGCCTCTGTCTGGGCCACTGTGGTACAAACACATTATTAGACTGTGGATGTGATTCCCCACAAGCATTTCCTTACAGAGTACAAGGCTCTTTTGTACAATGCTTCAAAATGCAGGCTATCTATCCCACTGTGTTCAGGGCCCTCATGGAAATTCCACTGAGCGGGGCCAGGAACTTCTGCCCCAAAGTTCTGCCTTCAATGGCACCTCTGCACATGCCTCCTCCTTTCTTCCTTTGGCTCATTCGCCAACTCTCAGCCTAGCCTACGTCTCAGGATGACGCTAGGATCAAACAAAGAAGAGGAAGAGGAAGATCCTTTGGATATCACAAAGGGTAAATTATTAAAATAAAGTTAATATCAGGACAAGGGACTCTTATTCCTTTCCTCCTTTTTCGTTTAATTTGTAAATCAGGACAGACTGGAGCAAGTTCTAGCTTTGAGGCTGGGGAATTTTTGGTAAGACAACACCCCGGAAGGAAAGGTTCCAGCCCCAGTCCAGGTGAACCACGGGTGGAAGCCTGAGACTTTGTGTAATAGGATGGGATAGAAAAGCTTTAAATAAATAAGTCACAATGGCAACTACAGGAAAGGCAGATATGACTTGTTACAGGAATGGCCTGAGAAAGAGCAGGCCCCATGCTAAAAGACAATCTAGCAGGGTCCCAGACTCCTCTGGCAGAAGCGTCTTCCGCCTCCCTTTGCCCATCGCTAGCTTGCCCTTGTTCTCTTTGACAGAAGAATTGAGCACGCATAGGGGTCCCATTGCTTTGCCAGTGCTTCCCAGGCATCATGGCATCCATAGGGGTGAAGACTGAGCTTGCAAAGCTGACACTTCCTCCAGCAGAATCTGCCACAAAGACTAACCCATCTGCTTTGACTTCTTTCACAAAACAGCAGGTTTCACATATTTCTGATGAAATGAATGCAGAAACATTGCAGCAACACAGTTCCCTTCAACAGAAAATATACACTTAGCAGATTTGCAAACAGATTTTGAATACATGTAGGAAGAGCTCCCTGCAATGTGTGTGCGTGTGTTTTAAATTGGCTTGCTAAAGAACAAGGGAAGTGCTTTATTTTTCACAGGTTTGCTTCTTCAACTGTTGTTTGTTCAGCTATTCCAAAATAGCAATGAGGCTGCCAAGTAGCACTTCATCTTCCCATGCTACTTTGCTCTCTTGTAGCTTGTCCTCCTTTTCTAATGCTGGAAGTCCTGCTCTCGCAGAATCTGTGTTAGCATAGAAAATATATAGCATCTTCCCACATGCCAAGGATTACAGCCCAAACTGCTCCCCATATTACACATTGCAGAAGGCTCAATTTCACCTGCTGTACTCAGTTGCTTTGCAATAGCTTGTCCCAGTCAATCTTAAAATGCAAGTTGTTCATCCTTCGGGTTAAACATAAGGGGGAAAGACAATTGTCTCACAATCTGTTATCAGCCATTGAACACGGAGCCTTATGCATTAATGCCAAATGCACACATCATCCAGCTCAAATATTTAGTATTTCTTCAGATCTCTAGGGAGAAGGCTAGAACCTTTACCAAGTCATCATGAAGGCATTCCTATCTCCTCCCAAAGGCAAATATACAGACAAAACATGGACAATGATTTACTTAGGATAGTGGACACTACAGATCAGGGATTCTTCTTTGTATATAGGAACAATGGGAGAAGACAGCAAAGTTTTACTGCTCAGTGGTAGAGAAGATATTTATACAGCCCTTCTTTTATGCAGACAGCATCTGGGTTTTGAGAATTCACATAGTGGACCAGTATGGTTTGCTTTATTCAAGATTGATTCAAGAAACACAACATCCTGGAAGGGTAAACAACACTACTACTGCTACCCGCAACTCATTAACACACATCCCACAATAAACATGAAAAGCAAAATACTTAAAGGAGCGCTGAAAGAATAAAGCTGATAAACAGTCCCCCCTGCAAGGTGTTTCTCTGATGAGTGACTGCCAAGAACAATCATGTTCTCTTCTTTGTCACCACCTCAATTACAATTAAATTTCTCTCCAGGCCAGGTGCGCCATGTCATTGGAATGCCACTGGTCTTTTTCTCCCTTCCTACAATGCTAAGAAGTGTGAAATTTGGCTGATGCCTTGATGCTAATCCTGCCCCTATTGTGAAAATAGCGTGTGATAGGTGTGAAAATTAAACAAATTAACTCAACAGCTCTCAGGAATGGCAGCATTCTGACAGAGTCTGAGCAAATAATTACTTTTATGATTTAGGTATTTTGTCATTTTTATTTTTGAGTATTTATTTAATTTTGTTTTCTTAGTGTTTAATTATTTGAATTCTTTTAACTATTTGTATTGAACTTTACTGTTATGCCAAGCAGAATTATGATTATGTGGCTACCGTTAATATGAAGACAAGGGGTGGGTAGGTGATGGCTGGGAGGTTTTTTAGATTTACTTAAAATAGCTCTTTGCAATTACATTTATTTCACTGTTTTTACTGCTGTAATTGTTATAGGATGTTGCATATTGTAATTATGAACATCTATTTTTGGTACTGCTTTTTTGTAAACTGTTCCAGGAGCTGAATATGGCTGTTGAACAGTATATAAAAGCAATAACCAAACAAACGAACAGTCAGCTTGGACTGAAATCTACTTCAATCATTTACTTATTTATTTAGATGGGGCATATCACACTTCAAAAGTCACGAATAAACAAGAGCACTGAGAAGGATACTAGTGAAAAAGAATTATTTCTGATATTTTCACAGAGAGAGTGTGTCTCCTTCCCCACAAAGCCATTTTGGTATTGACCCAACACAGGTGCATTTCTCAAGGTCAGGTTGCAGCAATACTCAAGGTGCAAAGTGGAAGTAAAAAGTATTAGGGCTACAGTGGGACAGAGAAAGATGGAGGTGGCATCATCCAGGTGTCAGGCAAGTTAAGAAAAAGTAGAAAAGTAGAAACCATGACCATTCAATCCTCGCTTCCTGTATGTCAGAGGAACAGCCACTGTAGAATCAAGACTGGTCCTTTAAGAGTCAGGTACAGCAGATGGCATTAAGAGCAGACCAGCAAGCCTTCATACAGTCTAAGGAGGCCTTTACATGTTGCTGAGACAACAGCTGTTCCTGAGCGGCCTGGCCTGCACAGCCAGACACAACTCTGCCCTGTTCTTCCAGTAAATGCTGAACAGGGAACCTTGAACTTTGCTGGACAAGACAGGAACTTGGGCTGGGAAAAGGGAAGAAACATAAGCCAGAAAGGGGAAGGTATCCACTCTGTGCACAGAGGATGGGGACTCAAACTGGGCGTCTGGATACAGGACTACAGGTTGCTCGCTCAACCAGACAAGAATCAAAGGCCACACACACCAAGCTTTCTTTTCCTCCTGGGGGTGGCGGTAGACACACATATTACCCCTGTATATTTATCTAAAATGGTTCCATGGAGGTGGAACACAAGGAGTCAAGTACTGCTGTTACTTTTGCAGAACTATCCTGCAGTTACTTCACCCCTTTCCAAAAACACACAGCCTCACCTGCATTTGCAAGCTGAAAGCATCACATACTACATTCGCCTTTCCCAGCACAGGTACCCTCATTGCAGAAAAGCAATTGCCTCTAGAGAGACGAAGGCACATGATCTTGCAAAAACAGCACTGAATTGGGGCTACCACTGTGCATCGTAACATTGTTGTCTTTGGTTTTTGTGGTGCGTGTGAGGGGGTTGTTTGCAAGGCCTTATAAGTCCTTTAAGAATCTGATTTAACAGGAGCTGATTAAACCATTCCTTTCCCTCGTTTTCTACATAATTCAGCAAGTAAATATCGCCATACTTGCTCATACCCTTTCCTGAAAATGTCTCGCTAAAGGCTAAAATTCATGTTTATTTGCACAGACAGGAGCGCCATTTCCTCGCAAATGAGAAACATATTGGAAGTTAAGAAAGTCTTGAGCATCATGGAAAGGGCAAGCCCGTTGATGGATCTGAATGGCTTCTTAATTCCTTTAATTGCTAAATTCATTTTCAATTGAGGAGATGCATTCAAAGGATATAATGGCAATTGATAACTTCTGTGGGGGTGCCTCTGCAGAGGAAGGACAGACTTTGCATTCATGCAAAGGGAAAATCTGGTTCATTTTCACACAAAAATGAACCAGCCCTCAGCCATAAATCACATTTGATGTCATTGTTTGGATAACACAGCTCATTAAGCTAAGTTCAGGCAGCAGCACAACTTACGAGGAAGGCCAAGTTAGCTTTGTCTGTAATGAAAGATACAAGTATCTCTGATCTAATGATGGTGTGTATGTCTCTGGGGCACAAGAGGAAGGCATGCAAAAAACAAGGATGGGTATGATGGGAGATTCAGGAGCAAATCTTCCTGCACATGATGTATGGTTAGACGACCGAATGCTTCACCACAGGCTGATTTGAAGGCCACACAATGGGTGGCTTCCAAAGGGCACTGGGCAGGTTCGTGAAGCAGGTTCATGAAGCATTCAACACCTCCTAGAGCAGATGGCTATGTACTACCTCCAGCATAAGAGACAGTGTGTGTGTGTGTACAGTTGCTGGGGAACATGGGCCAGTTGGTGCTGTAGCACTCATGTCCCACTAGTGGGTCTCCAGTGTGAACTGCAAGCTGGACTAGATGGATGTTTGGGTTGATTCAGCAGGTCTCTTCTAAGATAGTGGGGCTAGGTGTCCGCTTTTAAACTGGCCACCCTCTTTCTGACTTCTGTCCCAAAATTACCCTGTTGTTGGTACTTGCCCATTCAAAATCCAGGACAGATTATTTTGTGTTGTAGGTGGTGGCAAAGCTTTTCTCATTGTTAAGTTCTTTTCTTCTCAGAGTGGGTGGCTGTCTCTGAGTATTTGTGTGTCACAATGGGGAGGGGGGTGCAAAAAGGGGAAACAAACCAAAATCTGCCAAAGAGGGGAAAAGGAGGCAAAGGAATTAAAAGCAGCCTCTAAATACTTCCAGCTTCTAAACGCTCCCCGCTCCCCTATGGCATTCTTATTCATAACACTACCTTTTGCTTTGTTGTAAATGCTGTTGTAAATGCTGTTGTTTTTTTATCTGGAAGCAGACATACGGTCTACCATCTTTCCCATATGGCCAATCGTATTTGCATTTTTTCTAAAAATCCAGTATTTACAATTTTGCAGCTACACGTTAGAACTACCATATGATAATTCCATATTACTTTGTGGCCTCTTTTTCTGGAGGTAAAAACCCTCTTCCCTGGAAATGTGTAAGGAGGCATGAGTATGCCTGTGTGTGTGTTTTATGTATTATATTTTTATCCTGCCTTTTTTCCTCTCAGTGAACTCAAGACGGCTTACATAATTGTTTTCTTCTCAATCTTACCCTCGCAACAACAGCCCTGTGAGGTAGGTTGGGCTGAGACTCTGTGACCTACCCAAAGTCATCCAGTGAACTCCATAACTGACCGAGGACTAAAACCCAAATATCCTGAGTCCAGTCCCACACTCCTAACCACCGTACCACACTGGCTCTCCGTGAGATGGGAGTATGAATACTAGAAGGATTATTCCAGTTTGGTCCTGCAGATTTCATTCTATCCCCACCCTCCCTCCCACCCACCATGTTCCTACCCACCCAATTAGAGACAATAGGTGGATTTTATTATTTAAAAACAACAGCAATTTCTGCAATTTGGGGAGAGCCTTAAAATTTACACTAGTGGTTCCATTATTTTAAACAAATGTTTTTTACTGCCAGTTTTGCAAGTCATCTTGTCTGTTGTGTTGCTGTTTAGAAACACATGATTCTCCTCTTGTAAATATCCATGTCTGTTTCATCCTTGATACACACTCTTCGGTCCCCGCATTTCCTGCTTGTTAAAGAACTTCCCAATTCCCACAGCCCCAGACTTCCCTCAAAAGTGGAAGATGAAACTGACAAGTTCTTCAATAAGCTACAGGCCAGATCTGCTGGGCTAGGAAGCCTGTGGAAGAGGATGGAGCCAACACAGATATTTAGATATTTACCAAGATTCTTTGGTAGGGCTACCCGGCAGAAAGGTGGACTTGCTGTTCCAGATCACTGCATTATTCCTGCCACCTGACCAAGGCAAGGCATCCTCAGGAATAATCAGGAAGGATAATCAGGAAGAGAAAATGCTTGTTTGAAGGAAGGTCCAGAGTTTACTGAATGCAATCTTGGACCATGGAAGCAGATTATCAAAGAAAGGCAAATAGAAATCTTATGCATGTTCCTGAAGACACAGGGTTTCCTAACATGACAGATGCCACTCCTAGAGCCCTAGGTTGCTTGGACAGTCATGTGTTTCTCATCCCAAGCTGAAAGTCAAAGCACAAGCTCCCAAGCTATGGATACTATAGATGTCTCCCTAAATTCTAGCAGTTACCAGAAGGTGCTGGAAGCCATGAAAAGTTGCCAGTAGGAAGGACTGGAAACTCCAATTAACATCACATAAGCAACTTATCTTCAGTGAGGCCCCTTGCTATCTTGCAAGTTTCTCATAGCAATTAAACTGAATCAGCATCCATTGCTTTTATGGACACTCAGTGTATATGGATCAGGAACTGGAAGCTATTGCAATCAGCAATCATTATAATAAAATTAAACAAACATTTATGCAACTGTCAGGATTCCACTCTTCTCTGCAAACTCTGAAGATTACAATTTGCCAAAAAAAAAAAAAATCCAAATGACCAACACACACACACTTACAAACACACTTTCATCTGTAATGAGAAAACAAAGTTACTAAAGTTTGCCACAGCTTACTGGAATCTGCTCCAGAATAAAGGGTAAATGGCTGTCCCAGGGAGATGATGCACTAGGGAACAGCAGTCGGGTATGCAGTTCATGGGCGCCATGATGCCAATGCCCAATTCATCAAGGAATCAAGGAAAAAAAGGCATGCCCCAGTGGCCAGGCCTACTTTTGTTTTATATTTAACATGCATTTTTAGAAGTCTCTGATGAGGCAAACACTGGTAAACGTGGAATGGAGAATGAAATCAGAGCTGAACTTTTTGTTATGAATTATATAAATAACAGCCCAACTAATACAGAATAGGCAAAGAAGAGTTTTAAGGCTGCCATGCTGCCTACGCTTATCCAGGAACCAGATCCACTGAGTTCAGTGAACTTGGGTCTTACTAAACGTCCACTGGCCTGAGCAGTCCTTTCGTAAGGCAAGCCAATAAAGGTTCAAAGCAGCTTTTAGGATTCAGAGATTGCTAGAGATGCAGGTATTACCTCAATGTGCAGAGTGTTTTGGTCTATAAACAAAGAACAAGGCTAGTTAAAGGTCTTTTTCAAGCAGAGTTATTATTTTACCAAGACAAGGGACAGTTTAATTTGCCATCCAAGCCAGAATATGCCCTGCTGAGAAATAAACTACCATTTGATTACTTGCTTCAAAACACAATTTGATTTGATTTTAAGTGGCCAGCTCCCCTCAATTTCCTTGCTGTAACTGCCAACTTAACACCAGCCTGGAATTATAGCTCCCAAACCTATCCTCGCACTCATACCTTAACATTTTAACACATGCAAATACGAAAAAGAAACAGCAGTAATTGAAGTCCAAACCAAGATTGGCATTGAGTAGAAGACTAGCGTTCCATGGTAGGGATGGTGGTGCTGAATATTGTCCCCTTGTGCTATATTTCCCCACTAAGAATTCCTTTGGGTACTTTTCTTTCTCCTTAGAGGGATGTGGGGGGGTGTGGGGGTGTCTTTGTGAATGCACAAGTGCAAATGTATTTCCAAGCATACACGCAACAATACATAATTGTTACAACCACTACTGCTATAATTCTGTCTCACTTTCAAAGAATCATAGAATAGCAGAGTTGGAAGGGGCCCTGAAGTCCATTAGGTCCAACCCCCTGCTATTGCAGGACACCATGTTACACCATCCCACTCAGATGGCTGTCCAGTTTCATCTTGAATGTCTCTACCGTGGGAGAGCCCACAACCTCTCCAGACCGTTGGTTCTACCATTGTATTTCTCTGACAGTGAGGAAACTTTTCCTGATGTCCAGCCTAAGTCTCGGTTGTTGCAACTTGAACTGATTATTCCATGTCCTACACTCTGGTATCAGTAAGAAGAGAGCCTGACCATCCTCTTTGCGACAGACTTTGAGGTACTTATAAAAGGATACCATGTCCCCCCCCTCAGTCTTCTCTTCTCAAGACTGAACATGCCAAATTCTCTCAGTTGCTCCTCTTAGGGCAGTGTTTCCAAAACCTGGATCATTTTTGTTGCCCTCCTCTGGACCGTTTCTAATTTTTCTGCATCTCTCTTAAATCATAGTGCCCAGAACTGGACACAGTATTCCAGATGGGGTCTGACTAGTGAGGAGTATAGGAAAACTACTACTTCTCGTGATTTGGAAATAATACTTCTGTTAATACATCCTAAAACAGTATTTGCCCTTTTGGTGGCTGCATTGCATTGTTGGCTCATAGCACAACCGTAAAAATGGGACTGACTGTTTCTGCTTCGATTTACACTGTTCTGTTAATGTATATGCACATTCCAGTAATAGAGAAGGAGGGAAATTATAACAGAAGCAGGGAAATTAACTGCAAAAGATGAAAGTTGCAGTGAACTGTGCACAGCCCAATTTTGGAATTAATCAGGAAAGTTTAAGACAGGAGGAGGAGAAGGAGATCAGCTACAAGATGGAACTCAAGTCACGGCCTTGAGTTTACAGGACCCGAGTGAGGCTGTCAAGGGCAGGACATTTTATAGGGCTGTCATAGATTGGAGATAGCTTGACTGCATGGAAAAACAGCAACGTTTAACTGTGATTCAAGAGGGGTTGACAGCAAAGCAAAATAAATATCAGGAATAATAAGGAAAGAAATGGAGGCACCCCTTTCATCCCTAAAGTACAGCAAAAATATAAAAGAAGAACATGCAAATACCTTTCCCTGCTAGCTGTACTCCATGTGGACATGTATGTGTATGTTCCAAGAGAGCCAAGTGAGCTTCAAGTTGCTTCAGATGTTGGCTAGCATATGAGAACTTCCACGACATGCTTAAAAAACTGACCAAGAAGCAGAGACTTCCCAAAATAATAGAAAAAAGACTTGGCACATTTCTGGGTCAGTATGAATTCCTCTCACCACCTGAAAGTGGATAGTCAAGGATTACTTGCAAAGTCTCAAGCTGTAGGTCTGCATGTTCAGGAGAGCTCTTTGTTGGCCAAGTGAAGTAGACCGACTCTCCCAAAATAGCCGTGGGCAAAACAGAGCAATGGAGAACTGAAAACTGAGACAGGGATGAATTCTGGGGTTTGTAGGATCGTGTCTCTGGAACTGAGCATTGGGAACAGCCAACATTTGTCACTAGGCCTGAGACAGACAAGCATCTTTGGTGCTCCTACCATAAAGCCTTTCTTTTCTTAGTAGGGCAAAAATGCCTGCACTCATTCCCTTATATCTTTGACCCAACCATGTTTTAGGAGGGGAAAACAAGTTTCGGTAATTCAAGCGACACCAACAAAAAAGAAAGATAAATGGAGGAGACAGATGTGCTTGACATTTCCAAGGAACCGTAGGTTGAAGCGTCTGTCCTCCCTCCCTGCACCCCATTCCCCCTTCAGAAATGAACGCGTGATATTGAATTCCTGGTGAAAGCTTTTGAGATTCTTTGAAAATGTCAAATTTAACAGCACGAGGAAATGTCTTTTGAATCAGAAGATGAGAACTCAGGGGAGTTAAATTAACAACATAGCACAACATTTTACCAAGGAATAGCACTATATTTTCTCTCTTTTATGGAGCACTGCCCAGGGCAATATCTAATCTCTTGAGTTTAATGAACTTTTAAAACTACTCCATAAATACTCCAGGGCCGTGACATATACAGTCCTAAGATAAATTCAAGCCAGACTTCAATGGACGGTATCACATTTCAGTTATTAAAAAGTGTTAATTTTAATATTTGAGGCGGTTTCATTTCCTACAAAATATTGGGGCAGAAGAGCTCTACTTTCATCATGTGGGCTAGTTTTTGTTGTAGATATTAAACACAAAGGCATTTTAAATAAAAGAATTATGCAAAGGAACCCATCGTGTTGAGCTAAAAATAGAATTTTAGCACTGCTGGGGAAAAGGATAGTTCAAGGATAACATTTTGGTGATTTGGTTATTTGGAATATTTTTGCAGCCTGAAAGTTCAGTGATATGTCTAGTCCTCACTCCCACCTTTGGATTATATTCACAAGAAAAATGGGCAGTCAACTTCCACATGAAGAATACTTATGTAAGAATGCAAATGAACATGGTTGCCTAAGTGTTTGGCTGTCCTGGAAAGCAACTTTCCTATACCACTTCCCTTCTCCTCATTCGCATTTTGGAAGGTGGAATCCATGACCACCACATTTCCGGTTTCCCACTCCTGCAAGCAACAGTCAGTGAATTCTCAGTTAAAGCTATAAATATTGAAAGTACCCTTCTTGAACAGTCCCTGAACTCAGTTCAATCGAGCTTCAGTGCTTAGAGTAGTCAGCCAGTTCCAGGGGTCTATCTGAAATTGCTGCTAGGCATCAAAATGAAACAAAACAAAACAAAAACACAAAAACCCAAATAAATCAGGTCAAGGGAATGCCGCACTGCAAAATATTCCACTGTCAATACAATATTTGACAGTGGAGAAATCTTGCCTCTCCCAGCTTTCATCCACCAGGACACTGCAATCTAGTTGCGGGGCCTTCCCCTGATTGCCGTCTCCAAGGGATACTTGAATGGTTACCACAAGGAGAAGGGCTTTTCAGTGGTGGCCCCCTAGTTATGGAATGAGCTCTCCACTGAGGCCCACTTGGCACCAACTTCACTATCTTTATGATGCTTTAATATGATTGAATGGCATATTTTAATAGGTTTCTTTAAATATGCTGTTGTGAACTACCCAGAGAGCTTCAGCTATTAGGTGGTACAGAAATTAATTAAATAAATACATAAAGTTAACATGTCTTCAATTTTAAATTATTTCCACCTGGTTTACAGTTTCTTTGTTTCCTTTTCCTTCTTTTTGGTAAGTTCTGATTAAAAAACAACAACAACAAATGGAGCCACATTTGCACCCATTATTAGCCATCATCTTTTCCCAGAATACCTCTGGGCCTCGATAGTTTAGGTTCCAGGGGCTACCTCAGATAATGAACTTGGTGGACAGTTGTACTTAAACTATACTTTTAGCCACCTCTTCATGAAGAGTGAAAGTTTTCTTTCCTAACTAGAAACTTATCTTGCCTAATGGGCCAATTATTTTTATTCTGCACATATAGATAGTCATGCCAATTGTTATATTTTCATGTATTCTTCAAAAAGCCTTTCTTCTCTTTAACTGCACTGGGGAGGTTTCTTCCCTGTGTGTGTGTGTGAAAAAAATTAAAGCAGTTGCCACATGATGATCAAATTGGAGGTGCTGGACAGAACAAGTCTAAGATGACCTTAACTACCAAAAGAAAGAAAGAAAGAAAGAAAGAAAGAAAGAAAGAAAGAAAGAAAGGACCACACTGCATTCATACAAATTAGATAGGAAGCAGGACACACAAATCTGTTCTACCTAAGAGTCAGATAAGCCTTTAGACAACATACCGAGCATATCTTAATTTCTATTATTATTTCTTTATTTCATGCAAGCTTGCCAGCATTTGTTTGTGCTAGAAAGTTGCAGGAAATTTCTACACTCATCTTGTCTATTTAAACAAGATTCATTGTTTGTGAACTGTATACTGGACCCGGCTCCTGGGAGCATGAAAAGCTTGGAAAATTCATGGTGTGCTGATTTCACATGAGTTTTATGTAATGATTTGCTGAACCATTATGGGTGAAGTCAACCTGATTGATGCTAAAGCTTTGAATGGCATATTTAGAGATAAAACACTAATTATTATATTCTTAGATTGCCCCCCCCCATTTGACACTCGGGGTGCCTCACAGAGTTGAATAGAATATCTGCATAGTTCCTAAACTCCAAACTACCAGAAAACGAACCCATAAAAACAACAATTATTATTTTTAAAAAACTATTTGTTTCTTTAGTTGGCAGAAATAAGATAAGGCAAATCAAGCAGAAAAACAAATAAAACTGTCTACCCATACAAATCATGGGTAGACAGAGAGGGGATTCAGATAATCTGATATGGTACAGGGGAGGCAACCAACTTCTAGGACAAAGTATGGTGAACAAATGATTACAACAAATTTGATTGCCTATCAACTTTGGTCCTATCTATGTGTTGCCCAAATGGCATGCTTCTTCCATAGTCTTCCCCAACCTGGTAACCTCTGGCTGTATTGGGACATGCTGGGAAGTGTAGTTCAACACAGCTGAGCGGGTCCTGACTTGGGAAGATTGGCTTACAAAATCCCAGCAACCAGGGCTGATACCAGCTGCAGCCATTCTTGCCAGCTATCAGGGCCTCACTGCTGATGTCTATCCTGGACAGCCATTTTGTCTCTCCTTGGTCTCACCAACTGGAACTATCCACTTCCACTTTTACTTCCCCAGTTATGCTCATGAGTGCTGAACTGGCCGTGACTGACCAAGAAAGAGAATCTGGACTTGCGGTGGACAATTTAATGAAAGTTTATATGTTGGTTAGGGCTGTCATGTGCCATTAGGTTGTCTCTGAAATATGACATTCCATTCAGTCAAGGCTCAGAGGGTTTTTTTTAAATGAAATGAAACAAAATGAAATGGGATGAGACGGGACAGGATGGAGGGGATGGGCCCGAACAAAACGAAACAAAATGGGCATTCAGGAAAAAATCAACAATATTAATTTAATTTTATTTTATTCTATTTATGATAAAATAATATGATATGACCTTACTTGGAATACTATGTGCAACTCTGGTCACCATGCCTAAAATGGATACTGTCATGTTGGAATAAGTGCAGAAAGGAGCAATCAAAATGATTAAGGAGCTGTAGTAGCTCTATCAAGAAAGGTTGTAACCACTGGCATGGGTGAGAAAAAGCAAGTATTAATTTTTTATTTTATTTAGGAGATTTATAGGCTGTCCATTACTGTTGTCTCTGGATGGCTTACAATATATTATAATCCTAAACAAAATAAACTGGCTATACCACGACTGAGTATAAAATGACATGGTTAAAATAAATCAAATGAATAAATATACAATTAAAATCAATTAACATTAAAATATTGGTCAAATAAAAAGGTCTTGACCAGGCGCCGAAAAGCATATAATGATGGCACCAGGTGGACCTCTCTAGGGAGCGCATTCCATAGTCGGGGCACCACCACAGAGAAGGCCCTCCTCTGAGTGCTCTGTCTCCTGACCTCTTTCAAAGAGGGTTCCCAGTGGAGGGCCTCTGCTGCGATCTTAGTGGGGTGGGAGGGCATATAGGGAAAAAGGCATTCCTTTAGGTATCCTGGTCCCAAGTCGTTTAGGGCTTTATTGGTAATAACCAGCACCTTGAATTGAGCCTGGACTTCAATGGGAAGCCAATGGATGTTGGCCACTGGTCTATAATTGGCGGCCATCGCTGGGTCCAGGGAAGCCTCCTTTAGGACAGGCCTGATCATCACCTTCTTAAAAGAAGCGGGGACCTGGCCCTCCCTCAATGAGGCATTAATGACCTCCTGGGTCCAGGAACCAAGTAAGGAGAGATGTGACAGGAATGCACAAATTATAGATGGTATGGGCAAGTAAACAGTAAAAAAGGTTTTTTCAGCACTAGAAGCTGGGGTCATCCCATGAAGCTGACTGGTGGGATATTCAGGACAGACAAAAAGAAGTATTTCTTAATTCCTACTCATGGAATTAAGATGTGGTGGCGGCCACCATCTTGGGCAGCTTTAAAGGGGGATTCCACAGTGTTGTGGGACATAAGACTATTCGCAGCTACTAGACAGGATGGGTATACATTAGTTCCAGTATCAGGCACAGTAGGCCTACATACATGAGTTGCTGGGGAGCCTGAGAGGGTGCTGCTGTATTCGTTTCCTAACTGTGTGTTCCCAAGGCTGCTGGTTGGCCACTGTAAGAACAAAAAGTTGGACTAAACAGGTCTCTGGGCTGATTCAGCAGGGCCCTAATGTTCTTAAGTTTGCATCGGCATAAAGCAGGCATTTCTACGAGCAGTGTTAAAGCAGCCAAAAAGGAAGAAGTAGCTATGCTGCTACACAGAACTGAGACCTACACCCCCAAGCTTCAAGTTCTTCTCAGCACACCTTGACACCAGAATCGGTTTTAAGGAGTAAATCTCTACGGTAGCTCATGAAGGGTTTATACTATTTAAGCAGCAATGAGTAACTTTTAAAATATTCCCTCGTGAGTAATCTGTTGAGGGCTGATGTCAAGCTGCCAGCAGGTCGAAAGCCAAGAGTGGACAAGCTGAGAGTCAAAACAGAGTAGATCACCCCTCTCTCACGCTGTCAAGTGGACTGCCAAGAAAAGGACAGACGCTCTTCCCAAGGATTGGAGTTGAGATCTTTTGACATTAGACATAGGGCAGCCTGCAATTAGGCTGAGATTCCGACATTTTCAACTCTGCTAGCTATTCTAGCAGATATGCAAGGAGAGGAACTCTGAGAGACCAGAATACTTTCCCAGAACTTATCTACCTTTCTTGAGGTTTTTCAGAAGCATATCACTATTTTCCCACTGAAGATTCTTAAACACTTTTGATAGTGACTATTCCCACAAGCACTGAGCCACAAGCAGCAATTTACCCGCTTTGTTGGTTCATCAACAAGGTAAGTGTTGTATGCACAAGCTCTGGCAAAGTTCAGGGTGCACGAGAGGCTGACCATTTCGGCTGGACTGACAGCTCCGATTCTGAGAATACGATGTCTGTGGTGGAGTTGGTCTATCCTGGCAGGGCTGACAGCTGAGACTCTGATAACAACATGACTGTTGAAATGGACCCAGTTCCAACTGCAGTCCAAGGTCCTGGGTACCCACCTGTGCCTGCTATGAGGCAGATTAGCTCAAGGGCAGCCAAGGGGTCCAGTCAACCCACCTGTAGGAACAAAGAGCAGCAACATCCTGAAGGAGATTTAATGATGGGGAGTGTATCAGATGGGGAATCCAACCTCCAGAGAGGTGGACCTGATAGTCCATCACCTGATAGTCCATTGGAGAGTGGCCCAATTGGGATCTCAGAGGGAGGAGCAAAGGTGTGCCCAGTTCCACAGTGCTCCTCCCTGCAGGGACAGGTACAGAAGGATTCCTAAGCAGAGCTTTGGGTGAAGAAGGCCAGACAGGGTTCAGCTGTTTGCTCTGCTCTGCATACGCTCAAAGGCTTACGTGTAAAATACGTACATTTGGCAAGAAGTGCTGGTGGGGCTGTTCCTGCTGGGAGGGAGAACTCAGCTCACAACAGCAAGCTTCAATGACTTGGCCCCTGTCTTGTGTAACTGGACCCGTTTCAGATCAAGCTATTCTAACCTGGTTGGCCTTGGAGGTAGATTTGAGCCTTTCCATTGGTAGAGCACGTGACTTCCACAACGCGGGCCAGAGCAGGTCAAACAGAACATTCACCACTAAGATTATGGAATCTTTTGACCTTATGGGGGCCTCCCCATTCCATCTGCCCTTGTGCAGCACCAGACCAGGAGCCAAGAGTACTGGAAAAATGGCAGGAGGAGGCCCTCCTGATGCTGGAAACTACAACTCCCATAATCCCTGACAGTTGGTTATGCTGGTGGTTGGCGCTGTCGGGACATGCCATCTGAAATATCTAGGACATGTGGTTGCCAATTCTTTATTTAAATAATGTAAGGAAAGGAAAGTGAATGCAATACAGGTGTCCTGATTGGAACGGAAATATTGATATTATTCCAACAAGGACCATTTCAAAGGGGAAATCTGAATGGGTTGCTTCTAACTTTGTTGTGTTCCCAATCAAGCCTTTTTATTCAACCACTTTTTGATACTGGAAACACTTTTTAGATGTTTATACAACAGTACATTAACACAGCATACTTTGCTTGTTTTATTTAGTAAGTATGAGTCAATCATGTCCCAATCAAATCAGATCCCAATCATTTTTCTGCATCTGAAAAAAATTCTCATCTGAGAGATTAAAAAAAAATCACTGAGAGCAGCTATAAAGCAGGGACTTCTCTGAGTCAGCCCCTTCAACCACCTTGCCCTGCTGATTAAAGGGAAGAGAATGATGAAGACATGATTTTGGGGTGCCTCACTATGGACTTTATTCACACTGTACTCAATTTGGGAAATTGTTTTTTTGCCAAATGACCAGGTGTACAGCAAATTATTACCTGCTTACCTCTCTCTGTCTCTCTCTCTCTCTGTCTACCTCATGACTTCAACAAGTAAAAAGTTCTCATGAAGCCAAGTTCATTTCACTTTCACATACTAGAAATTTCTGTCCAACTTCATTCTATCCTCCTTTTTTTGGGGAACCCCCACCCCAAAGTAAAGAAATGCTTAGGGTTGGATGGAGTACCTGAGACAGTGAATATTCATCAATAATGGCTGACACTGCCAACTAATTATTTCTGTGCAAGAAACACCAGCAGTCTGGGTTAAATGTGTTCATGACATTTGCATTGTCTACCACAGCAATAAATTTCACATCCTTCCTTTTCAGCGATGGTGTGTCTGTACGTGGGAGAAGGAGAGAGAATGAAATGTACTGAATGTACTGTGAACCTCCTTTTCTAGTCAGCCAGGGTACATGCTCTGGAAAGCCAGAACTGCTGAGAATTCAGATTCCGGTTCTCTTAGCAGTGGAAGCAAGCAAACTACCTGGGCAGTTATCTTTCCATGCTTAGCTTAGCACTGTTGCCATTACAGGTATCTCTAGCCCTTTTTCTTTTTGCAAGGAACCCAAAGCAGCTTACAAAGTCCCTCCCTCCATTTTTACCCTCACAACAACCCTGTGAGGTAGGCTAGACTGAGAGTCTGTGACTGACCCAAAGTCACTCGGTGAGCTTCATGGCTGAGGGGGACTAGAACTCCGATCTCCTAGGGCTTCAGTTCAGTGCTCTAACCACTGCACCACCCTGGCTCTCTATGCTCAAACTGTAAGCCAGGAAGTCATTCTTGGCTTATAATCCTCTCTTGTTCATTGAGCAACTACCCAGAGGCCCTCCTTCATCTACAACACCAAACCAACCATGGACGGGGGTTGTCACTTTGACCCTGATGGAGCCCACTTTTGCTTAGCTTGCATGACTTAACAATGGAAGCTGGATACCGAATGCAGCGCTCACAGGCCCCATGGCTGATCCTACGCTTAATAATGCCAAATATGCCATCCTGGCCACGGCAAGACAGCTCATTCATATGGCAAGTCATTCATAGGGACAGTCCATATGGCAAAGGCAAGCTGGGCATTCAATACTCTACCAACAGCCACATTACCACTAGGATTGTCTGAGCTAGGCCACAGCAGTCAGAACCACTAACAAACAACTCAGTCAATCAATCAATCAATCAATCTCAGACAGGAAAGCACAGGAGTTAAAATTAGCATCTCTAGTGGAGTAAGGAAGGCTAAACCAAAAGATCACAGGACAGAACCTGGTGTGCAGTGGCACACTTCCCAAGGCAGCCCCATCCTGGATGACTTTGGGTGTCCAATGAAAAGACTGTTATTCCATGGCTTTCCCTGGGTTTTCCAGATGAGAGTGAATCTGGCTCCTTTTTGTGTTAATGTGTGGTGTTGTGGCATTTCCCATTTCTTTTCAGTGTCCTTGTGGATTTCTGTTTGGAACAACACAATGGTGTTCTACTTATGTGCCTATATGCACACACACACACACACACACACACAGAGAGAGAGAGAGAGAGAGAGAGAGAGAGAGAGAGAGAGAGAGAGAGCAAAGCAAGCAGAGGAGATGGTTCTGTGAGCCATTACTGATTCAAGTACCACCAGAAGGAGGCATGCACACAGACTTTGCACACAGACGGATCCCAGTACACGCCTGGCATCTCTAGATAGAACAAGACAAGCTCCATCTGCATCCAGACAGAGCTGCTGCCAATCAGCATCCATCACAAGATGGCCCAATGGTCTAACGCAGTACAAGGCAGTTTCCTATGTTCCTTTCTAAGGACAAGCATATTTGGGGTGACATCATTTCTACCTTAGGAACAGCTTGGTGCCACCTTCTGAAGGTCTTCCCTCTCCTCTTCCCCCCATATCTCCTTCAGGCCAGATGCCGTCTGCATTACGTGCCTCAAATCATGTCTATCAGGTGTGAAGACAAAGGCAGCATGATGGCTGCATCTCTACCCACCAGCTAGAGGCTTCAAAATTTCAGCACAGAAGGGGAGTGGGATGAAGTTGAGACAAGCATGATTAATGTAGAAAACAATGTCAACTCAACCACTGAGGCAGTAATAAAAAGTATTAATTTGTGCAAACATTGAAACATGAAAAGACAGGCGGAGTTTTTTTAAAGGTCCAGCATGGCGTAACCCCAACACACTGCATTAAAAATCATTCATTACAATGAATAAATAGCTTAATGAGATTGGAAGTGTCTAGCGGCCTCCGCAGAAGCAGGTGATGAAGTGAAGCATGGTAACAGCATCGATGAGCATAAATTATGCAAGAGCAATATTTTTAATGTTGTCTAGTCACTTGCACTGTTGCTTTGGTTAAATATTCAAACGTATGCCTTTCTGAAACGGTATCAAATTAATCTGGCCAATATAAAAGGCCTGCAGCAAACAACATCCAATTTGCATAACTCTTCTGAAAAGAAAGCAATGAGAGACCAAGGGCTCGCTGGGACACTCAAGCTGCTTCTTCAATTCTTTGCATAGAGTGGGTGCATTCACACAACATAACATGACAAGCCACCTGGTACCATGTTTTGTGGTGTTTATCATGATCTACCTGCAAGACGTGGTTCCTACTTTAGCATGGTTTCCATTCTCCCTGATCAGTCTTCCCACTCTTGGCAACGATCCCATCAACAACTATGCTACAAGTTCAGTCCCAAGGTATATCACCCCCAGCTCTTCTTCATTGGTCCACACGTAGAGGCTGGAAGTCTTGAGAGGCTCCTGGAATTGCCAGTCTTTCCAGAGAACTCTGTGGTGGACTTACATGCCATGACCATGGAAACCATGATTCTGGGTTCAGACAAAGCACAGTGATACAGAGAAACTACAAAACAAACTGCTGTTTCTTATTGTGGTTTCTAAAGAACAAACGTACCCTGGGCTCAGTTAACAGAACAGACTAACAGATACCATGGCTTGTTGTGTAATCTGAAATCAGCCATTGTGTGGATGCTCACCCTCACATGTTAACATAGTACAGTGCCGTGCTAATGAAAGCTTTACTGGGGATGACCCTAACACATCCACCAAGCCTCTTGATTCTTCCCCAGTTCTAGCCAAGTGATGGCATTCTAAAATAGTAGCTAAAGAGAGACAATATAAAGACTAGACCTTTACACAAATCTCCTTTTGAAATGTTCAACCATATCGGCGGGCAATCACACCGAATTTCTTCAAGGGGAGAAGAAATTCTCAACAGTTTTTACAGGTAGGACTCTCCATCATCAGCAGCGCTAGCAAAGCTTCTTTTATTTTTCCAGAAGGCTTTTGGGTGTTTTGTGCCACTTTTTTTGTACTGTGGAAACAGCATCACCTGGTCCCCATTTTGTTCATACATTGCAATGCAGGTGTGAAAGAGGCAAAGCTGTGCCTAGCTCCGGGAAGGCAGTGGAGCAGTTGCTGTCCAAAATTTCTGTCCGATTTCTTGAACATTTTCTACCCATGAAAACGGCTTCATTCGTTCTGCTTTATTCTCGTGGTCTTATTTTGTTTGTTTGAGCTTTGTAGCTGTGAGCAGACCAAAGGGTCTGTGTATGTTGCCGGCACCTCTCTTCAAGCTGCCAGATCTTCTTGATCTGAGAATGTCCTATGGGAGGTGTGATCTCATGATGTCTCCACCTGGGCTCTAAGCAAAATGTGGGAAGCTAGAAAGCCACACATGCTGAAGAGATGAGCGTACAAGGTCAAGTATAATACTTGCACACACGCCTTAGCTACTTCCTAAGTAAGGTAAACACAAGAATAACAAATGTATCCCATGAACATTTCCTGGAAATGTTCTGCACCTCTGAATTTCATTTTGGAAGCAGTTTCTCTCCTCTTAAATGACTGAGAATGGTTGAAAAAGATGTGTGACCCTTTTTTTTGGCTCTTTATAAAAATAAAGAGGCCTGGATCCTACCTGGGCCCCTGTAATTTGAGCAGAACTCCTTAATGTACACTGGTATTTGATTGATGTGGGGAGAATTTTATTCCATTCAAGTTCCTTTTTTTAAAAGTGGATTTAGCTAACTGATCTCCCAGAATGTGTAACCAAATGCAGTATGTGGTGGGAAATCCATACATTTATTAAATAGCGATGTATCCCACAGAACAAATCAAAAAGTGTGCTCAACCACTGACATATTTGAGAAGAAAATTCATTTTGGAAATCTACCCAGCCACACTTTAGTCTGTGAGTTAATTTATCCCAAACTCGGCGTATTTTTAATGTGTAGAAAAATATACATTATAAGAAATACTGATGCATACAAATTTTTTAAAAAATAAATAAAATAAATTGCAAGCTCATGCAAAACAGGAGGGAACGAGCTTGACTCAAAAAATCTGCACAACCCAGCCATCTCTAGGTTTAAGTGCCATCAAAAGCAGGTTATGATATTTGAAGCTGCAACTCCACAGAGGAGGTTTCCACTGGCGTCATCGCTGTGTGGTACCGCGGTCTCCAGAGGACTTTGATCCCTATAAAGAAATTTCTGTACATAACTTGCTGTTCTGCAAGGTTTACTTAGTGCAGCTTCTGTGAATCTGCAATGCAGGAAAGTAGTCCTGACGCCTTGTTTTGTTATGGGGAAGGGGTGTATGGTAGTCATCCAGCAACATTCTTAATGGAAAGTGAGAAAGATACAAGCACTTTGAATATTGTTAGATGGGGCCTGGATGAGGTTGATGGAATTCTGACTGGCTGGGGATTTTAGCTAGGTGGGAAAGGGCAGTTGGGAAATTATACTTAAGATGTGAATGCTGACATGGTGGGTTTATTCAGACAGAGTCTGTGGCTGCCCAAGGGGGAGATGTTCTGCTGGTTGGTATGTGGTGTTGTAGAAGGATCAGATAGAAAACCAATGACCATCCTTTCTCTGTGGAATAACTTTAGGTGCATGGTGAAGTTCTGGACTGGGGTTCACTTGGCTGTGTTATGCCAAGAGGCTGCCCAAAGATCTGGAAGAGGAAGATTATAAAATCAGGCAACAAAATCCTGGATGGAATGTCCAAGCTACCAGGAAGACAATGGGAGGATCAGAGGAAATGCCAGAAGAAGACCGAGACACCATAAAGGGCAGATATAAAAACTTTAAATTAATAAAGAAGGCTGTATGCTGTAGATACAACATACCAGGTTGTAAAGGTATGCAGCTAATGTGGAAGTCAAGGAAATTTAGCTTGAGGTAAAGAAAGTCTTGAGAACATCTTGTCGTGTGTGCTCACAATGCATCTCTTGAGTCCTAAAGCACTGTCATGAAACAGTCTTTGGAAAATCCCGAACATTTCCAGAAATTGACCTCAACCCCAAAGTTGTCCAAAGTATCTCTTTAATAGCTTGGCATTAGACCACTGACCTGGGACTCAGGAGATCTCTGCTCACTAGGTGACCATGAGCCAGTCCCTGACTCTCACAGGGGTTGTTATGATTGCATAAAGAAATGGTGGGATATACAATTTAATTAATTAATTCTGTTTGCCTTGCCTCTAGTGTTCGTGCCCACCTCATACCTAAGGCTCTTATCCCAGCTACCAGGAAGTTCTAAAGTTTTCTAACAGTGGCTGAGGGAGGAGGGTTGGCTTATGGAATTCTTGAGTTCTAATGGCAGGGATAAAATGCAACAAGTAAGAAAGGTCAGAGGTGGAAATGTCCACCATCAGGACAGGTGGACAGAGGAAAACCCCCATAACTCTCTTCTCCCTCAGCTCAGACTTTGGCTCATGTATGCGCCTTGCTGTACACTTTTTCTCCACCTCTGCCGAGAAGCTTTGCATCAGCCTGTGGCAACTGCAGCTTGTGAGATGAATGGCTGAGCAGGGACCAGAACTCAGTTCTGAGTCCCGACACACTGACTGCAGCCCCACACTGGCTTTTCTGTAGGACACGTTCACCTCAGTTGTCCAGGGCACCCAGAGGAGGGCCTCTGAAGACAAGACGGAGTTCCAGGCAAGTAAACATGGAAGGCGATGGCCATTCCGATAGTGTGACCCCAAGCTTTCTAGGGTTTTAACAATTATTGCTGGCATTTAGAATCGGTCCTGGAAATGGACTGGAAGCCAACGCTGAGCATAAAGCAACTGGGGCAGCCTGATCTGATTAGCCAGTGTGTCTCATCTCACAGGAGCGCTTCACAAACTTAAGTCACTGAACCACTTTCAAACACTCAACATAAGAGCATCAGAAAAGACCTGATGGATCGGACCGAGGATCCACCCAGCTCAGCATCCTCATCGTGCAGTGACCGGCCAGCCAGCCACTGGATCCTGCATGCAGGATGTGAGCCCAGCAACCATCCCTGCCCACACTGTCCAGCAAGTGGTGTACATAGCCATTTGTGGTCATGTGTTGCCAAGTCCTCTCCAACTTATGCCGACCCCACCAGGATGCCCTGTCCAAGACAGCTCCAGTCAGCTGCTCCAAGTTCAAGGCTGTGAGCCGCCCCGAGGCTTCGGCGAATGGGGCGGCATAGAAGTTCCCTAAATAAATAAATAAAAATAAATTCTTTATGGGTTCAATCCATCTCATATCTGGCCTTCCTCTGCCTTTGACTTTCCTTAGCATGATTGCCCTCTCCAGTGAGTCTGGCCTCCTCATGATGTGCCCAAAGTACAGCAGCTTCCGTTTTTCCATTGTTGCTTCAAGGGAAAGTTCCGGATTGATTTGTTCTGGGACCCACTCATTTATCTTTCTGTCAGTCTAGGGTATTATTCCAAAACTCTCCTGCAGCATCATGTTTCGAATACATCCATTTTCTTCCTGTCGGCTTTCTTCACTTTCAGCTTTCACTCAGGCCTCTGATAAAGGAGGCAGTATTTAGCCATCAACACCTATAGCCACTGACAGCATCCTCCTCCAAAAATTTGACCCATTAAAACCATCCAAATCAGTGGCCACTCCTACATCTCACGGAACTGAATAAATAACACACTGCCATAATCCAAATGAGATGTTTGCTAACCTAATGCCAAGCTAATCAAAATTCTGCAACCTATAACAGTCATGCAGATTCTGTGTAATTTATTCCACAATGAATAATATGCATTCTTATTTATGCCATGTTTGCTAGTCAGTGTGGGGGGAGACAAAAAGCATTCCAAAAGTTATTCAGAAATCCCCCTTTTTTCCTGTAATCCCTGTCCATGTTATTTCAAGGATATTGACATAACAGTGCTCTCTAGAAACTTGTTTGTTTTTTAAAAACAGAGGTGAGATTTTTGTAAAGCTGAAATCTGCATCAGAAGCCAACATTCAGAGCTCTCTATACCTGTGCAGAATCACAACATACACAGTGTCTTGCCAACATGTCAGCATACCAGTACAAAGGATCAAACTGTGACAACTTAAAGGAAAATAACTTTTCAAAATGTTCAATTGGCACTATTTCTAAAAACATATGCTTTCATATTGCAAACAGTACTGATTTATTTTAACAGCAGGGTTATTTAATACAGCATGTTAGACTGCAAGAATATTAGAAAAATCCTACAACTGTCTCTTTTTTCCAATTAATTTAAGCAACTTATTAACAAATCAAGCCACTTTATTTAAATTAGGCACCTAACCATGTAATTAGTTAAGTAAAACCATTTAAGGCCCATTTTTCTTCCCATTTTCAATGGGAAGTAGTTAAACGCTAAAGTGAAGGAGAAAAAAACCAATTACTCTACCAATGACTTTTTCCTTAAATACACACACAGCACTATGTAGAAGTTCTCTGCAGAGATGGCATTTTGAATTTTTGTTTAATGATCATCTGTTTTTCCCTGTGTACAGACACTGCTCTGGATTAATTTCAATAAATACAAAAATCTTTATTCTAACCATTCCAAAACACTTGTTATTTACATTTCGAAGTGCAGGATTACTCATGCATGGCTGACTGTCAATTAATTCAATATCGCCCTGTGGATTCCTCTATTTGTAATTGGAAAAACAGAGCTTTCCTTGGGCTCTGCGGAGAACAGCAGCCGTTTAACTACAGGTGGTACTTAAAGCAGCCACATCCACATGCATCTCATTCAGATGGAGAAAGTTCTCTGCTCCAACAGGAAGAGGATGCTTCCCAGGTATCATTTCCTCTTATGCTTTCCCCATTCCCAGAACAGCAACAGGACCTAGGTGGGCTCTTCCCTTCCCAATCCCAAACCATAAGGCCAGGCCATGCTTAGAGAATAAGTTTAGGGACTCATAAAAAGCAAACTTAATTGAGACATAAGTTTTTAAGTACCCAAGTTCCTTACTGGCTTGGATCCAAATCTGGAACATTCCTTTCTCTGTTCCACTGGCAGAACAGAACTCCCCTCCCATTACTTTCTTGTTAAGAGTAGCAGTGCTGACATCTGAGGAACAGGGAGCAGGAAGGTTGTCTCTTATCTTCCTCCTTCCCTCCTAATTGACTTGGCATGCTAAGCAGCCCAAAGATGGTAAGGGCTTTCCCTCCCTCTTAGTTGACTAGGCATGCTGAGTGGCTCATAAGAGCAATTTGGGCGAGGAGGGAGCGCGTGCAGAGCAAACCTTTTGGAATGGGAATGTCTGGCAGGATGGAGCTTTGGGATGACTTGAGGAAATGACCTGACCACTTTTTTTTGGGGGGGGGGGACTAGTGATTATTTTACAGAGCAACTGTGAGTGTTGTCCAATCCTCCTGACAATAAAAGAAGAGATGGACCATAGCTCAGCAGTAAAGCACATGCTTTCTATGCAAAGGAGGCCAAGACTGAATTCCAAGCATCTCCAGGTAGAGATAAGAACGCAAGAGTTTGAGCAAAGAAAAAATCCTGTGGAAGAAGTTTACTGACACATTTATTTCAGAAAGCTTTAGTAGGTCACAGCCGACTTCATCACATCCTGCATATTTTTGGCCTTATCATTCATCCATCAAACTACTTCTCTGCTTCACCCCTCCACAAAACGTTCTTCTTTTGCAAAGCATTTCCTAGGACCGCCACAGCTTTTCCTAATCTCACTCTGTGACACAATCAGAGCTAGAATACTGGTTGTGTATCTGGGGCCACAGTTCTGGAGACACAGGGTGAAAAGTGAACAATGACAGAACAAAATAAAACTAAAAAGCAAAATAAAATCTAGCAGGAACAGGAAAATTTCAAGTACAATACAAAGTGAAAACAGAAATGGAAAACCATAGTGAGCCAGTGTGGTGTAGTGGCTAAAAGCATGGGACTGGGACTCAGAGGATCTGGATTCTAGTCCCCGCTCAGCCATGGAGCCACCTGGGTGACTTTGGGACACTCACAGACTCTCAGCCCAACCTACCTCACAGGGTTGTTGTTGTGGGGATAAGATGGAGGAGGAGAATGATGTAAGCTGCCTTGAGCCCTTTGTAGGAAAAAGGCAGGATATAAATCCAAAAATAAATAAAGTGTAGCCAAGGCAGATATGGGGCAAGTTTGGTACCTAGAGATATTTTTCATGGAAGAAACAGACCAATGTCTGCCTAAAAGAATAAACATCATTTCAAACTCCCAGGACAATGAACTAAAGCAGGGGTCTCAAACTTGCGGCCCGTGGCCCAATGGCTGGGATGGGCAGGGGACAGGGGAGGGGCCCTGCGGCCTTCAAAGCGCCAGCAGCGCCCGGGCTGCCGCGGGATGAGCAGCCCACCACCACCGCGGGGGTGGAATCCTTGATGCGGCCCAGCCTCACCCAGACTCTACTTCCAGCAGCCCCCAGGTCAGTTGAGTGTGAGGCCCCTGTCTTAAAGTGACTGCTCTTAAACAAAGAAATTGCAAAAGCAGATTTTAATGCAAAATGGCTGAAGTACAATTCATTACGAGATTTAAATTTTACATGTTAGGATTACAATCAGGCCAATGCTTTTTTTAATCACACAACATGAGTTAATCTACTCACTGCTGCAACAATGTGTCTGTTATCACCAAATGATGCTTTGTGAATGGCAACTGTTACGGTAATTATCTTTAGGCGTATGTCTTACATTTCAAATAGGGATGCATAGGAATCTCATTTTTACTCACAAAACATGCAAACATGCCCTGTCCAAAGTGCTGAATGCAACTATTCAAAAATGCTGGAACACAGGTTGATGTTTGTTCTATTCCCAATTTGCAGTTTGAGTTCCACACATTTCCTAATTTTCTGCAATTTCTTTAGTAGTCTGAATCGATCCTGCTCTACTATACAGAGGAAACTTGTGGAAGTTTTAAAACATTTGCAACAAGTGTCCCAGATCAACCCTGACTGCCTTTAGAAGGCCAGATCCTGCAGATGAGACTCAAATACTTTAGCCACCTAATGGGAAGGAAGGACTCCCTGGAGAAGAGCCTAATGCTGGGAACAATTGACGGCAAAAGAAGAAGGGGATGGCAGAGAATGAGGTGGCTGGATGGAGTCACTGAAGCAGTCGGCGTGAGCTTAAGTGGACTCTGGGGGATGGTGGAGGACACGAAGGCCTGGAGGAATGTTGTCCATGGGGTTGCGATGGGTCAGACATGACTTCATGACTAACAACAACAACAGTTGACAACCAAGACAGAGTTCAGAGCATCCTAATGATCTCAAACATCACTCCTTTGACACCTCCTAGTTGCACCCACGTGAATTACATTCTCTAAAATGTGTACACACATTTATCCATTTGAGTTTAGCATTGTATGCACCTACAGAAGTGGACTTTGCCCAAAGACTTATGGCAGAATATATGTGTTCATCTTATGGGATGCTCTGTTAGAGCTGAGCTGGACCCTTCAGCATTGTTGCCATGGGAATTCTAGCTAAACCCCAAAAATTACAGATGCAATTCTGGGGAAACCAGAGAGCATCATCACTGCTAAGAACAGCCACCAGGTTTTTTTTTTAAAGTCAAAAAAGCAAGCAAACAAAACAAAATAAAGTTAACATTCTCTTCAACTACCTCATATAATATTACAAAGAAAACAACTTTACTGCAAGAAGAATTTCCCAGAAATTCTCCCACTTCTCAAGCAGCTGGCCACCCTGGACTCTGGCCATTCTCCAGGAAAAATATACACACAACAAAAGGTGCACATTAGGGGAAAGTGTGCAGAAAATTGTGCATGTTACTGAAAACAGCATGCACAAATGAACTGGATTAGGGAAATCATATTTGGGGAAATGGTTTGGCAACAATGCCTATCAAACAGATATATGATCTGAGATATTCAGGGAAATGTGTGTGAATTTTCATGTGAGTTTTTAAAATAGTCATAACCTGGTATAGGAATAGGATGGAATGAAGTTCAGATTAGAAATACTTTTGCACTGTTTGCCCAAAGCATGTGGTCTGAAGTCTAGATACGGACATACCAGCTCAGTCAGGACTTGGCTGTAAAAGACATAATAAAAGAATGGCATGGAACATAAGTTTAATTCTTGCTCTGCACCGCTCCAATCTGGGAATTATCTGGTATCTACTTGCATGAAGGAACTAGGAAGGAGTATCAAATGTAAGGATGTTTCACCTGAGACCAAGACCAACAGAATCCACACTATATTCCTGATTTTATGCATGGATATGAAAACCAGACAGTGAAGAAAGCTGACAGGAAGAAAACCGATGCCTTCTGAACATGGTCCTGGAGGAGAGCTTTGTGAATATCCTGGACCAACAGAAAGACAAACAAGTGGGACCCAGATCAGATCAAGCCAAAGCTTTCCCTAGAAGCAGAAATGACAAAAATGACAAAACATGGACTGCTGTGTCTTCCCTGAAGCCCTCACACGCCAGTGTGGCCTTGCTTTCCACTGTCCAACCCACTCTGTATTATCTATTGAAAGTTGAAAGGTAGAGGAAAGGACCATCTCTGCAGTGTGCAAGCCACAGGGTCCAGCAGCCCTTTGACTCTCTCCGTTGTGCATGACACATTTGGGGACACCAAGCATTATGAGGATCACAACGTCCAGGGTTGAGTTCTTCCCCATATGCAACACGGAACTGTTGTCTTCAGCTCAAACAAGTCAGAGAAACTTCTCAGTACCAGAGGGTGATCTGCAGGTGGGTGCAGGTTGATGCTGTTCAGATGTCCCACCAATCCGTTTGGATTTAGCTTCCAACTCCTCTGAACTGTTTCAGAGGTCAGAGTGAGGCCAAGGGGCTGCATTCTTACACTGGAGCATTTGATTAACTAGGCATACATTTTGTAGGGTGGCTGTACCAAATACATCCTGCGGACAAATTGCAGTAAGATTTTGGCAGCATACAATGCTTTCGTATTATTCATACTGCACTGGTGTCAAGGATAATAACTTTCTGGGTGGTGAGATTGAGTAACCCAAAAACACGGTTAGGTCAGATCCATCATCCAGTTCTTCAAAGACCACCATCAGGCGGACAATTATTATTATTATTATTATTATTATTATTATTATTACTATTTAATACCACCCTATAGCCAAGGCAGTTAACAAAAGAAATCTCTCTCTCTCTCTCTCTCTCTCTCTCTCTCTCTCTCTCTCTCTCTCTCACACACACACACACACACACACACACACACTTAAAATTAAATTAAAACCACAATTGCAATTGAGTCATCATACCAACATAGCAGCGGTATAAAATAAAAAGCAGTATTTAAAAAAAATCAGTTAAACTGTTAAAATGCTGAGAGAATTCAAAGGTCTTCACCTGGCAGTGAAAATAATATGGCATAGGCACCAAGAACACTTCTTTGGAAAGCTTATTCCATGACTGAAAAGGCCCCACCCTGGTGGCTCCCTCCTCACTTCTTTGGATGGGGCTCTTGCAGAAGGACTCCCTAAGAGAACCTCATGGTCTGTGTAGGTAGGTACAGGATGAAGCAATCCTTCAGATACGTGATCCCAGGCTGTTTAGGGCTTTGAATGTTAGTACTAGCACTCTGAATCAGGCCCAGCCTTCAAAGAGAAGCCAGTGTAGCTGGAAAAAGACTGGCATAATATGTTCTTGTGATCAGTTCCATTAACAATCTTGAAGAGAGCTACCCTTCCCAGAAAAAATGGTGTTCAGTGGTGCACTGCTTTTGAATGTGAAGGTTCCTATCCTTCATGAATTTGTCCACTCGGCTTTTAAAGTCATCCACAAACGCTGTATTTCTTCCTTTGCCCCAGCCTCCATTCTGCTTGGTGGTATGTCATGATCTATGTTAAGTTGTCTAACATCCAAGGCCAAACAACTCTCCACTGGCTTGGTACAAACCTCTACTCACATCCCATTAATCACAACACAGATTATATGCTTCAACTACCACCATGTCTTTTTTCTGAAAAATAATTTATAATGTGCTTACAAACAAGAGCAATTAAAAGGGTGTGTGTGTGTGTGTGTGTGTGTGTTTGTTCTAAAGGAAAAATGCCTGTTGATACAGAATTCCAGCTGCAGGCATGGCACTACAATACCAATAAAGAGAACTATAAAGCCCCAGCAGCAGGGGTACTGAAGAGAAGGAATGCATAATGCTCTATTTTAAAGCTATGCTAGATTGACAGTTAATTTGTGAATGGAAAAACTCATTCATTTTTGGCCTAGAAAAGCATACTAGCAGTTCTACATTAGTTCTCATTAAAGAAATTTAAACTCTCATGCAAAACAAAATACCCCTTTTGGCATAATACTATTGTTGCAAATGTTAGATTTTAGATTTGAAGTTTGCATACAATAGAGGCAATGAATACTGTGTGCATTTTAGAAACCTAGCTGCTTTTGCATTCAAACCAATGTGTTATAGTCATTTCCTTCAAAGCATGCTCCTATCACCAGCAACATTCATGAAATTACTGCTCTGATAGACTTGGTAGCAGTCTTGTAGAAGCATTTGTATAGTCCGCTGGAACAGCACAAGAGGTGTGCTGCAGCTCCATCATCATGAGATGGTTTGACTCCATTCAGGGAAGCCGCAGCCAGGAATTTACAAGAGCTGAGTAGAGTATCCAAGACAGGACATTCTGGAGGGCTTTCTTTCATAGGGCCACCATAAGTTGGAGAAGACATGATGGCACACAACAACAAGATCCATCATCACCATCTCTTCTTGAAGGACCCAGTCTCTACTTATGAACAGCTAAAGGAAAGTCCATTTGTTCTGTTTGTTCTGTTGTTGCAACAGCACCTTCTACTGGGAAATCTGCTTAATTTTCAGTCTGGTATTAACCTATGAAGCTCTACCTGACCCAGGCTGCCATGCTCAAGGACTTCCCTTCTCATATAAACTGCCCGGTCACTTCTTTCTGTGAAGAAGGTCAAGCCGATGCAGTTCAGGAATGGGCATTTTCAGTGACAGCCCTACGTTTATGAAATGCTCTCCCCTAGGAAGCTCACCAGGTGCCGCCACAATCGTTCAACACCAGGAACAACATTTGCCCCCAGCAATTGGACAAGAGTTGTAGCCCACGTGTTGCGGCTTGCTTTCTGTAATGTGCATTCTAGTTGTTTTGTGTCTATGTGCACAAGTGTATGGTAGGGTATTTGTACATTGTGAATTAGCACTTATCCCACTAGATTTCTTTTAGATTATATATTCATGGTAGTTATATTTAGTTATATCCCATGGATTCAGGTCAGAGGAACTCATGTCAGGGAGCTCCACCAAGCTGTGCCCTTACAGAGGTGGCATTTCCATTCATTTCAGGGTTTCCTCTACGGAGTGCAAACTCTCCCTTGCACGGGGGGGGGGGGGGTGCGGGCTGCTTGTGCAACGAATGGGCCGCTTGGGCAACAAAGAGGGGCCTGCTGCTTACGGAAGGGAATCATCTGGGATGTAAGTGCCCCCCTGAATAGTAAGTGCTTAATGCAAAATCTATATTGATGCTGTTCTGTTCTATTTAGCACGGTTGTGTGTGTGTAAGAGAGAAAGAGGCTGTTGCAGATGCTTTCTGCAGAGGGAAACGATGGATGGAGTCCGGATGATAGACACTGCATCTTGCAGCAAGATGTCCCGGGACAAATGAGCCATTGTGTGCATTTGGTGAGAAGGGGAGGGGCAGCTGCTTAAAGGGCCCCTCCCTGCAAATATATAGAGTAAGAGTATTGAAAATATTTTGCTCCATGCATTTTGTTTCAGAATGCATTCAAAATGAACAGGTCTCATTGTGTTCTAGTTCTTATTCCTCCTGAAAGGAATGCAGAGCCCTGCATTCTGAGTTTCTTCCAGCTCTACCAAAGCTATGATTCTCTGACTCTCAAGCTTTGATTCTCTTGCTACCAGATGCACACAACAATTGCAAGAAAATCCCTGTGGACCAAGACAATGATTTCTAGGATAGCACATGGCACCTGTTCACCTTTCAGTGTTCCACCAGCCAAGGGTCATTGCTGTGTGTGTGTGTGTGTGTGTGTGTGTGTGTGTGTCAGTTTGCCTGCACAGCTGCTGAACAAAAGCAGAACAGGGATGAAACTCAAACAAGGAACATAGATAAATGAGAACGCAAGCTTCCTGCTGCTAACTATCACAGAACAGTGCATGTCCCAGCTTCCATAGCTACACACAGAACAGGAGCAGCAGAATATAATCAGTATTCCAGGGCAATTTTACAAGATGGACTTCCTTTTCGTAATGGTGTCACTACAGATTGTGAGACTGCATTAGCTGTTGGTTTAGTCACACACACACCCAAATAAACTTATCTTTGGCCATATGTCAGACTATGAGATGGATATGAGCTATTCTTATAGATCCACCAGCTCTTTCTGCTACGGTGATGGATCTGTATAGTTCTTCAATCAAAAGCAAAGCTACTCAATATTTAGCATTTATATAGCATCCTTCAAATATGCAAAGCATTCCAGTCATTATCAAATGGATCATGATCTTAGATTTTTGCCAAGGTGTTTTTACTTTGTCATTTAATCTTGCCTGGAAGTTTTCATTTTATTGGTTGATCTTTTTTGCCCCTGGCTTCTTAATGCTTTCTAGTGATAACTATGATCAGATTTAAAATTCTTCTAAACCAGCATGAGTGCTTTTAAAAGTGCTTAGAGCAGAAAGGTAATATATTGTGTATAATGTTCCATAATGTGCAAGTTTAATTGTTTTCTTTTTCTGTGAACTGCTGTTGGAAAGTGGGAGTGGGGAATACATTAAAAAGTTGAGTAGAAAGTCTGAAACAAAACAACATGAGCACACAAACAAAAATAAGAGCCCTTACAACCATGCAGCCCTGCAGGTCAATATTTTTGTGCCCATACTATAGATGGGAGGTGGTCTAAGGAGGAAAGGCTTGCTTACATGACATCACAACGAAGCAACGTTTCAAACCAAGGCATTCTTCCAATGCACAGCTCAGTAGATTAGCCACCACAGTACACTAAATATTTTGCAATATATCTGCAAGCTTAATGCTAATGGGTAACTCAGTTTTCTTTTTCTTCTATGTATTTTTAGAGAATTGATAATGGCAGCTAAACGGAAGGGAAAGGGCACTATTGACGTGGATGACTCCCAGTCCAAAGAGCACAGGTTATAATATGATTGTACATCAGCATAAAGTAAACTTGAAAAAAGCATAATGCTAATAGACGGCCTTTAAACAAATTTAATAAACAAATAAATAAAATAAACTACTCTAGAGCAACCTTTAAGGGTGCATAAATTGCATAAGTTTGAAATACAGTGAAACACTCCAGCAAACACGTTCAGAGAAAACAAAAACCAACAGCTATTTCTGATGGTTGAAGCTTCCACAATAACCATCATCGCTCCTCTTGATGAACTCCTTTTCATACACAGATGGAAGTTAATTTATTTTCATCATGATCTGACCCATCACAAAGCCTGGATGTGTGGGCACATGCATGCACCTGAACACACCTGGACACGTGCGCCATTATTTTGAATTCAACAGGTTTTCCGTCTATTTATCTATTTAAAACTTTTATACCCCATCCTATACATAAAAGTCTCAGGATGGTCTATGGCACAAAAGAGCCGTCTAGACCACCCTGTTCTAACTAATCATCCTCCAGATAGGTTGGACTATAACCCCACCTGGCAATGTTGGCTGGGGATTATGGGAGTCGCAGTCTAACACATCTGGTGGGAACCAGGATGAGGAAGTCTTCTGTAAAACCTGACTCTGCTCCCAAGTGTCACAGGCTGCTGGAACTAGGACAGGGAAGTCCGTAGGTCTGTGTTTAGAGGTTCAGTGTAGCGTGGCACAAAACCCCGTCCCTTCTCTCTCCACCCCACCCCACTCAGAGAGCTGGGACTTCTGGGCAGGCGACCAAGGCTGATCTCCCGGTGCAACTCTTGTATTCCGGCCCACCTTGGACCATTGCTGCAGCTTGGCCCTGACCCCAAGCTCTGACATTCTCAGTACACTCCCACCCTGTCCATACTTCTGCTACCACCCCCGGCATCCATGTATCGAGCTAGGAAACTTCTCTGCACCCCACATTTTTCCCATGCAAAGTACATGAGCTGTGCCCAAAGCTCTCACTTTTATCAAAGGAATACCTCACCCATTCACCTCCCACTACCACCAAGCACCCCAGGCCTCGTTCACTCATGCCTCTCTCCATATAATAGGGTCTTAATAAAGTTTTCTTCCCTGATTCAAGCTGTCAAAGCACACAAGGAAGAGAAAGCGCTGCAACAGCACACATTCTCACCTTGAATGTGTCCTACCACGCTCAGAGTAGCAATTCCAGTTGCTTCTCTCCTCCACCACCTCAACAAGTGTGGATCAGGGTGCAGGCCCAATATGGAGCGCGCATTTGTGGGAGGTTGAAGGTGCTTTCTACAGAAGAACATGTGCACACTGCACACCTGCAGCTGTACATATGGGCCAGTGCCCATCCACATCTGTGGTGCAACAGGCAAGGATTCCTCGTCTCGCAAACCACACCGCGCAAGACCTGGGCATGTCGCATGGAAGCCTGCTGCTGCTGAGCCCCCACTGAAGAGGCAGAACCCTGGGAACTGGCTTCCCCACGGAGCTCCTCTCTGTGCGGCAGAGGAAAGGAATGGAAAAACCCGTCCAGCCCAGTTATATATTTCTAACCCTGCTGCACACTACTCCGTGTGCTGGTTTCATCATCAGCATAAGAACGTGTGCGTACTTTCACATAAGATTTTCAAGCAATTCTTTTTCCGTGGTATATTGCATTTTTGCACGCAAGTTTCAAGTACGCCCTAAAATGTGCTTTTTAAAAAATGTATGCCTTCTGACTTTTTTCTTTTCTGTTTTGCACATAGTGAATTTGGAAAGGGATCCCTTTCAAGAGCAAAATGCATTCTGATTTATATTTCGGTTCTGAAGATTGCAGTTCTGGTAACTTTGCATGGAAATGTGAACTGAACATTTTATTATTTTATTTTATTTTTACCCATCCTAGTGAAAAGTCCCAGGTAATGCATGGGTTTCTCTTCCATATTGCAAGCACAGATATCATCCGGTCATGCTTCTGACTTGTGCCATGAATACATTCAGTCATTCCATTTCAATACTGACCAACAGCCAATGTTCAGAAATGCAAAATGCTAAGCACACAATATGGCAACCTCATACCCATGCATACATGCCTTGAAGAAATGCTTGAAATACTTCTGAATGCGTTCCTTGGAACTGTTGTACGTGGACTCCAGAAAGTAAAGATTGTGGTACCGGAGAGCATTTATCCTAAAGGGTGAAGACAAGGTTCATGAGATCCAAATGTAGTAAAGAACAAGGAATCCAGTTTATTGCTCTTCAAAGAGAAGAGATATGCCGTCGCTATTCCTGTGGGATTCAGCCACTGGGGATTGGTGTGTGGGGAGAACTACAGCGATGCTCAGACGATGGCAGGCAATGGAGCGTTATTGTTTTCATCTGTTCCTTTAGAGATTTCCCCCAGCAAATTCCACCATCTCATTTTCTAATATGGTATAAGAAAGGTATACCCTGAAGACAAAGTGAGTCCTTTCATTATCGCTAAAGGACAAGCCGAAACTATGAAGGAAGTACAGGGGTAAACACATATATAAATGGAGAAAGGTGTTTCTGCAGTCTCTTCTGTCCTGTGAAAATGCATTCTGTGGCAAATACCAAATTCATATTTATTCAGAACCTTCACTGGGTCATTGCTAAGGTCATGGTTTGATCTTTCCCACACCTTGGAACGCCAGGAAGGCACTTCTCTTCTGCAATTGGCTTGGAAAAAAATAAAACTATGCTTCTGCCTAGCCCTTAACGTGCTATCCATAACAAACCTACAACCCCCTTAATAGCCCTGAATGTCTGAAGAAGGTTACACAGGAGGGGGCACTTACTAAGGGAATATCATTTCCACATGGAGCGTGGCTACAGTATGGAGGTCCAGGACAACATAGCACTCAGCTCCTGCATTTCTAGTTAAAGCAAAAGTGCAGAATTTCTCCAAGCGCATGGGGAGAATTTAATTTTAAAGAAACTCCCAAGGATCCAAATTCCAGTGGTGGACTGGAACCAAGGCAAAGCAGGGTGGGACTAAAATACCAGCCTATACAAACAGTAGTTAAGCCACAGGAGAGGAAGTCCAACTTTCCAGAATGAGGAAAAAATGGCAGGAGGAGGGTTGGACGCAGCAGATCATGTCTGTCTGAGGACTGGAAACCCCAACAGCCTAGATTTAACATGAGCCTAATATTCTACATCCTTGAATTTGGAGCATCTTGGTCAGCAGGCCTGGAAAAGAGTTTACTTTTAGTCCATATTCAACACAGACAATATTAGACCACCTATAGAACTTAAGTTGCAAATCATAACATCTTTTCTTTCATTTTTTTTAAGGTAAAGACTTTACTTCAATAACACTGCTTCATTAATTCCAAGCAAAGCCCAGCTTCAGGTCAGTGATACTCAATCTTTAATTCTCATTTAAGAAATAGCCTTGGCTCATTATTTTGATGGGCAGGTTTTTCTTGAAAAAGAAAAAGAAAAGAAAATGTTGAATTATTAAATATTTTGCTGCTCATAAGCCTCCAATGGGGACAGTCAATTGTAACTGAAGAAGATCTGTTTGTTGACAATGTTAGGATAGCATATATTAATGCCATTACTGATTGCAATAATCACGCATATCCTTTAATTAAAACATTCATCCATTAATGATAGCTTAAAACCAAAATTTGCCTTTGTATAGAAGTGTTCTGTGATAGCTGCATTAAATATAGATCGATAGATCAATCAATCGATGGATATTATTGTTGTCCTATGTTGTCCTAGCATAAATGAAGGTTATGTTGCATAAGAAGGCGACCAATAGTATTTGCCATTGTGACATGTTTTCCAGGAAACCTGTCGTGCCAGTCAATGCTATTGCTGTCATATGTGCTACAACATACAGATGTTACAGATCTTTGAAAGTGGGACAATTGATCAAGAGAATTGAGAGCTCCCCTTTCTGTTTTAACTGGCCTTTCCCAACTTGGCAATTGCCAGACATTTTGAACTATGACTTGCATTCTAGATATTGACAAATTTGAGCATACTTGGTCACCATATATCAATTTTATTGACCGAGAAGGAGAGGGATTCTGCTCCAGCAACACACGACACACTTTCTTTGCTCTAGGAGCTTTGGACACTAAGATTCTCAGAGCTTTTTCACTTGGAAATTTCTCCTCTCTGCAAGCAACCTTCATAGTCCTGGTACAATTGGTAGCTCTAACATATATACTTACAAACTTATCTGTTTTATATTTATTTTAAGTATTGGTAAACTATTTGATTGTTTAATAATAATAATAATAAATTTAAAATACTATGACTCTTATCAGACCCAACCAGCATGACCTAAAGTTATGGATGATGAGAATTATAGACCAAAATATCTGACAGGCACCAAACTCGTTTAAACCAACCAGAGTCCTATGAACAAGCATTTCCATTTTACTGTTCCTTGCAGTTGAAATTGTTTTTAATAGTGCATTTAAATGTAATTTTAATGTTTATATGTTTGGGGATTTTAAAAATTATTGTATTGCAAATTTAAGTAAATCAAAGCAAACAAAAATGAAAATACTATGAAATTAAATTAAAATTAAAAGAAAGAAACATTACAGGTTTTTATACCCACTACAAGAGATGCATATGCAAGGTGTGCCCTTGTATATTTTATATGTGACAATATATACTTATGTTCTTTGACAAAATTATACATAGTTTTCAACAAAGTCAGGGTTTTATTATATTAAGCAGTATTTTAGTAAGTATAGTAAATAGATAGATATGAACTTTCCCTTGTTATCCTATACCCAGGTTTCATCAGACCTGCTTGCAAAGGGATCAATTTAATGAATTTAATTGTTTATTTAGCTAATTAAATTAGTATTATCCCAGGAAGAAAAAATCTTACTCCCAAAGGCTAAAACTCCATTGATCTTAAGCAGCTATAAGTTCCAGTTAGCAAGACAGACTAACATGAATTACATTACAACCAAAGCCACAAATTTGGCAAGTTCACACCACTATGAGGCTTAAGTTTAGTGTACACTGGAACCTGCTTCCTCATGTTTTATTACTGGAGCTCGGAGATTATCCTTTGGGGAGTTAAGGGAGATTAACAGATGGAGTAATATACTGTCTGGAAAGTATTTTATTGCTATTTTTCCAGGTTTAAATATATATCATCCATCTATCACATATTTATATGTGCATCTGGTTTACCACACTGGGTGGACTCGGTCAAGGAAAGCAGCTCCTAAATATCAAACGAACTGTGAGCATCCAGCACAAACGATGAAGAGCACAAAAGCACCATGTCTTAGCAGTAACGCAGAATAACCAGCCTGAAGGCACGCAAGACATCCACCATGTTGAAGCGAGGCAGTTCTGGGGCTGGCCTGAGCTTGAATGGGAGACCAGCTGGGAGCCACGTGTGGGAGAATGGTGGGATGCAGGTACAATAAGCAATTAAATAAAAAAACCCTAGTCGCAACTGCTGGGGTTCCCAACATAGTGTCCTCAGGGACCCCTCCTGGCACCCACAGGCTCCCTGGTTTTCCTCTTATTTCTTAAGGTTTGTGTTTGTTTCCTTCAACTGGGTTGCTCTCCTGTGCCATCTTTATTTGGGTTCAAAAGAGTGGCTTTATCTTTTGGCACTCAGACCCATCCTCTGCCTTGACTTCTCTTCTTCAAGTTACCTTTCTTTAGTCCTACCAGTTTCCTTCCAGGAAGTGAGTGTTCTTTGACTGGACATGGCCTTGATAGCAGCCATTCTGAAAGGGCACTCACAAGACACACTTAGAAGTCCAAATTCACCACTGATTCAGAAAGACTGTGGATCCTTTAGCTATGGGATAATCCGTCCACATTCTCCTTACTGTTATAAGACCAGAAGAAAAGCCCTGCGGGATCAGATGCAAGGTTCATCCAGTCCAGCACTCCACACACATGGGGGCAAACCAGCTGGCCACAGGATCACTCAAGCAAGATGTGCGCAAGACCTCCTCCTGCCCAAGGCATGTAGGCAAGCCACCTCTGGTAAAGGAGGTAGCACACAACCAGCAAGTAGCCTTTGATAGCCTCCCTTCCGCAGATGGAGTTCCAGATGCACCTTGGCCACATTGTAAGGAAAGGTAGCTGGAGCATGAGGCCAGAGGAGCAACATGGTACATGAAGCTGCTTCAGATTTCCCTTGGCCCATTTGCCTGCCCAGCTGGTGGTTTCCAGACCCATGTCTATCTTCAGAGTCCTATTCACCAACATTTTCTTTTTCATACGTACAACCAAGTTTCCTTTTTTGTTTTCATATGGCTGAAAAATGTGTGTGTGTGTGTGGCTGGGAGGCGGGGTTAAATTGAATCTAAAAGCACCATTTTTGCATTAACGTCTCCCATCAAAATTTAAAAGGCATGTCTTGATAAAAGCTGTGTTGTGACAGAGTGAAATCAAATGAAGAAGTCCCCCCCTGTGAGATGACACTTAAAGAAAGAGGCCCCTGGAAGAGAACCTTCTTTATGGAGTAATTAGCAGTAATAAGCTTCTGTGAGACAACAGATCAAACAAGTACTTTATAAGTGGTGTTGGAAGATTTTAAAAAAATGGATGGACAGACTTCTTCAAGGACTGTAATGGATGCTTAAAATTACCAAGTATAAGAAGATGGGCATTCATCTCAACTCCAGGCAGTGCAAAACACAGACATCATTCCAGTCAACGCTATCATATCACTTAAATCTGAAATAGTTATAAGCAGGAATCATTGAGAAGGTCCTCTTCTCCCAGTTCTATCTTTTTTAATTAACCTGAGAAGCCAGTAAGGAAAGAATCTGCTGAGTTCCACTTTAGACTTGCATTTCTCTAAGAGTGGACAAGTGCCCATGGAAAATGAGGGTGTTTTCAAATCATATATGGGCTGTTCAGTTGGTAGATCCTTCTCTCCAGAAACACACGGCATCTAATAGGCATTTAAATAAACAGGGCCGTACTTTATTAAAAGTGAGATCCAAACTATCCTAACTCCTCCATTATGATGTAGCTGCCACTGCTTAAATTTAATCAAGCAACCCATTTCTTTTCCCCCCACTGCTTCTTGCTCAGCCCTCGCTGGTGAGGATGCTTCTGTTCTGATGTTGGAAAGCCAGAGCCTTTTTATTATGGGTGATAAGTCCATCTATTTATTTATTTATTTATTTATTTATTTATTTATT
>NW_025336481.1:8944494-8953039 GCF_004798865.1 Varanus komodoensis
TCCAGTTCCCGTCAGCAGCCTGGCAGCTCTATTTTGAACCAACTGAAGTATCCGGACCGTCTTCAACTCTGCCAGGAAAGGGGGGGGGGGAATTCCCCAACAGCAATGTTAGTTCAAAGCGATCCCTAGCCAAATGCAAATTATTTTGGGTCGCTCAGTTGTGGAATGGGCAATTCGGACCCATTACCTTTGTAAAAGGCCAATTACTAATAAAGATGAAAACTGCTAGAAAGCACTATGTTGGTATGGTTTTGCATGCCACAGGTGTAAGGATTTCAAGCACACCAACACATCTGAAGGGTCACAGCTGCAGGAAGGTTGGCTTAGACAGCAAGATAGGCATGAAAGGAGACAATCTGAGAACAAAAACTAAAGCGCAAACCTTACACATAATCTACCCCATGCAGAATGGGGTAGAAGGCCACTTAGATTTTGACACTTGTGTTAGAAATGGACACTTTTGTATTACTTAAGACTGAAGCTTGAAGTATCATATTTCTCTTAACTTTTCTCAGCTACTTGTTTAAATTCGGATTTTAAACCTGCTTTTCCAGTTTTATAGTGAAATAGTTTATTGTGTTTTACAAACTGTTGTGAACTTCCCAGAGAGAGCTTTAGGGCAGTATGGAAATAAATTGTAATGCTATTCCTTTCACATTTTATTCAGCTTTGTTAAGAAGACGAGCCCTTCATTAATTTGGTGAAATTCTGAATAGCCGTTCAAATGCCATTAAGGTTCTTCTGCCCTGTCAGAGCCTATAGCAGTGAAAGCTGGAAAAGTTATTTCTGGTGTGCTACTTTCATGCTGAGGCTAGAAGGCTGTCAGTTCTCCAGTGTTTTGGAAGGAAGCCTAGTATTCCTGACAGCATTCCAACAATAGGGAAGGAATAGCAGGAACTGCCAACTGACATAAGGGGGGAGTAATTCTGAAGACTGAGACAATCGCACTCACGGATCAATAGATCATTGACAAAGAAGGGAGGAATACGGGAGGAAAGGATACACTGAAATCCTGCTCGAACTTACTTAGGAGGAGGTCTTTCTGATCATACAAGGATATTTGTGCACATTATTTGCACACACCAATTCAGTGAATGACTTGCAGGGAGGGGGTTAGTTTTCAGTTATGTGCTGCTCAGAACACCAGAACGATAAATTTCCTTTTTAACAACCAGGGAAAGCCAATGATTCAAAGACACCTGCTGGTTTAAGAGCAGAATTCAGGCTCTCTCTCGTTGGCTCAGGTTCCTCAATGCTGGCCAATTAGAAGCCAAGGCAAAGGTCTTAACAGAGGTGTCCTGCGATCTATAAGGAGGTTGTAGCTGGCCCAAATTGTGCTTGCTTGCAAGCAACAAAAAAGCAGGGCTGGAGAGTTCGGAGGAGGATTCTTCCAGCAATGCAGCAAGCTTGGCAATGCTTTGTAAGGCGGTACAGGGCCAAGGCATCTGTGCTGGTCCCTGGAACACCATCCACCCCCATCTGGACAGGAGCCTGGAAGAAACAGGAAAAGCCCAAATGCCTATCAAGTTAGTCGCAAGGGAAAATGCACAGTTTCTGACCCTGCACAGCATCAGGACTGCTCATGGGGAATGCCTGTCATGCTCAGCCCCAGCTCCGAATTCCTGGCTTGGGGGCACTGGAGTCAGCAGGAGAGGTTTTTGGCAGGTTTTTGATCATTCGCTTTCTACAAGCATGCAAGGAAAGGGGGCAACTGGCAAGCTGCAGATTTACTTAGGCTTAGGCTTTGTATGAACAAAAGCCAAAGCAATCCACCCTCAGTTTTGTTGCTTGCCTGATTCTTTAGTGGTAATTTATTATGTTCCATTGTATTTCAATGTATTTTATTGTGTTGTAAGCTGCCCCGAGGCTTCGGCAAGGGGCGGCATAGAAATGTTAATAATAATAATAATAATAATAATAATAATAATAATAATAATAATAATTCTCTTTTTTCCTGCAAACATCTGGCTCAAACAGAGGTGCACCCAAGCAATCTGCCATGGCTATCCTCACGGATCAATGCGTTTAGGACAAATGTGCTGAAACAGAAGTTATTGTATTGCACTATGTTTAAGAACATAGGGCAGGAAGGCCTGGAGAAATGTTGTCCATGGGGTCGCAGTGGGTCGGACGCGACTTTGTAACTAACAACAACAACGTTTAAGAAACCCCACAATAACCGACAGACTAAAGACAAACTTCATATGTAGCTGAAGGCCTGACTAGACCATAGTGAATCATAGACCATGCAATAATTAGGAAAAAAAAAGAGAGACTTTGTCCAGACGCTTTGCAATCTTTGAAGCTTTATCTATCAGTCTTAACTGGGACATTTGGAAGCCTCTATGTTTTCCAAAAGTTTTAGATTATTCCACTGTAAGGTTCACTTTCTCTTCAATGCAAATGAAAGATTTAGGGAACCATATCCCCGTCCCAATTTCTCTGTAGATTCACGGATTCTAGATAATCTGACCTTGTTTGCAGAGTGGCACTTAAAGCAGTAGAAAATCAGCTACATTCATTCTTGAGCCCTTGGTTTTGTTCATACTCATGCACACAAGTAGGTTGCTCTGCTTTTCCATTTTCTGCACTCTTTTCGTCTTTACAAGTTACTAATGCATATGCCCATCATTCTGATTGCCGCACAAGAACCGTATGTGATAGCACCAAAGCACAAGGACATACAGATAAATGCTTGTGCACTTCTTAACATTGGGGCAGTGGGAGGGAAGGGTAGAAACCAAACAGGGGCAAGAACAGCATGACAAATGGCACAGGTGACAATTAAGAGATTAACAATCAGGAAAACTGAAAATTCAAATCACAGAGCAACATGAAGCAGAGACAACCTCCCACAATTTGACAAAATGAACTTAAGGAAAGTGGGAGGAAATTGCCCCTAGGAAAATGCAGTTCTCTAGTGAAATGCAATTATATTGAGAAAATGAGGGGAAATGGCAAAAATACCCCCTCACACACACACACACACGTCAATTTCTTGAATGAGTATGACCATTTCCTCTGATAAAACATGAAACCGGCATTACTTGATTAAGAACTCACTGCATAAATGTGCATTATATTAGCCTGAAAAGCATTCATCCACATTGCCTGAAAGTAACCCAATACATAAAGACTGAGTTTGCTTGGACTTTTGCTAACAAATGCCACCCGGGATATGAATACTTGTGCGATAGGGTGGGGAGGGCAGGATAGAGAGAGACAATCTGATTCTGATCCTGAATGTTATATTGCATCAAGCCCCCTTCCCTCTGCTTCAAATATGTTGAACCAAAATGTTTGCCTGCAATGCCATGTATTATATTCCTAGCTTCGAGAGGAATATTAAAAATGTATTTACTTTTGTAACACTACAGCAGTCTGCTGCAGCCAGTGTTTGGAAGATGTGAGCAGATGGGTGTACAACAGCCTGCAAAACCTCAGCTGAGGAGCAACAGATGTGACCCTGGCAAGGAGGAGAAAATACTCAGAGGCTTTTGCCAAAAGTACGCTCACATCAAGGCTCGAGGGCAGAACGCCAGAGGGAAGGGCACTTCTAGGCTACCTTCCAAAGCATGGGTGCCTACTGCTTTGTCTGGAGAGGCATGGCATGAACAGGAAAACCGCACAGCTCTAGGCCATGCTTCCTCTTAACTCCTTGCCTCAGGTTCACTGTATCCACATCTATCCTGTGAAAGGCTGGAATGGAAAGGCAAGAGAGGCAGCAATGTTGGAATAGGTCACCATGCCAGAGATTTCCAAGCAGTGAACAACTGCGAGAATTCTTGATGAAGTCTGAGTTGCAACCAGCCATTACTTACCCAGAAGGGATGCCTTCAGTGTGGGTGGACCACCAAAGAATATGCTTCCATACCACCCTGGTCATTCCAATGCATTTCTGGTTGCCCACAGTTGCTCCATAGCCAATTTAATGGGCCTTGCACCCTTATGGAAGGAGAAACTGGCCCCAAGTCTAAACCTCACAAGGAAGCGGTCTGTCCATGACAAAGGGGTTAATGTCAAACCCCTCACTCCCAGATCACCATCTTCCTGCCCAGCTGAAAAGACCAGGTTCAGAGTGTGTCCTTTTTCATGCATTGGGCCAGCGAGATGACGACACAGCCCCATGGTTGTCATGGTGGCCACGCAGTCCTGAGCTGCTCCAGAAAGAGCAGTCTCAGCATGGAAGCTGAAGTCCCCCAGAACAAACATCCTGGGGGTCTCCAGCACCAATGATAGCTAGAGAATGAAATCAGTTGCCCAATTGCTGGTAAAAAAAATACATGCAAATACAAGTTGTAGTTTGGTTGCTTGGAAACTGTGCATCACCTCCCTGCAGGTGAAAGAACTACATTTCTAGATGTGTACGTACAGGTACAGAGAAACTGGTCACTGGATGACAGAAATGGTTGGCTACCCTTCTGGTATGGCACAAACACTCACCAAGCTTCACAACAGACAGACTCATTTGGGAGCCTTCCCAGAGCTTGACCAAAGGAAATACAGCAGATGCTCTGACAGAAGCAGAAATTCACACTCATGACTCTCACAAGCCCATTGGATTGGCGATCTAGTTTCTCCATAGGAAGCCGAATTGTAACAGGTCAGATAATTGGACCCTGAGAGGCAGTAGAGTCTACTCCCATTTGCTGCTCTCTATGATTTCAGTCAAGATACATTTTCAGCTTCTCTTAAAGATGTCAAAGAATGAACATTATGTGTCAGCTGCAAATGCTAATTCATCAAAATTCAAATTCTCTAAATTCTTCAAAATTCTCAAGAATGTTTTCCCCAAACCAGAGTTTCCATACTTGCAGGGAAAAACTGGTGTCAACTTCAAGATGCTATAGGCCCAACAAGCTTTGCTAGCATCACTGGGATTCTTCTGCTTTTTACCCCAGTTCACCTTCAGCGAGCTCCTCAAATTCACCCTGAATATCACTTCAGGTAAAGTTTGAGGGCAACTCTAGTAGGAAAGGCCAGGACCATGACTGGGGGTGCAGGGAAGAGATTGGGTCAAGCTTAGCTGCAATCTAAATATAGGAGGTTTAGGATACAACCCTATTTCCCCCTACCTGAGAGAAAGTTCCATTAAACTCAGTGGGACTTGCTTCTGAGTAGACATGCAGAGGACTGCACTGCACTTTAGTTCACTAAAGGAAATTATGATTGTTACGTACCATCAAGTCATTTCCGACTAATTGCAACCCTATGAACGAATGCCGTCCAAAATACCTTGTCCACGAGCCCTGCCTACCTGCTTCCCTCCACAAAGGAAGGTCGTGGCTTCCTTCACGGAGTCCATCCATCTCTTATTTTTCTCTCCTGCTTTGACTTTCCCTAGCATGATTGCCTTCTCTAGTGAGTCGTGCCTTTTTCTGATGTGCCTGAAATACATTGTTTTTGCTTTCACAGAAATTTCTTGGCTTGACTGGATCTAGGAACTACTTATTCATCCTTTTGGCAGTCCAGGGTATGCACAAAGCTCTCCTCAAGCCTCGTTTGGAATGCACCCCCTCAGCTTTCTTCACGGTCCAGCTCTTACAGCCAGTGGTCAGTAATGCGATGGCGTGGATGATCTTGGCCTTGGTCTCCAGTGAAACATCTTTACATTGGATGATATTTCCTTGTTCCTTCAAGGCTGCCCTTTCAAGCCTCAGTCTTCTTCAGATAGAGGACAGTGTGTTTAATCCCTGACCCTTCAAGTAAGTAGATCATGTATCAGAGGAACAAGAAAACTTCTCCCTAAGACACTGGAAAGAAGCTCCCAGTCAGAATGGCCTGGGTGACCTTATATGAAGCAGTTTTCTACATAGTAATGCAAACTACTACACTGTAGCAGAAGTATTAGTAGTGCCACTACTAATACTACTACTAGCAGCAGCAGTAGCAGTATTAGTGACACCCCACTTTATATATTGTTAGAGTAGCTAAAAGAGCCTTTCTAAAAATATGGAACTGGAACCCAGTTCCTTATCAGACTGAAGGAAAATATGGGACCAAAATAAATAAATGGACAGCTTTTCTGTGCTGTGCTCCCAGGATGGACTGAGCCATTGCACAGTTTCTTTCAGGTAAAAAAGGAAGAAAGAGGGTCAGCGGCACGCTACATAATTAATGTAACACAGTTTAATGCAGAGAAGCAAGAGGGTTGACATTTGCAAGTGCAAAATGTGGGCTAAAGCACCGTACTCTTGGGTTTTGCTCCACTGAGACGTATTAGCCGATAATTCTGAAATTTGTTAACAGTATTTAAGCCCATTATACCAATTGGAGGCAAATTCTATTTCATCACACCAGCCACTCTTCTGGGAGTTTTCTCTGTTACTGTTTTTATTTCTTACCCACAGAAACCTCTTTGATCTTAAAGGCACATTCTCTTAATCATATGTCTGGCCCTGACAAACTGTATTTGGTCTGCACATGCAGCTTGGCACTTTCTCTTCCCTTGTATGTGTGGGTTGCTTCAGTGGGAGAAAAAAACAATAAATTACGCGTTTGCTGCCTTATAACAATCACATACACCCCAAGCTGAACTAAAGGATCATTTCCTCCTCCACCCACCCCCATCTAAGAGCCAGAGCCAACAAGAGCTAAGCCATACTGGACATAATAAGCACATGCAATCCATACATGGTGGTGTGACTTGGATAATATTCAGAGAAGGTGGGATGAATAGAGTTGATTCATTCCAATGCCACGTTCAGTAGTTTGATGGAGGGAGAACAACATTTGCAGTGCTGCTGCATGACTTTATAAGGAACGTAGGCACCCAACAAGATCCATGCAGGATCAGAGCCAAGGTCCATCTAGTCCTGCACTCCATGCATATGGTGGCAAACCAGCTGCCCAGAGGATGTTATTTTAATTTATTGTTGTAAACCGCCCCGAGGCTTCGGCGAATGGGGCGGCATAAAAATGTTTTAATAAATAAATAAATAAAAAATCCCTCCAGCAGGATGGGTGCAAGGCCTCCCCCTGCCCAAGCAACTGGGGTATGCAGGTTGGCCACCTCTGCTAAGGAGGTAGCACATAGCCAGCAAGGCTAGTAGCCACTGACAGCTCCTCTTCCATGGATCCATCCAATCCCCTTTGAAGCCATCTAAACTGGTGACCATCACCATTATCCATGGCAGCAAATTTCATATGTTAATTACATACTGTGTGAAGAAGTACTTTCTTTATCTGCTCTAAACCTCCCACCAATTCTTTAGACCAAGCTGCTGGTGGTGGTACAAAATAATAATATATTATTCTAATTTCCTTTTTGTTAGTTGAGCCAAGTGCTTGCTTGAAGTAGCTTTCCGTTTCAAAAGAAGAGAGGAAGAGGAAGCAAAGACCAAAGATGGGGATGATGCTTGGGCAGCGTCCAAGGAAGTTTGGATGATGCTTCCTGGGTACAGCTAGCTATACCCAGGAAGTGCATCATTTTTCTCTTCCCGGTAGTGGTGGCAAAATAGTCTAGAGACCACCTGGCAGTTGTGAATTTTTCCCAGAATGCTCTGTTGTTGTTGTTAGTCGTGAAGTCGTGTCCGACCCATCATGACCCCATGGACAACATTCCTCCAGGCCTTCCTGTCCTCCACCATCCCCCAGAATCCACTCAAGCTCATGCCAACTGCTTCAGTGACTCCATCTAGCCACCTCATTCTCTGCCGTCCCCTTCTTCTTTTGCCATCTATTGTTCCCAGCATCAGGCTCTTCTCCAGAGAGTCTTTCCTTCTCATTAGGTGGCCAAAGTATTTGAGTTTCATCTTCACTATCTGCCCTTCTAAAGAGCAGTCAGAGTTGATCTCCTCTAGAACTGACTAGTTTGATTGCCCTGCGGTCCAGGGGACTCGCAGGAGTCTCCTCCAGCACCACAATTCAAAGGCCTCAATCCTTCAGCGCTCAGCCTTCCTTATGGTCCAGCTTTCACAGCCATACATTGCAACTGGGAAAACCATAGCCTTGACTATACGCACTTTTGTTGGCAGGGTGATGTCTCTGCTTTTCAGTATGCTGTCTAGATTTGCCATAGCTTTCCTCCACAGGAGCAAGTGTCTTTTAATTTCTTGGCTGCAGTCTCCATCTGCAGTGATCTTGGAGCCCAGGATAATAAAATCTGTCACTACCTCCATTTCTTCCCCGGTCCTCTCATGTTCTGCCAGGACGTGAGAGGACCGGATGCCATGATCTTAGTTTTCTTAATGTTGAGTTTCAAGCCAACTTTTACACTCTTCTCCTTCACCCGCATCAAGAAGCTCTTTAGTTCCTCTTTACTTTCTGCCATGAGAGTGGTATCATCTGCATATCTGAGGTTGTTGATATTTCTCCCAGCAATCTTAATTCCAACTGGTGATTCATCTAGCCCCACCTTTCTCTTGATGTGTTCTGCATATAAGTTAAATAGGCAGGGCAACAGTATACAGCCTTACCAAACTCCTTTCTCAATTTTGAACCAATCAGTGGTTCTGTGTCCAGTTCTCATTGTTGCTTCTTGACCCGCATATAGGTTTCTCAAGAGGCAAATAAGATGGTCTGGTACTCCCATCTCTTTAAGAAC